>NW_027458053.1:0-300000 GCF_050624435.1 Tenrec ecaudatus
CCCCTAGGCTTAGGCTAAGACTAGGGAACCCCTAGCCTTAGGTTAGGGCTCCCCTAGCCTTAGGGTATAGAACCCCAAGGCTTAGGCTAAGGCTAGGGCTCCCCTACCCTTAGGCTAGGGCTTCCCTAGGCTTAGGCTAAGGCTAGGGCTCCCGAAGACTTAGGCTAGGGCTCCCCTAGCCTTAGTCTAGTCCTACACTAGCCTTAGGCTAGGGCACCCCCAGGCTTAGGCTAAGGCTAAGGCTCCCCTAGCCTTAGGTTAGGGCTCCCCTAGACTTAGGCTAGGGCACCCCTGGGCTTAGGCTAAGGCTAGGTCTCCCCTAGCCTAAGGCTATGGCTCCGCTAGCCTTAGGATAGGGCTCCGCTAGCCTTAGGCTAGGGCACCACTAGGCTTAGGTTAAGGCATGGGCTCCCCTAGCCTTAGGCTAGGGCTCCCCTATCCTTACGTTAGGGCACCCCTAGGCTTAGGCCAAGGCTAGGGATCCCCTCGCCTTAGGCTAGGGCACCCGTAGGCTTAGGCTAAGGCTAGGGCTCCCCTAGCCTTAGACTAGGGCTCCCCTAGCCTTAGGTTAGGGCACCCCTAAGCTTGGGCTAAGGCTAGCGCTCCCCTAGCCTTAGGCTAAGGCTAGGGCTCCCCTAGCCTTAGGTTAGGGCTCCCCTAGCTTTAGGCTAGGGCACCCCTAGGTTTAGGCTAAGGCTATGGTTCCCCTAGCCTTAGGATAGGGCTCCCCTAACCTTAGTCTAGGGCTCCCCTAGGCTTAGGCTAGGGCTCCCCTGGGCTTAGGCTAAGGCTAGCGCTCCCTTAGCGTTAGGTAAGGGCACCCCTAGGCTTACACTAGGGCTCCCCGAGCCTTAGGCTAGAGCTCCCTGAACCTTAGGCTATGGCTCCCCTAGCCTTAGGGTAGTGTTCCCCTAGCCTTAGCCTAGGGCACCCCAAGGCTTAGGCTAAGGCTAGGTCTCCCCTAGCCTTGGGCTGGGGCTCCCCTAGCCTTAGGCTAGGGCACCCCTAGGCTTAGGCTAAGGCTAGGGCTCCCCTAGCCTAAGGCTAGGGCTCCCCTAGCCTTAGGATAGGGCTCCCCTGGCCTTAGGCTAGGGCACCACTAGGCTTAGGTTAAGGCAAGGGCTCCCCTAGCCTTAGGCTAGGGCTCCCCTATCCTTACGTAAGGCACCCCTAGGCTTAGGCCAAGGCTAGGGATCCCCTCGGCTTAGGCTAGGGCACCTTTAGGCTTAGGCTAAGGCTAGGGCTCCCCTAGGCTGAGGCTAAGGCTAGGGCTCCCTAGCCTTAGGTTAGGGCTCCCCTAGCCTTAGGCTAGGGCACCCGTAGGTTTAGGCTAAGGCTAGGGCTCCCCTAGCATTAGGCTAGGGGTCCCCAAGCCTTAGGTTAGGGCACCCCTAGGCTTGGGCTAAGGCTAGCGCTCCCCTAGCCTTAGGCTAAGGCTAGGGCTCCCCTAGCCTTAGGATAGGGCTCCCCTAGCCTTAGTCTAGGGCTCCCCTAGGCTTAGGCTAGGGCTCCCCTAGGCTTACGCTAGGGCTCCCCGGACCTTAGGCTAGAGCTCCCCGAACCTTAGGCTATGGCTCCCCTAGCCTTACGGTAGTGTTCCCCTAATCTTAGGCTAGGGCACCCCTAGGCTTAGGCTAAGGATAGGGCTCCCCCAGCCTTAGGCTAGTCCTTCTCTAGCCTTAGCCTAGGGCACCCCTAGGCTTAGGCTAAGGCTAGGTCTCCCCTAGCCTTAGGCTAGGGCTCCCCTAGCCTTAGGCTAGGGCTCCCCTAGCCTTAGGCTAGGGCTCCCCTAGCCTTAGGCTAGGGCTCCCCTAGCCTTGGGCTGGGACTCCCCTAGCCTTAGGCTATGGCACCCCTTGGCTTAGGCTAAGGCTAGGGCTCCCCTAGCCTTAGGCTAGGGCTCCCCTAGCCTTAGGCTAGGGCACCCCTAGGCTTAGGCTAAGGCTAGGGCTCCCTGAGACTTAGGCTAGGGCTCCCCTTACCTTAGGCTAGGGCACCCCTAGGCTAAGGCTAAGGCGAGGGCTCCCCTAGCCTTAGGATAGGGCTCCCATAGCCTTAGGCTAGGGCACCCGTAGGCTTAGGCTAAGGGTAGGGCTCCCCTAGCCTTAGGCTAGGGCTCCCCTAGCCTTAGGTTAGGGCACCCCTAGGCTTGGGCTAAGGGTAGCGCTCCCCTAGCCTTAAGCTAAGGATAGGGCTCCCCTAGCCTTAGGTTAGGGCTTCCCTAGCCTTAGGTTAGGGCTCCCCTAGCTTTAGGCTAGGGCACCCCTAGGTTTAGGCTAAGGCTATGGTTCCCCTAGCCTTAGGATAGGGCTCCACTAGCCTTAGTCTAGGGCTCCCCTAGGCTTAGGCTAGGGCTCCCCTAGGCTTAGGCTAAGGCTAGCGCTCCCCTCGCGTTAGGTAAGGGCACCCCTAGGCTTACACTAGGGCTCCCCGAGCCTTAGGCTAGAGCTCCCCGAACCTTAGGCTATGGCTCCCCTAGCCGTAGGGTAGTGTTCCCCTAACCTTAAGCTAGGGCACCCCTAGGCTTGGGCTAAGGCTAGGGCTCCCGTAGCCTAAGGCTAGGGCTCCCCTAGCCTTAGGATAGGGATTCCCTAGCCTTAGGCTAGGGCACCACTAGGCTTAAGTTAAGGCAAGGGCTCCCCTAGCCTTAGGCTAGGGCTCCCCTATCCTTACGTTAGGACAGCCCTATGCTTAGGCCAAGGCTAGGGATCTCCTCGCCTTAGGCTAGGGCAACTTTAGGCTTAGGCTAAGGCTAGGGCTCCCCTAGGCTTAGGCTAAGGCCAGGGCTCCCTAGCCTTAGGTTAGATCTCCCCTAGCCTTAGGCTAGGGCACCCGTAGGCTTAGGCTAAGGCTAGGGCTCCCCTAGCCTTAGGCTAAGGCTCCCCTAGCCTTAGGTTAGGGCACCCCTAGGCTTGGGCTAAGGCTAGCGATCCCCTAGCCTTAGGCTAAGGCTAGGGCTCCCCTAGCCTTAGGTTAGGGCTCCCCTAGCCTTAGGCTAGGGCACCCCTAGGCTTAGGCTAAGGCTAGGGCTCCCCTAGCCTTAGGCTAGTGCTCCCCTAGCCTTAGCCTAGGGCACCCCTAGGCTTAGGCTAAGGGTAGGTCTCCCCTAGCCTTAGGCTACGGCTCCCCTAGCCTTGGGTTGGGGCTCCCCTAGCCTTAGGCTAGGGCTTTTCTAGACTTAGGTTAGGGCACTCCTAGGATTAGGCTAGGGCTTTTCTAGACTTAGGTTAGGGCACTCCTAGGCTTAGTCTAAGGCTAGCGCTCCATAAGCCTTAGACTAGGGCACTTTTAGGCTTAGGCTTAGGGTAGGGCTCCCCTAGCCTTAGGCTAAGGCTCCCCTAGGCTTAGGCTAAGGCTAGGGCTCCCTGAGACTTAGGCTAGGGCTCCCCTAGCCTTAGGCTAGGGCACCCCTAGGCTTAGGCTAAGGCTAGGGCTCCCATAGCCTTAGGCTAGTGCTCCCCTAGCCTTAGGCTAGGGCACCCCTAGGCTAAGGCTAAGGCGAGGGCTCCCCTAGCCTTAGGTTAGGGCTCCCCTAGCCTTAGGCTAGGGCTCCCATAGCCTTAGGCTAGTGTACCCCTAACCTTAGGCTAGGGCACCCCTAGGTTTAGGTAAAGCTAGTGCTCCCCAAGCCTTATGCTAGGGCACTTTTAGGCTTAGGCTAAGGCTAGGGCACTCCTAGCCTTAGGTTAGGGCTTCCCTAGCCTTAGGCTATGGAACCCCAAGGCTTAGGCTAAGGCTAGGGCTCCCCTAGCCTTAGGCTACGGCACCCCTAGGCTTAGGCTAAGGCTAGGGCTCCCCTAGCCTTAGGTTAGGGCTCCCCTAGCCTTAGGCTAGGGCACCCGTAGGCTTAGGCTAAGTCTAGGACTCCCCTAGCCTTAGGCTAGGGCACCCCTAGCCTTATGCTAGGGCTTCCCTAACCTTAGGCTAGGGCACACCTAGCCTTAGGCTAGGGCTCCCCTAGCCTTAGGCTAGTGCTCCCCTAGTCTTAGGCTAGGGCTCCCCTAGGCTTAGGCTAAGCCTACGGCTCCCCTAGCCTTTGGCTAGTGCTCCCCTAGCCTTAGACTAGGGCACCCCTAGTCTTAATTTGGGGCTCCCCTAGCCTTAGGCTAGGGCTCCCCTAGCCTTAGGCTAGTGCTCCCCTAGCCTTAGGCTAGGGAACGCCTAGGCTTAGGCTAAGGCTAGGGCTCCCCTAGCCTTAGGCTAGGGCTCCCCTAGCCTTGGGCTAGGGCTCCCCTAGCCTTAGGCTAGGCACGCCTAGGCTTAGGCTAAGGCTAGGGCTCCCCTAGCCTTAGGCCAGGGCTCCCCTAGCCTTGGGCTAGGGCTCCCCTAGCCTTAGGCTAGGGCTTTTCTAGCCTTAGGATAGGGCACCCCTAGGCTTAGGCTAAGGCTAGGGCTCCCCTAGCCTTAGGCTAAGGCTCCCCTAGCCTTAGGCTACGGCTCCTCCAGCCTTAGGCTAGGGCACCCCTAGGCTTAGGCTAAGGCTAGGGCTCCCTAGCCTTAGGCTAAGGCTCCCCTAGCCTTAGGCTAAGGGTCCCCTAGCCTTAGGCTTGGGCACCCCTAGGCTTAGGCTAAGGCTAGGGCTCCCCTAGCCTTAGGCTAGGGCTCCCCTAGCCTTGGGCTAGGGCTCCCCTAGCCTTAGGCAAGGCACGCCTAGGCTTAGGCTAAGGCTAGGGCTCCCCTAGCCTTAGGCCAGGGCTCCCCTAGCCTTGGGCTAGGGCTCCCCTAGCCTTAGGCTAGGGCTTTTCTAGCCTTAGGATAGGGCACCCCTAGGCTTAGGCTAAGGCTAGGGCTCCCCTAGCCTTAGGCTAAGGCTCCCCTAGCCTTAGGCTACGGCTCCCCTAGCCTTAGGCTAGGGCACCCCTAGGCTTAAGCTAAGGCTAGGGCACCCCTAGCCTTAGGCTAGGGCTCCCCTATGTTAGGATAAGGCTAGGGCTCCCTGAGACTTAGGCTAGGGCACCCCTAGCCTTAAGCTAAGGCTAGGGCTTCTCTACCCTTAGGATAGGGAACCCCTAGGCTTAGGCTAAGGCTAGGGCTCCCCTAGCCTTAGGCTAGGGCTTCCCTAGTCTTAGGCTAGGGCTCCCCTAGCCTTGGGCTAGGGCTCACCTAGCCTTACGCTAGGCACCCCTAGGCTTAGGCTAAGGCTAGGGCTCCCCTAGCCTTGGGCTAGGGCTCCCCTTGCCTTAGGCTAGGGCTTTTCTAGCCTTAGGTTAGGGCAACCCTAGGCTTAGGTTAAGGCTAGGGCTCCCCTAGCCTTAGGTAGGGCTCCCCTAACCTTAGGCTATGGCACCCCTAGGCTTAGGTTAAGGCTAGGGCTCCTCTAGCCTTAGGCTGTTGCTGCCCTAGGTTAGGATAAGGCTACGGCTCCCTGAGACTTAGGCTAGGGCTCCCTTAGCCTTAGGCTAGGGCACCCCTAGCCTTAGGCTAAGGCTAGGGCTTCTCTAGCCTTAGGATAGGGAACCCCTAGGCTTAGGCTAAGGCTAGGGCTCCCCTAGCCTTAGGCTAGGGCTTCCCTAGTCTTAGGCTAGGGCTCCCCTAGCCTTGGGCTAGGGCTCACCTAGCCTTACGCTAGGCACCCCTAGGCTTAGGCTAAGGCTAGGGCTCCCCTAGCCTTGAGCTAGGGCTCCCCTTGCTTTAGGCTAGGGCTTTTCTAGCCTTAGGTTAGGGCAACCCTAGGCTTAGGCTAAGGCTAGGGTTCCCCTAGCCTTAGGCTATGGCTCCTCTAGCCTTAGGCTAGACCTACCCTAGCCTTGGGTTAGGGCTCCCCTAGCCTAAGGTAGGGCACCCCTAGGCTTAGGCTAAGGATAGGGCTCCCCGAGCCTTAGGCTAGGGCTCCCATATCCTTAGGCTAGTGCACCGATAGGCTTAGGCTAAGGCTAGGGCTCCCCGAGCCTTACTAGTGCTCCCCAAACTTTAGGCTATGGCTCCCCTAGCCTTAGGCTAGTGTACCCCTAACCTTAGGCTAGGGCACCCCTAGGCTTAGGCTAAGGCTAGGGCTCCCCTAGCCTTGGGCTAGTGCTCCCGTAGCCTTAGGCTAGGGCTCCCTTAGGCTTAGGCTAAGGCTAGGGCTCCCCTAGCCTTAGGCTCGGGCACCCCTAGGCTTAGGCTAAGGCTAGGGCTCCCCTAGCCTTAGGCTAGGGCTCCCCTAGCCTTAGGCTAGGGCTCCCCTAGCCTTAGGCTAGGTCTTCTCTAGACTTAGGTTAGGGCAACCCTAGGTTTAGGCTAAAGCTAGCGCTCCCCAAGCCTTAGGCTAGGGCTCTTTTAGGCTTAGGCTAAGGCTAGGGCTTCCCTAGCTTAGGCTAAGGCTTCCCTAGCCTTAGGCTAGGGCTCCCGTAGCCTTAGATTTGGGCACCCCTAGGCTTAGGCTAAGGCTAGGGCACCCCTAGCCTTAGGTTAGGGCTCCCCTAGCCTTAGGCTATGGAACCCCAAGACTTAGGCTAAGGCTAGGGCTCCCCTACCCTTAGGCTAGGGCTCCCCTAGGCTTAGGCTAAGGCTAGGGCTCCCTGCGACTTAGGCTAGGGCTCCCCAAGCCTTAGGCTAGGACACCCCTAGGCTTAGGCTAAGGCTAGGGTTCCCCTAGCCTTAGGCTAGTGCTCCCCTAGCCTTAGTCTAGGGCACCCCTAGGCTTAGGCTAAGGCTAAGGCTCCCCTAGCCTTAGGTTTGCACTACCCTAGCCTTAGGCTTGGGCTACCCTAGCCTTGGGCTAGGGCTCCCCTAGCCTTAGGCTAGGGCACCCCTAGTATTAGGCTAAGGTAGGGCTCCCCTAGCCTTAGGCTAGGGCTCCCCTAGTCTTAGGCTAAGGCTAGGGCCCCCGAGCCTTGGGCTCTGGCTGCCCTAGCCTTACGTTAGGGCACCCCTAAGCTCTGGCTAAGGCTAGCGCTCCCCTAGCCTTAGGCTAGGGCACTTTTAGGCTTAGGCTAAGGCTAGGGCTCCCCTAGCCTTAGGCTAGGGCACCCCTAGGCTTAGGCTAAGGCTAGGGCTCCCCTACCCTTAGGTTAGGGCTCCCCTAACCTTAGGCTAGGGCACCCGTAGGCTTAGGCTAAGTCTAGGACTCCCCTAGCCTTAGGATAGGGCTCCCCTAGCCTTAGTCTAGGGCTCCCCTAGGCTTAGGCTAGGGCTCCCCTAGGCTTACGCTAGGGCTCCCCGGACCTTAGGCTAGAGCTCCCCGAACCTTAGGCTATGGCTCCCCTAGCCTTACGGTAGTGTTCCCCTAATCTTAGGCTAGGGCACCCCTAGGCTTAGGCTAAGGATAGGGCTCCCCCAGCCTTAGGCTAGTCCTTCTCTAGCCTTAGCCTAGGGCACCCCTAGGCTTAGGCTAAGGCTAGGTCTCCCCTAGCCTTAGGCTAGGGCTCCCCTAGCCTTAGGCTAGGGCTCCCCTAGCCTTAGGCTAGGGCTCCCCTAGCCTTAGGCTAGGGCTCCCCTAGCCTTGGGCTGGGACTCCCCTAGCCTTAGGCTATGGCACCCCTTGGCTTAGGCTAAGGCTAGGGCTCCCCTAGCCTTAGGCTAGGGCTCCCCTAGCCTTAGGCTAGGGCACCCCTAGGCTTAGGCTAAGGCTAGGGCTCCCTGAGACTTAGGCTAGGGCTCCCCTTACCTTAGGCTAGGGCACCCCTAGGCTAAGGCTAAGGCGAGGGCTCCCCTAGCCTTAGGATAGGGCTCCCATAGCCTTAGGCTAGGGCACCCGTAGGCTTAGGCTAAGGGTAGGGCTCCCCTAGCCTTAGGCTAGGGCTCCCCTAGCCTTAGGTTAGGGCACCCCTAGGCTTGGGCTAAGGGTAGCGCTCCCCTAGCCTTAAGCTAAGGATAGGGCTCCCCTAGCCTTAGGTTAGGGCTTCCCTAGCCTTAGGTTAGGGCTCCCCTAGCTTTAGGCTAGGGCACCCCTAGGTTTAGGCTAAGGCTATGGTTCCCCTAGCCTTAGGATAGGGCTCCACTAGCCTTAGTCTAGGGCTCCCCTAGGCTTAGGCTAGGGCTCCCCTAGGCTTAGGCTAAGGCTAGCGCTCCCCTCGCGTTAGGTAAGGGCACCCCTAGGCTTACACTAGGGCTCCCCGAGCCTTAGGCTAGAGCTCCCCGAACCTTAGGCTATGGCTCCCCTAGCCGTAGGGTAGTGTTCCCCTAACCTTAAGCTAGGGCACCCCTAGGCTTGGGCTAAGGCTAGGGCTCCCGTAGCCTAAGGCTAGGGCTCCCCTAGCCTTAGGATAGGGATTCCCTAGCCTTAGGCTAGGGCACCACTAGGCTTAAGTTAAGGCAAGGGCTCCCCTAGCCTTAGGCTAGGGCTCCCCTATCCTTACGTTAGGACAGCCCTATGCTTAGGCCAAGGCTAGGGATCTCCTCGCCTTAGGCTAGGGCAACTTTAGGCTTAGGCTAAGGCTAGGGCTCCCCTAGGCTTAGGCTAAGGCCAGGGCTCCCTAGCCTTAGGTTAGATCTCCCCTAGCCTTAGGCTAGGGCACCCGTAGGCTTAGGCTAAGGCTAGGGCTCCCCTAGCCTTAGGCTAAGGCTCCCCTAGCCTTAGGTTAGGGCACCCCTAGGCTTGGGCTAAGGCTAGCGATCCCCTAGCCTTAGGCTAAGGCTAGGGCTCCCCTAGCCTTAGGTTAGGGCTCCCCTAGCCTTAGGCTAGGGCACCCCTAGGCTTAGGCTAAGGCTAGGGCTCCCCTAGCCTTAGGCTAGTGCTCCCCTAGCCTTAGCCTAGGGCACCCCTAGGCTTAGGCTAAGGGTAGGTCTCCCCTAGCCTTAGGCTACGGCTCCCCTAGCCTTGGGTTGGGGCTCCCCTAGCCTTAGGCTAGGGCTTTTCTAGACTTAGGTTAGGGCACTCCTAGGATTAGGCTAGGGCTTTTCTAGACTTAGGTTAGGGCACTCCTAGGCTTAGTCTAAGGCTAGCGCTCCATAAGCCTTAGACTAGGGCACTTTTAGGCTTAGGCTTAGGGTAGGGCTCCCCTAGCCTTAGGCTAAGGCTCCCCTAGGCTTAGGCTAAGGCTAGGGCTCCCTGAGACTTAGGCTAGGGCTCCCCTAGCCTTAGGCTAGGGCACCCCTAGGCTTAGGCTAAGGCTAGGGCTCCCATAGCCTTAGGCTAGTGCTCCCCTAGCCTTAGGCTAGGGCACCCCTAGGCTAAGGCTAAGGCGAGGGCTCCCCTAGCCTTAGGTTAGGGCTCCCCTAGCCTTAGGCTAGGGCTCCCATAGCCTTAGGCTAGTGTACCCCTAACCTTAGGCTAGGGCACCCCTAGGTTTAGGTAAAGCTAGTGCTCCCCAAGCCTTATGCTAGGGCACTTTTAGGCTTAGGCTAAGGCTAGGGCACTCCTAGCCTTAGGTTAGGGCTTCCCTAGCCTTAGGCTATGGAACCCCAAGGCTTAGGCTAAGGCTAGGGCTCCCCTAGCCTTAGGCTACGGCACCCCTAGGCTTAGGCTAAGGCTAGGGCTCCCCTAGCCTTAGGTTAGGGCTCCCCTAGCCTTAGGCTAGGGCACCCGTAGGCTTAGGCTAAGTCTAGGACTCCCCTAGCCTTAGGCTAGGGCACCCCTAGCCTTATGCTAGGGCTTCCCTAACCTTAGGCTAGGGCACACCTAGCCTTAGGCTAGGGCTCCCCTAGCCTTAGGCTAGTGCTCCCCTAGTCTTAGGCTAGGGCTCCCCTAGGCTTAGGCTAAGCCTACGGCTCCCCTAGCCTTTGGCTAGTGCTCCCCTAGCCTTAGACTAGGGCACCCCTAGTCTTAATTTGGGGCTCCCCTAGCCTTAGGCTAGGGCTCCCCTAGCCTTAGGCTAGTGCTCCCCTAGCCTTAGGCTAGGGAACGCCTAGGCTTAGGCTAAGGCTAGGGCTCCCCTAGCCTTAGGCTAGGGCTCCCCTAGCCTTGGGCTAGGGCTCCCCTAGCCTTAGGCTAGGCACGCCTAGGCTTAGGCTAAGGCTAGGGCTCCCCTAGCCTTAGGCCAGGGCTCCCCTAGCCTTGGGCTAGGGCTCCCCTAGCCTTAGGCTAGGGCTTTTCTAGCCTTAGGATAGGGCACCCCTAGGCTTAGGCTAAGGCTAGGGCTCCCCTAGCCTTAGGCTAAGGCTCCCCTAGCCTTAGGCTACGGCTCCTCCAGCCTTAGGCTAGGGCACCCCTAGGCTTAGGCTAAGGCTAGGGCTCCCTAGCCTTAGGCTAAGGCTCCCCTAGCCTTAGGCTAAGGGTCCCCTAGCCTTAGGCTTGGGCACCCCTAGGCTTAGGCTAAGGCTAGGGCTCCCCTAGCCTTAGGCTAGGGCTCCCCTAGCCTTGGGCTAGGGCTCCCCTAGCCTTAGGCAAGGCACGCCTAGGCTTAGGCTAAGGCTAGGGCTCCCCTAGCCTTAGGCCAGGGCTCCCCTAGCCTTGGGCTAGGGCTCCCCTAGCCTTAGGCTAGGGCTTTTCTAGCCTTAGGATAGGGCACCCCTAGGCTTAGGCTAAGGCTAGGGCTCCCCTAGCCTTAGGCTAAGGCTCCCCTAGCCTTAGGCTACGGCTCCCCTAGCCTTAGGCTAGGGCACCCCTAGGCTTAAGCTAAGGCTAGGGCACCCCTAGCCTTAGGCTAGGGCTCCCCTATGTTAGGATAAGGCTAGGGCTCCCTGAGACTTAGGCTAGGGCACCCCTAGCCTTAGGCTAAGGCTAGGGCTTCTCTACCCTTAGGATAGGGAACCCCTAGGCTTAGGCTAAGGCTAGGGCTCCCCTAGCCTTAGGCTAGGGCTTCCCTAGTCTTAGGCTAGGGCTCCCCTAGCCTTGGGCTAGGGCTCACCTAGCCTTACGCTAGGCACCCCTAGGCTTAGGCTAAGGCTAGGGCTCCCCTAGCCTTGGGCTAGGGCTCCCCTTGCCTTAGGCTAGGGCTTTTCTAGCCTTAGGTTAGGGCAACCCTAGGCTTAGGTTAAGGCTAGGGCTCCCCTAGCCTTAGGTAGGGCTCCCCTAACCTTAGGCTATGGCACCCCTAGGCTTAGGTTAAGGCTAGGGCTCCTCTAGCCTTAGGCTGTTGCTGCCCTAGGTTAGGATAAGGCTACGGCTCCCTGAGACTTAGGCTAGGGCTCCCTTAGCCTTAGACTAGGGCACCCCTAGCCTTAGGCTAAGGCTAGGACTTCTCTAGCCTTAGGATAGGGAACCCCTAGGCTTAGGCTAAGGCTAGGGCTCCCCTAGCCTTAGGCTAGGGCTTCCCTAGTCTTAGGCTAGGGCTCCCCTAGCCTTGGGCTAGGGCTCACCTAGCCTTACGCTAGGCACCCCTAGGCTTAGGCTAAGGCTAGGGCTCCCCTAGCCTTGAGCTAGGGCTCCCCTTGCCTTAGGCTAGGGCTTTTCTAGCCTTAGGTTAGGGCAACCCTAGGCTTAGGCTAAGGCTAGGGTTCCCCTAGCCTTAGGCTATGGCTCCTCTAGCCTTAGGCTAGACCTACCCTAGCCTTGGGTTAGGGCTCCCCTAGCCTAAGGTAGGGCACCCCTAGGCTTAGGCTAAGGATAGGGCTCCCCGAGCCTTAGGCTAGGGCTCCCATATCCTTAGGCTAGTGCACCGATAGGCTTAGGCTAAGGCTAGGGCTCCCCGAGCCTTACTAGTGCTCCCCAAACTTTAGGCTATGGCTCCCCTAGCCTTAGGCTAGTGTACCCCTAACCTTAGGCTAGGGCACCCCTAGGCTTAGGCTAAGGCTAGGGCTCCCCTAGCCTTGGGCTAGTGCTCCCGTAGCCTTAGGCTAGGGCTCCCTTAGGCTTAGGCTAAGGCTAGGGCTCCCCTAGCCTTAGGCTCGGGCACCCCTAGGCTTAGGCTAAGGCTAGGGCTCCCCTAGCCTTAGGCTAGGGCTCCCCTAGCCTTAGGCTAGGGCTCCCCTAGCCTTAGGCTAGGTCTTCTCTAGACTTAGGTTAGGGCAACCCTAGGTTTAGGCTAAAGCTAGCGCTCCCCAAGCCTTAGGCTAGGGCTCTTTTAGGCTTAGGCTAAGGCTAGGGCTTCCCTAGCTTAGGCTAAGGCTTCCCTAGCCTTAGGCTAGGGCTCCCGTAGCCTTAGATTTGGGCACCCCTAGGCTTAGGCTAAGGCTAGGGCACCCCTAGCCTTAGGTTAGGGCTCCCCTAGCCTTAGGCTATGGAACCCCAAGACTTAGGCTAAGGCTAGGGCTCCCCTACCCTTAGGCTAGGGCTCCCCTAGGCTTAGGCTAAGGCTAGGGCTCCCTGCGACTTAGGCTAGGGCTCCCCAAGCCTTAGGCTAGGACACCCCTAGGCTTAGGCTAAGGCTAGGGTTCCCCTAGCCTTAGGCTAGTGCTCCCCTAGCCTTAGTCTAGGGCACCCCTAGGCTTAGGCTAAGGCTAAGGCTCCCCTAGCCTTAGGTTTGCACTACCCTAGCCTTAGGCTTGGGCTACCCTAGCCTTGGGCTAGGGCTCCCCTAGCCTTAGGCTAGGGCACCCCTAGTATTAGGCTAAGGTAGGGCTCCCCTAGCCTTAGGCTAGGGCTCCCCTAGTCTTAGGCTAAGGCTAGGGCCCCCGAGCCTTGGGCTCTGGCTGCCCTAGCCTTACGTTAGGGCACCCCTAAGCTCTGGCTAAGGCTAGCGCTCCCCTAGCCTTAGGCTAGGGCACTTTTAGGCTTAGGCTAAGGCTAGGGCTCCCCTAGCCTTAGGCTAGGGCACCCCTAGGCTTAGGCTAAGGCTAGGGCTCCCCTACCCTTAGGTTAGGGCTCCCCTAACCTTAGGCTAGGGCACCCGTAGGCTTAGGCTAAGTCTAGGACTCCCCTAGCCTTAGGCTAGGGCTCCCCTAGTCTTAGGCTAGGGCTCCCATAGGCTTAGGGTAAGGCTAGGGCTCCCCTAGCCTTAGGCTACTGCTCCCCTAGCCTTAGACTAGAGCACCACTAGCCTTAGGCTAGGGCACTCCAACCTTAGGCTAGCGCTCCCCTAGCGTTAGGTAAGGGCACCCCTAGGCTTAGGCTATGGCTAGGGCTCCCCTAGACTAAGGCTAGTGCTCCCCAAACCTTAGGCTAGAGCACCCCTAGGCTTAGGTTAAGGCTAGGGCTCCCCTAGCCTTAGGCTAGGGCTCCCCTAGGTTAGGCTAAGGCTAGGGCTCCCTGAGACTTAGACTAGGGCTCCCCTAGCTTTAGGCTAGGGCACCCCTAGGCTTAGGCTAAGGCTAGGGCTCCCCTAGCCTTAGGCTAATGCTCCCCTAGCCTTAGGCAAGGGCACCCCTAGGCTTAGGCTAAGGCTAGGGCTCCCCTAGCCTTAGGCTAATGCTCCCCTAGCCTTGGGCTATGGCTCCCCTAGCCTTAGGCTAGGGCACCCCTAGGCTTAGACTAAGGCTAGGGCTCCCCTAGGCTTAGGCTAGGGCTCCCCTAGCCTTAGGCTAGTGCTCCCCTAGCCTTAGGCTAGGGCACCCCTAGGCTTAGGCTAAGGCTAGGGCTCCTCTAGCCTTAGGATAGGGCACCCCTAGGCTTAGGCTAAGGCTAGGGCTCCCCTAGCCTTAGGTTAGGGCTCCCCTAGCCTTGGGCTAGGGCTCCCCTAGCCTTAGGCTAGGCACCTTTAGGCTTAGGCTAAGGCTAGGGCTCCCCTAGCCTTAGGCTAGGGCTCCCCTAGCCTTGGGCTAGGGCTCCCCTAGCCTTAGGCTAGGCACCCCTAGGCTTAGACTAAGGCTAGGGCTCCCCTATGCTTAGGCTAGGGCACCCCTAGGATTAGGCTATGGCTAGGGTTCCCCTAGCCTTAGGCTATGGCTCCCCTAGCCTTAGGCTCAAGCTACCCTAGCCTTGGGCTAGGGCTCCCCTAGCCTTAGGTAGGGCATCCCTAGGCTTAGGCTAAGGCTAGGGCTCCCCGAGCCTTAGGCTAGGGCTCCCATATCCTTAGGCTAGGGCACCGATAGGCTTAGGCTAAGGCTAGGGCTCCCCGAGCCTACTAGTGCTCCCCAAACTTTAGGCTATGGCTCCCCTAGCCTTAGGCTAGTGTACCCCTAACCTTAGGCGAGGGCACCCCTAGGCTTAGGCTAAGGCTAGGGCTCCCCTAGCCTTAGGCTAGTGCTCCCCTAGCCTTAGGCTAGGGCTCCCTTAGGCTTAGGCTAAGGCTAGGGCTCCCCTAGCCTTAGGCTAGGGCACCCCTAGGCTTAGGCTAAGACTAGGGCTCCCCTAGCCTTAGGCTAGGGCTCCCCTAGCCTTAGGCTAGGTCTTCTCTAGACTTAGGTTAGGGCACCCCTAGGTTTAGGCTAAAGCTAGCGCTCCCCAAGCCTTAGGCTAGGGCAATTTTAGGCTTACGCTAAGGCTAGGGCTTCCCTAGCCTTAGCTTAAGGCTTCCCTAGCCTTAGGCTAGGGCTCCCCTAGCCTTAGAATTGGGCACCCCTAGGCTTAGGCTAAGGCTAGGGCACCCCTAGCCTTAGGTTAGGGCTCCCCTAGCCTTAGGCTATGGAACCCCAAGACTTAGGCTAAGGCTAGGGCTCCCCTACCCTTAGGCTAGGGTACCCCTAGGCTTAGGCTAAGGCTAGGGTTCCCCTAGTCTTAGGCTAGTGCTCCCCTAGCCTTAGTTTAGGGCACCCATAGGCTTAGGCTAAGGCTAAGGCTCCCCTATCCTTAGGTTTGGGCTCCCCTAGCCTTAGGCTTGGGCTACCCTAGCCTTGGGCTAGGGCTCCCCTAGCCTTAGGCTAGGGCACCCCTAGGCTTAGGCTAAGTAGGGCTCCCCTAGCCTTAGGCTAGGGCTCCCCTAGGCTTAGGCTAAGGCTAGGGCCCCCGAGCCTTGGGCGCTGGCTCCCCTAGCCTTACGTTAGGGCACCCCTAGGCTTAGGCTAAGGCTAGGTCTCCCCTAGCCTTAGGCTAGGGCTCCCCTAGCCTTAGGCTAGGGCTCCCCTAGGCTTAGGCTAAGGCTAGGGCTCCCTAGCCTTCGGTTAGGGCTCCCCTAGCCTTAGGTTAGGGCACCCCTAGGCTCTGGCTAAGTCTAGCGCTCCCCTAGCCTTAGGCTAGGGCACTTTTAGGCTTAGGCTAAGGCTAGGGCTCCCCTAGCCTTAGGCTAGAGCACCCCTAGCCTTAGGCTAGGGCTCTCATAACCTTAGGCTAGGGCACACCTAGCCTTAGGCTAGGGTCCCCTAACCTTAGTCTAGGTCTCCCCTAGTCTTAGGATAGGGCTCCCCTAGGCTTAGGGTAAGCCTAGGGCTCCCCTAGCCTTAGGCTAGTGCTCCCCTAGCCTTATACTAGGGCACCCCTATCCTTAGGCTAGGGCACTCCAAGGCTTAGGCTAGCGCTCCCCTAGCGTTAGGTAAGGGCACCCCTAGGCTTAGGCTAGGGCTCCCGGAGCCTTAGGCTAGGACTCCCCGAACCTTAGGCTATGGCACCCCTAGCCTTAGGCTAGTGTTCCCCTAACCTTAGGCTAGGGCACCCCTAGGCTTAGGCTATGGCTAGGGCTCCCCTAGCCTTAGGCTAGTGCTCCCCTAGCCTTAGGCTAGGGCACCCCTAGGCTTAGGCTAAGGCTAGGGCTCCCCTATCCTTAGGCTAGGGCTCCCCTAGCCTTGGGCTAGGCACCCCTAGGCTTATGCTAAGGCTAGGGCTCCCCTTCCCTTAGGCTAGGGCTCCCCTAGCCTTGGGCTAGGGCTCCCCTAGCCTTAGGGTAGGGCTTTTCTAGCCTTAGGTTAGGGCACCCCTAGGCTTAGGCTAAGGCTAGGGCTCCCCTAGCCTTAGGCTAAGGCTCCCCTAGCCTTAGGCTAGGGCACCCCTAGGCTTAGGCTAAGGCTAGGGCACCCCTAGCTTTAGGTTAGGGCTCCCCTAGCCTTAGGCTATGGCACCCCTAGGCTTAGGTTAAGGCTTGGGCTCCCCTAGCCTTAGGCTAGGGCACCCCTAGGCTTAGGCTAAGGCTAGGGCTCCCCAAGCGTTAGTCTAGTGCTCCCATAGCCTTAGGCTAGAGCTACCCTAGCCTTGGGCTAGGGCTCCCCTTGCCTTAGGTAGGGCACCCCAAGGCTTAGGCTAAGGTTAGGGCTCCCCGAGCCTTAGGCTAGGGCTCCCATAGCCTTAGGGAAGGGCACCGATAGGCTTAGGCTAAGGCTAGGGCTCCCCGAGCCTTACTAGGGCTCCCCAAACCTTAGGCTATGGCTCCCCTAGCCTTAGGCTAGTGTACCCCTAACCTTAGGCTAGAGCTCCCCTAGCCTTAGGCTAGTGCTCCCCTAGCCATAGGCTAGGGCACCCCTAGGCTTAGGCTAAGGCTAGGGCTCCCCTAGCCTTAGGCTAGGGCACCCCTAGGCTTAGGCTAAGGCTAGGGCTTCCCTAGCCTTAGGCTAGGGCTCCCCTAGCCTTAGGCTAGGGCTTTTCTAGACTTAGGTTAGGGCACCCCTAGGCTTAGGCTAAAGCTAGCGCTCCCCAAGCCTTAGGCTAGGGCACTTTTAGGCTTAGGCTAAGGCTAGGGCTCCCCTAGCCTTAGGCTAAGGCTCCCCTAGCCTTAGGCTAGGGCTCCCCTAGCCTTAGGCTAGGGCTCCCCTAGCCTTAGGCTAGGGCACCGCTAGGCTTAGGCTAAGGCTAGGGCACGGCTTTCCTAGCCTTAGGCTATGGAACCCCAAGGCTTAGGCTAAGGCTAGGGTTCCCCTACCCTTAGGCTAAAGCTCCCCTAGGCTTAGGCTAAGGCTAGGGCTCCCATAGCCTTAGGCTAGTGCTCCCCTAGCTTTAGGCTAGGGCACCCCTAGGCTTAGGCTAAGGCTAAGGCTCCCCTAGCCTTAGGCTAGGGCTCCCCTAGCCTTACGTTAGGGCACCCCTAATCTTAGGCCAAGGCTAGGGATCCCCTAGCCTTAGGCTAGGGCACCTTTAGGCTTAGGCTAAGGCTAGGGCTCCCCTAGGCTTAGGCTAAGGCTAGGGCTTCCTAGCCTTATGTTAGGGCTCACCTATCCATAGGCTAGGGTACCCCTAGGCTTAGGCTAAGGCTTGGGCTCCCCTAGCCTTAGGCTAGGGCTCCTCTAGCCTTAGGTTAGGGCACCCCTAGGCTTGGGCTAAGGCTAGCGCTCCCCTAGCCTTAGGCTAAGGCTAGACTCCCCTAGTCTTAAGTTAGGGCTCCCCTAGCCTTAGCCTAGGGCACCCCTAGGTTTAGGCTAAGGCTATGGTTCCCCTAGCCTTAGTATAGGGCTCCCCTAGGCTTAGGCTAAGGCTAGGGTTCCCCTAGCCTTAGGCTATGGCTCCCCTAGCCTTAGGCTAGAGCTACGCTAGCCTTGGGCTAGGGCTCCCCTAGCCTTAGGTAGGGCACCCCTAGGCTTAGGCTAAGGCTAGGGCTCCCCGAGCCTTAGGCTAGGGCTCCCATAGCCTTAGGCTAGGGCACCGATAGGCTTAGGCTAAGGCTACGGCTCCCCGAGCCTTACTAGGGCTCCCCAAACCTTAGGCTATTGCTCCCCTAGCCTTAGGCTAGTGTACCCCTAACCTTAGGCTAGGGCACCCCTAGGCTTAGGCTAAGGCTAGGGCTCCCCTAGCCTTAGGCTAGTGCTCCCCTAGCCTTAGGCTAGGGCACCCCTAGGCTTAGGCTAAGGCTAGGGCTCCCCTAGCCTTAGTCTAGGGCACCCCTAGGCTTAGGCTAAGGCTAGGGCTCCCCAAACCTTAGGCTAGGGCTCCCCTAGCCTTAGGCTAGGGCACCGCTAGGCTTAGGCTAAGGCTAGGGCACGGCTTTCCTAGCCTTAGGCTATGGAACCCCAAGGCTTAGACTAAGGCTAGGGCTCCCCTACCCTTAGGCTTGAGCTCCCCTAGGCTTAGGCTAAGGCTAGGGCTCCCCTAGCCTTAGGCTAGTGCTCCCCTAGCCTTAGGCTAGGGCACCCCTAGGCTTAGGCTAAGGCTAAGGCTCCTCTAGCCTTAGGTTAAGGCACCCCTAGGCTTGGGCTAAGGCTAGCGCTCCCCTAGCCTTAGGCTAAGGCTAGGACTCCCCTAGTCTTAGGTTAGGACTCCCCTAGCCTTAGGCTAGGGGTCCCCTAGGCTTAGGCTAAGGCTAGCGCTCTCCTGGCATTAGGTAAGGGCACCCCTAGTCTTATGCTAGGGCTCCCTGAGCCTTAGGCTAGGGCTCCCTGAACCTTAGGCTAGGGCTCCCCTAGCCTTGGGCTACGGTTCCCCTAGCCTTAGGCTAGTGCACTTCTAGGCTTAGGCTAAGGGTAGGGCTCCCGTAGCCTTAGGCTATGGCTCCCCTAGTCTTAGGCTAAGGCTTTTCTAGAGTTAGGTTAGGGCACTCCTAGGCTTAGGCTAAGGCTAGGGCTCCACAAGCCTTAGGCTAGGGCACTTTTAGGCTTAGGCTTAGGCTAGGGCTCCCCTAGCCTTAGGCTAAGGCTCCCCTAGGCTTAGTCTAAGGCTAGGGCTCCCTGAGACTTGGGCTAAGGCTCCCCTAGCCTTAGGCTAGGGCACCCCTAGGCTTAGGCTAAGGCTAGGGCTCCCCTAGCCTTAGGCTAGGGCTCCCCTAGCTTTAACTAGGGCTCCCCTAGCCGTGGGCTAGGGCTCCCCTAGCCTAAGGCTAGGGCACCCCTAGGCTTAGGCTATGGCTAGGGCTCCCCGAACCTTAAGCTATGGCTCCCCTAGCCTTAGGCCAGGGCACCCCTAGGCTTAGGCTAAGGCTAGGGCTCCTCTAGCCTTAGGCTAGGGCACCCCTAGGCTTAGGCTAAGGCTAGGGCTCCCCTAGCCTTAGGCTAGGGGTCCCCTAGCCTTAGGCTAGGACTTTTCTAGCCTTAGGTTAGGGCACCCCTAGGCTTAGGCTAATGCTAGGGCTCCCCTAGCCTTAGGCTAGGGCTCTCCTAGCCTTAGGCTAGGGCTCCCCTAGCCTTAGGCTAGGGCACCCCTAGGCTTAGGCTAAGGCTACGGCACCCCTAGACTTAGGTTAGGTCTCCCCTAGCCTTAGGATATGGGACCCCTAGGCTTAGGTTAAGGCTAGGGCTCCCCTAGCCTTAGGCTAGGGCTCCCCTAGGTTAGGCTAAGGCTAGGGCTCCCCTAGGTTAGGCTAAGGCTAGGGCTGCCTGAGACTTAGGCTAGGGTTCTCCTAGCCTTAGGCTAGGGCACCCCTAGGCTTAGGCTAAGGCTAGGGCTCCCCTAGCCTTAGGCTAGTGTTCCCCTAGCCTTAGGCTAGGGCACCCCTAGGCTTAGGCTAGGGCACCCCTAGGCTTAGGCTAAGGCTAAGGTTCCCCTAGCCTTAGGCTATGGCTCCCCTAGCCTTAGGCTAGAGCTACCGTAGCCTTGGGCTAGGGCTCCCCTAGCCTTAGACTAGCGCACCCCTAGGCTTAGACTAAGGGTAGGGCTCCCCTAGCCTTAGGCTAGGGCTCCCCTAGCCTTATGCTAGGGCACCCCTAGGCTTAGGTTAAGGCAAGGGCTCCCCTAATCTTAGGCTAATGCTCCCCTAACCTTAGGCTAGTGCTCCCCTAGCGTTAGGTAAGGGCACCCCTAGGCTTAGGCTAGGGCTAGGGCTCCCCTAGCCTTAGGCTAGTGCTCCCCTAGCCTTAGGCTAGGGCACCGCTAGGCTTAGGCTAAGGCTAAGGTTCCCCTAGCCTTAGGTTAGGGCTCCCCTAGCCTTAGGCTAGGGCTACCCTAGCCTTGGGCTAGGGTTCCCCTAGCCTTAGGCTAGGGCATCCCTAGGCTTATGCTAAGGCTAGGGCTCCTCTAGCCTTAGGCTAGGGCTCCCCTAGCCTTAGGCTTGGGCTCCCCTAGCCTTAGGCTAGGTCTCCCCTACCCTTAGGCTAGGGCACCACTAGGCTTAGGTTAAGGCAAGGGCTCCCCTAGCCTTAGGCTAGGGCTCCCCTAGCCTTACGTTAGGGCACCCCTAAGATTAGGCCAAGGCTAGGGATCCCCTAGCTTTAGGCTATGGCTCCCCTAGCCTTAGGCTAGAGCTACCCTAGCCTGGGGCTAGGGCTCCCCTAGCCTTAGACTAGCGCACCCCTAGGCTTAGACTAAGGGTAGGACTCCCCTAGCCTTAGGCTAGGGCTCCCCTAGCCTTATGCTAGGGCACCCCTAGGCTTAGGTTAAGGCAAGGGCTCCCCTAATCTTAGGCTAATGCTCCCCTAACCTTAGGCTAGTGCTCCCCTAGCGTTAGGTAAGGGCACCCCTAGGCTTAGGCTAGGGCTAGGGCTCTCCTAGCCTTAGGCTAGTGCTCCCCTAGCCTTAGGCTAGGGCACCCCTAGGCTTAGGCTAAGGCTAAGGTTCCCCTAGCCTTAGGTTAGGGCTCCCCTAGCCTTAGGCTAGGGCTACCCTAGCCTTGGGCTAGGGCTCCCCTAGCCTTAGGCTAGGGCATCCCTAGGCTTATGCTAAGGCTAGGGCTCCTCTAGCCTTAGGCTAGGGCTCCCCTAGCCTTAGGCTTGGGCTCCCCTAGCCTTAGGCTAGGTCTCCCCTACCCTTAGGCTAGGGCACCACTAGGCTTAGGTTAACGCAAGGGCTCCCCTAGCCTTAGGCTAGGGCTCCCCTAGCCTTACGTTAGGGCACCCCTAAGATTAGGCCAAGGCTAGGGATCCCCTAGCCTTAGGCTATGGCTCCCCTAGCCTTAGGCTAGAGCTACCCTAGCCTGGGGCTAGGGCTCCCCTAGCCTTAGACTAGCGCACCCCTAGGCTTAGACTAAGGGTAGGGCTCCCCTAGCCTTAGGCTAGGGCTCCCCTAGCCTTATGCTAGGGCACCCCTAGGCTTAGGTTAAGGCAAGGGCTCCCCTAATCTTAGGCTAATGCTCCCCTAACCTTAGGCTAGTGCTCCCCTAGCGTTAGGTAAGGGCACCCCTAGGCTTAGGCTAGGGCTCCCCGAGCCTAAGGCTAGGGCTCCAAAAACCTTAGGCTAGGGCTCCCCTAGCCTTAGGCTAGTGTTCCCCTAACCTAAGGCTAGGGCTCCCCTAGGCTTAGGCTTAGGCTAGGGCTCCCCTAGCCTTAGGCTAGTGCTCCCCTAGCCTTAGGCTAGGGCACTCCTAGGCTTACGCTAAGGCTAGGGCTCCCCTAGCCTTAGGCTAGGGCTCCCCTAGCCTTAGGCTAGGACACCCCTAGCCTTAGGCTAGTGTACCCCGAACCTTAGGCTAGGGCACCCCTAGGCTTAGGCTAAGGCTAGGGCTTCCCTAGACTTAGGCTAGGGCTTTTCTAGACTTATGTTAGGGCACCCCTAGGCTTAGGCTAAAGCTAGCGCTCCCCAAGCCTTAGGATAGGGCACTTTTAGGCTTAGGCTAAGGCTAGGGCTCCCCTAGCCTTAGGCTAAGACTCCCCTAGCCTTAGGCTAGGACTCCCCTAGCCTTAGGCTAGGGCACCGCTAGGCTTAGGCTAAGGCTAGGGCACCCCTAGCCTTAGGTTAGGGCTCCCCTAGCCTTAGGCTATGGAACCCGAAGGCTTAGGCTAAGGCTAGGGCTCCCCTACCCTTAGGCTAGGGCTCCCCTAGGCTTAGGCTAAGGCTAGGGCTCCTTGAGACTTACGCTAGGGCTCCCCTAGCCTTAGGCTAGGGCACCCCTAGGTTTAGGCTAAGGCTAGGGCTCCCCTAGCCTTAGGCTAGTGCTCCCCTAGCCTTAGGCTAGGGCACCCCTAGGCTTAGGCTAAGGCTAAGGTTCCCCTAGCCTTAGGTTAGGGCTCCCCTAGCCTTAGGCTAGGGCTACCCAAGCCTTGGGCTAGGGCTCCCCTAGCCTTAGGCTAGGGAATCCCTAGGCTTAGGCTAAGGCTAGGGCTCCTCTAGCCTTAGGCTAGGGCTCCCCTAGCCTTAGGCTTGGGCTCCCCTAGCCTTAGGCTAGGGCTCCCCTAGCCTTAGGCTAGGGCTCCCCTAGCCTTACGTTAGGGCACCCCTAAGATTAGGCCAAGGCTAGGGATCCCCTAGCCTTAGTCTAGGGAACCTTTAGGCTGAGGCTAATGCTAGGGCTCCCCTAGGCTTAGGCTAAGGCTAGGGCTCCCTAGCCTAAGTTAGGGGTCCCCTAGCCTTAGGCTAGGGTACCCCTAGGCTTAGGCTAAGGCTAGGGCTCCCCTAGACTTAGGCTAGGGCTCCCCTAGCCTTAGGTTAGGGCACCCCAAGGCTTGGGCTAAGGCTAGCGCTCCCCTAGCCTTAGGCTAAGGTTAGGGCTCCCCTAGCCTTAGGTTAGGGCTCCCCTAGCCTTAGACTAGGGCAACCCTAGGTTTAGGCTAAGGCTATGGTTCCCCTAGCCTTAGGATAGGGCTCCGCTAGCCTTAGGCTAGAGCTCCCCTAGCTTAGGCTAGGGCTCCCCTAGGCTTAGGCTAAGGCTAGCGCTCCCCTGGCATTAGGTAAGGGCACCCCTAGGCTTACGCTAGGGCTCCCCGAGCCTTAGGCTAGGGCTCCCCGAACCTTAGACTAGGGCTCCCCTAGCCTTGGGCTAGGGATCCCCTAGCCTTAGGCTAGGGCACCCCTAGGCTTAGGCTAAGGCTAGGGCTCCCCTAGCCTTAGGCTACTGCTCCCCTAGCCTTAGGCTAGGGCACCCCTAGGCTTAGGCTAAGGCTAGGGCTCCCTGAGACTTATGCTAGGGCTTCCCTAGCCTTAGGCTTTGGCACCCCTAGGATTAGGCTAAGGCTAGGGCTCCCCTAGCCTTAGGCTAGGGCTCCCCTAGCCTTAGGCTAGGGCTTTTCTAGACTTAGGTTAGGGCACTCCTAGGCTTAGGCTAAGGCTAGCGCTCCACAAGCCTTAGGCTAGGGCACTTTTAGGCTTAGGCTTAGGCTAGGGCTCCCCTAGCCTTAGGCTAAGGCTCCCCTAGGCTTAGGCTAAGGCTAGGGCTCCCTGAGACTTAGGCTAGGGCTCCCCTATCCTTAGGATAGGGCTCCCCTAGGCTTAGGCTATGGCTAGGGCTCCCCTAGCCTTAGGCAAGTCTCCCCTAGCCTTAGACTAGGGCCCCCCTAGCCTTAGGCTATGGCTCCCCTAACCTTAGGCTAGAGCTCCCCTAGCCTTAGGTTAAGTCACCCCTAGGCTTAGGCTAAGGCTAGGGCTCCCCTAGCCTTAGGCTAAGGCACCCCTAGGCTTAGGCTAAGGCTAGGGCTCCCTGAGACTTAGGCTAGGGCTCCCCTAGCCTTAGGCTTGGGCACCCCTAGGCTAAGGCTAAGGCTAGGGCTCCCCTAGCCTTAGGTTAGGGCTCCCTTAACCTTAGGCTCGGGCACCCCTAGGCTTAGGCTAAGGCTAGGGCTCCCCGAGCCTTAGGCTAGGGCTCCCATAGCCTTAGGCTAGGGCACCGATAGGCTTAGGCTAAGGCTAGGGCACCCCAAGCCTTACTAGGGCTCCCAGAACCTTAGGCTATGGCTCTCCTAGCCTTAGGCTAGTGTACCCCTAACCTTAGTCTAGGGCACCCCTAGGCTTAGGCTAAGGCTAGGGCTCCCCTAGCCTTAGGCTAGTGTTCCCCTAGCCTTAGGCTAGGGCACCCCTAGGCTTAGGCTAAGGCTAGGTCTCCCCTAGCCTTAGGATAGGGCACCCATAGGCTTAGGCTAGGACTCCCCGAGCCTTAGTTTATGGCACCCCAAGCTTAGGCTACGGTTCCCTTAGCCTTATGCTAAGGCTCCCCTAGCCTAAGGCTAGGGCTCCCTTAGCTTTAGGCTAGGCCTCCCCTAGCCTTAGGGTAGGGCACCCCTAGCCTTAGGCTAGGGCACCCCTAGGATTTGGCTAAGGCTTGGGCTCCTCTAGCCTTAGGCTACTGCTCCCCAACCTTAGGCTAGGGCACCCTTAGGCTTAGGCTAAGTCTAGGGCTCCCCTAGCCTTTGGTATGGCAGCCCTAGGCTTAGGCTTGGGCTCCCCTATCCTTAGGCTAGGGCTCCCCTAGCCTTAGGCTTGGGCACCCCTAGGCTTAGGCTAAGCTAGGGCTCTCCTAGCCTTAGGCTAGGGCTCTCCTAGCCTTAGGCTAGGGCTCTCCTAGCCTTAGGCTAGGGCTCTCCTAGCCTTAGGCTAGGGCACCACTAGGCTTAGGCTAGGGCTCCCCTTGCCTTAGGCTCGGTCTTCCCTAGCCTTAGGCTCGTGCTCCCCTAGCCTTATGCTTGGTCACCCATTGCCTTAGGCCATGGCTCCCCTAGACTTAGTCCAGGGCTCCCCTAGCCTTAGGGTAGGGATCCCCTAGCTTTTAGGCTAGGGCACCTTTAGGCTTACGCTAAGGCTAGGGTTCCCCTAGCCTTAGGCTATGCCTCCCATAGCCTTAGGCTAGGGCACCACTAGGCTTAGGCTAAGTCTATGGCTCCCCTAGCTTTAGGCTACGGCACCCCTAGGCTTAGGCTAGGGCTCCCATAGACTTAGGCTAGGGTACCCCTAGGGTTAGGGTAAGGCTAGCGCTCCCCTAGCCTTAGGCTAGGGCTTCCCTAGCCTTAGGCTAGGGCTTCTCTAGCCTAAGGCTAGGGCACCCCTAGGCTTAGGCTAACGCTAGGGCTACCCTTGCCTTAGGCTAGGGCTACCCTAGCATTAGGCTAGGGCACTCCTAGGCTTAGGCTAAGGCTAGGGCTCCCCTAGCCTTAGGCTATGGCACCCCTAGCCTTAGGCTAGGGCTCCCCTAGCCTTAGGGTAGGTCACACCTAGGCTTAGGCTAATTCTAGGGCTACCCTAGCCTTAGGCTAGGGCACCCCTAGGCTTAGGCTTGAGCACCCCTAGGCTTAGTCCAGGGCTCCCCTAGCCCTAGTCTAGGGCTCCCCTATCCTTAGGCTAGGGCACCCCTAGGCTTAGGCTAAAGCTAGGGCTCCCCTAGCCTTCGGCTAGGGCTCCCCTAGCCTTAGGGTAGGTCACCCCTAGGCTTAGGCTAATTCTAGGGCTCCCCTAGCCTTAGGCCAGGGCACCCCTAGGCTTAGGCTCAGGCACACCTATGCTTAGAATAGGGCTCCCCTAGACTTAGTCTAGGGCTCCCCTAGCCTTAGGCTAGTGCTCCCCTAGCCTTAGTCTCGGTCACCCATAGCCTTAGGCTAGGGCTCCCCTAGACTTAGTCCAGGGCTCCCGTAGCCTTAGGGTAGGGCTCCCCTAGCCTTGGCTAGGGCACCCCTAGACTAAGGCTAACGCTAGGGTTCCCATAGCATAAGGATAGGGCTCCCCGAGCCCTAGGCTAGGGCACCCCTAGGCCTAGGCTAAGGCTAGGGCTCGCCTAGCCTTAGGCTAGGGCTCCCCAAGCCTTAGGCTAGGGGACCCCTGGGCTTAGGCTAGGGCACCTCTAGGCTTAGGCTAAGGCTAGGGCTCCCCTAGCCCTAGGCTAGGGCACCTTTAGGCTTAGGCTAAGGCTAGGGCTCCCCTAGCCTTAGGCTAGGGCTCCACTAGCCTTAGGCTAGGGTACCCCTAGTCTTAGGCTAGGACTCCCCTAGCCTTAGGCTAGGGCACCCCTAGGCTTAGGCTAAGGCTACGGCTCCCCTAGCCCTAGGCTAGGGCACCTTTAGGCTTAGGCTAAGCCTAGGGCTCCCCTAGCCTTAGGCTAGGGCTCCACTAGCCTTAGGCTAGGGCACCCCTAGGCTTATGCTAGGACTCCCCTAGCTTTAGGCTAGGGCACCCCTAGGCTTAGGCCAAGCTAGGGCTCTCCTAGCCTTAGTCTAGGGCTCTCCTAGCCTTAAGCTAGGGCTCTCCTAGCCTTAGGCTAGGGCACCACTAGGCTTAGGCTAGGGCTCTCCTTGCCTTAGGCTCGGGCTCCGCTAGCCTTAGGCTCGTGCTTCCCTAGCCTTAGGCTTGGTCACCCATAGCCTTAGGCTAGGGCTCCCTTAGACTTAGTCCAGGGCTCCCCTAGCCTTAGGGTAGGGATCCCCTAGCCTTTGCTAGGGCACCCCTAGGCTAAAGCTAACGCTAGGGTTCCCAAAGCCTAAGGCTAGGGCTCCCCGAGCCTTAGGCTAGGCCACCCCTAGGCATAGGCTAAGGTGAGGGCTCCCCTAGCCTTAGGCTAGGGCACCCCTAGCCTTAGGCTAAGGCACCCCTAGGCTTAGGCTAAGGCTAGGGCTCCCTTAGCCCTAGGCTAGGGCACCTTTAGGCTTAGGCTAAGGCTAGGGCTCCCCTAGCCTTAGGCTAGGGCTCCCCCAGCCTTAGGCTAGGGCTCCACTAGCCTTAGGCTAGGGCACCCCTAGGCTTATGCTAGGACTCCCCTAGCCTTAGGCTAGGGCACCCCTAGGCTTAGGCTAACTCTAGGGCTCACCTAGCCTTAGGCTAGGGCTCCCCTAGCCTTAGGCTAGGGCACCCATAGGCTTAGGCTAGGACTCCCATAGCCTTAGACTCGGGCACCCCTAGGCTTAGGCTAAGGCTAGGGCTCCCCTAGCCTTAGGCTAGGGCACCCCTAGGCTTAGGCTAAGGCTAGGGCTCCCGTAGCATTATGCTAGGGCTCCCTTAGCCTTAGTCTAGGGTTCCCCTAGCTTTTAGGCTAGGGCACCTTTAGGCTTACGCTAAGGCTAGGGTTCCCCTAGCCTTAGGCTACGGCTCCCCTAGCCTTAGACTAGGGCGCCCCTTATCCTTAGTCTAGGGCACCCCTAGGCTTAGGCTAAGCATAGGGCTCTCCTAGCCTTAGGCTAGGCAACCCCAAGGCTTAGGCTTGGGCTCCCCTAGCCTTAGGCTAGAGCTCCCCTAGCCTTAGGCTAGGGCACACTTAGGCTTAGGCTAGGGCTACCCTAGCCTTAGGCTAGGGCTCCCCTAGCCCTAGGCTAGGGCTCCCCAAACCTTAGGCTAGGGGTCCCCTAGCCTTAGGCAACGGCACCCCTAAGCTTAGGCTAAGTCTAGGGCTCCCCTAGCCTTAGGCTATGGCACACCTAAGCTTAGGCTAGGGCTCCCCTAGTCTTAGGCTAGGGCACACCTAAGCTTAGGCTAAGGCTAGGGATCCCCTAGATTCAGACTAGGGCTCCCCTAAGGCTTAAGCTAGGGCTCCCCTAGCCTTAGACTAGGGCACCCCTAGGCTTAGGCTAAGGCTAGGGCTCCCCTAGCCTTGGGCTACTGCTCCCCTAGCCTTAGACTAGGGCACCCCAAGGCTTAGGCTAAGGCTAGGGCTCCTCTAGCCTTAGGCTATGGCTCCCCTAGCCTTAGGCTAGGGCTCCCCTAGCCTTAGGCTGGGGCTCCCCTAGCGTTAGGCTAGGGCACCCATAGGCTTAGGCTAAGGCTAGGGCTCCCCTAGTCTTAGGCTAGGGCACACCTAAGCTTAGGCTTAGGCTAGGGATCCCCTAGATTCAGACTAGGGCTCCCATATCCTTAGTCTAGGGCACCCCTAGGCTTAGGCTAAGCCTAGGGCTCTCCAACCTTAGGCTAAGGCTCTCCTAGCCTTAGGCTAGGGCACCCCTAGGCTTAGGCTAGGGTACCCCTAGGCTTAGGCTAGGGCTCCCCTAGCCTTAGGCTCGGACTCCCCTAGCCTTAGGCTACTGCTCCACTAGCCCTAGGCTCGGGCATCCCTAGCCTTAGAATAGGACTCCCCTACCCTTAGGGTCGGGCACCCCTAGCCTTATGCTAGGGCTCCCCTAGCCTAAGCCTAGGTCTCCCCTAGCCTTAGGTTAGAGCACCCCTAGGCTTAGACTAGGTCTCCCCTAGCCTTAGGCAAGGGCACCCCTAGGCTTAAGCTACGGCTAGGGCTCCCCTACCCTTAGGGTCGGGCACCCCTAGCCTTATGCTAGGGCTCCCCTAGCCTAAGCCTAGGTCTCCCCTAGCCTTAGGTTAGAGCACCCCTAGGCTTAGACTAGGTCTCCCCTAGCCTTAGGCAAGGGCACCCCTAGGCTTAGGCTAAGGCTAGGGCTCCCCTAGCCTTAGGCTAGGGCTCCCCTAGACTTAGGCTAGGGCTCCCCTCGTCTTCGGCTAGGGCTCCCCTATCCTTAGTGTAGGTCATCCCTAGGCTTAAGTTAAGGCTAGGGCTCCCCTAGCCTTAGACTAAGTATCCCCTAGCCGTAGGCTAGGGCTCCCCTAGCATTAGGCTCGGGCACCGCTAGGCTTAGGCTCGGCACCCCTAGGCTTAGGCTAGAGCTCCCCTAGCCTTAGGCTAGGGCTCCCCTAGGCTTAGGCTAAGACTAGGGCTCCCCTAGCCTTAGGTTAGGGCTCCCCAAGCCTTAGGCTAGGTTTCCCCTAGCCTTAGGAAAGGGCACCCCTAGGCTTAGGCTAAGGCTAGGGCTCCCCTAACCTAAGACTAGGGCTCCCCTAGCCTTTGGCTATGGCACCCATAGGCTTAGGCTAAGGGTAGGGCTGGCCTACCCTTAGGTATGGCAGCCCTAGGCTTAGGCTTGGGCTCCCCTAGCCTTAGGCTAGGGCACCCCTAGGCTTAGGCTAAGGGTAGGGCTCCCCTAGTCTTAGGCATGGACACCCCTAAGCTTAGGCTAAGGCTAGGGCTCCCCTAGTCTTAGGCTAGGGCACCCCTAGGCTTAGGCTAGGGCACCCATAGGCTTAGGCTAATGCTAGGGCACCCCAAGCCTTAGGTATGGCAGCCCTAGGCTTAGGCTTGGGCTCCCCTAACCTTAGGCTAGGGCACCCCTAGGCTTAGGCTAAGGATAGGGCTCCCCAAGTCTTAGGCTAGGGCACCCCTAAGCTAAGGCTTAGGCTAGGTCTCCCCTAGCCTTAGGCTCAGGCTCCCCTAGCCTTAGGCTCGTGCTCCCCTAGCCTTAGGCTCGGGCACCCCTAGCCTTAGGCTAGGGCTCCCCTAGACTTAGGCTAGGGCTCCCCTAGCCTTAGGCTAGTGCTCCCTTATCCTTAGGCCAGGGCACCCTTAGGCTTAGTCCAGGGCTCCCCTAGCCTTAGACTAGGGCTCCCATAGGCTTAGGCTCAGGCACCCCTAGGCTTAGGCTAGGGCAACCCTAGGCTTAGGCTAAGGCTAGGGCTCCCCTAGCCTTAGGCTAGGGCTCCCCTAGCCTTAGGCTAGGGCTCCAATAGCCTTAGGCTAGGGCACCCAAAGGCTTAGGCTAGGGCACCCATAGGCTTACGCTAAGGCTAGGACTCCCCTAGCCTTAGTATGGCAGCCTTAGGCTTAGGCTTGTGCTCCCCTAGCCTTAGGCTAGGGCTCCCCTAGGCTTAGGCTCGGGTACCTCTATCCTTAGGCTAGGGCTCCCCTAGCCTTTGGTTCTGGCACCCCTAGGCTTAGGCTTAGGCTAGGGTTTCATTAGCCTTAGGCTAGGGCTCCCCTAGCCTTAGACTAGGGCGCCCCTTATCCTTAGTCTAGGGCACCCCTAGGCTTAGGCTAAGGCGAGGGATCCCCTAGCCTTAGGTTAGGGCACCCCTAGTCTTAGGCTAAGACTAAGGCTCCCCTAGCCTTCGGCTAGGGCTCCACTAGCCTAGGGTAAGTCACCCCGAGGCTTAGGCTAAGTCTAGGGCTCCCCTAGCCGAAGGCTAAGGCTCCCCTATCCTCAGGCTAGGGCTCCCCTAGCCTTAGGCTAGGGCACCCCTAGGCTTAGGCTCGGGCACCCCTAGGCTAAGGCTAGGGCTCCCCTAGCCTTAGGCTAGGGCTCCCCTAGCATTAGGCTAGGGCTCCCCTAGCCTTAGGGTACGTCACCCCGAGGCTTAGGCTAAGGCTAGGGCTCCCCTAGCCTTAGGCTAAGGCTCTCCTATCCTTAGGCTAGGGCTCCCCTAGCCTTAGGCTAGGGCTCCCCTAGCCTAAGGGTAGGGCTTCCGTAGCCTTAGGTTAGGGCACCCCTAGGCTTAGGCTAGGACACCCATAGGCTTAGGCTAAGGCTAGGGCTCCCCTAGCCTTAGGCTAGGGCACCCCTAGGCTTAGGCTAGAGCTCCCCTAACCTTAGGCTAGGGCACCCCTAGGCGTAGGCTAAGGATAGGGCTCCCCAAGTCTTAGGCTAGGGCACCCCTAAGCTAAGGCTTAGGCTAGGTCTCCCCTAGCCTTAGGCTCAGGCTCCCCTAGCCTTAGGCTCGTGCTCCCCTAGCCTTAGGCTCGGGCACCCCTAGCCTTAGGCTAGGGCTCCCCTAGACTTAGGCTAGGGCTCCCCTAGCCTTAGGCTAGTGCTCCCTTATCCTTAGGCCAGGGCACCCTTAGGCTTAGTCCAGGGCTCCCCTAGCCTTAGACTAGGGCTCCCTTAGGCTTAGGCTCAGGCACCCCTAGGCTTAGGCTAGGGCAACCCTAGGCTTAGGCTAAGGCTAGGGCTCCCCTAGCCTTAGGCTAGGGCTCCCCTAGCCTTAGGCTAGGGCTCCCATAGCCTTAGGCTAGGGCACCCAAAGGCTTAGGCTAGGGCACCCATAGGCTTAGGCTAAGGCTAGGGCTCCCCTAGCCTTAGTATGGCAGCCTTAGGCTTAGGCTTGTGCTCCCCTAGCCTTAGGCTAGGGCTCCCCTAGGCTTAGGCTCGGGTACCTCTATCCTTAGGCTAGGGCTCCCCTAGCCTTTGGTTCTGGCACCCCTAGGGTAAGGCTTAGGCTAGGGTTCCATTAGCCTTAGGCTAGGGCTCCCCTAGCCTTAGACTAGGGCGCCCCTTATCCTTAGTCTAGGGCACCCCTAGGCTTAGGCTAAGGCGAGGGATCCCCTAGCCTTAGGCTAGGGCACCTCTAGTCTTAGGCTAAGACTAAGGCTCTCCTAGCCTTCGGCTAGGGCTCCACTAGCCTAGGGTAAGTCACCCCGAGGCTTAGGCTAAGTCTAGGGCTCCCCTAGCCTTAGGCTAAGGCTTCCCTATCCTTAGGCTAGGGCTCCCCTAGCCTTAGGCTAGGGCACCCCTAGGCTTAGGCTCGGGCACCCCTAAGCTTAGGCTAGGGCTCCCCTAGCCTTAGGCTAGGGCTCCCCTAGCATTAGGCTAGGGCTCCCCTAGCCTTAGGGTACGTCACCCCGAGGCTTAGGCTAAGGCTAGGGCTCCCCTAGCCTTAGGCTAAGGCTCTCCTATCCTTAGGCTAGGGCTCCCCTAGCCTTAGGCTAGGGCTCCCCTAGCCTAAGGGTAGGGCTTCCGTAGCCTTAGGATAGGGCACCCCTAGGCTTAGGCTAGGACACCCATAGGCTTAGGCTAAGGCTAGGGCTCCCCTAGCCTTAGGCTAGGGCACCCCTAGGCTTAGGCTTAGGCTAGAGCTCCCCTAGCCTTAGGCTAGGGCACACCTAGGCTTAGGCTAGGGCTACCCTAGCCTTAGGCTGGGGCTCCCCTAGCCCTAGGCTAGGGCTCCCCAAACCTTAGGCTAGGGGTCCCCTAGCCTTAGGCAACGGCACCCCTAAACTTAGGCTAAGTCTAGGGCTCCCCTAGGCTTAGGCTATGGCACACCTAGGCTTAGGCTAGGGCTCCCCTAGTCTTAGGCTAGGGCACACCTAAGCTTAGGCTAAGGCTAGGGATCCCCTAGATTCAGACTAGGGCTCCCCTAAGGCTTAAGCTAGGGCTCCCCTAGCCTTAGACTAGGGCACCCCTAGGCTTAGGCTAAGGCTAGGGCTCCCCTATCCTTGGGCTACTGCTCCCCTAGCCTTAGACTAGGGCACCCCTAGGCTTAGGATGATGCTAGGGCTCCCCTAGCCTTAGGCTATGGCTCCCCTAGCCTTAGGCTAGGGCTCCCCTAGCCTTAGGCTGGGGCTCCCCTAGCGTTAGGCTAGGGCACCCATAGGCTTAGGCTAAGGCTAGGGCTCCCCTAGTCTTTGGCTAGGGCACACCTAAGCTTAGGCTAAGGATAGGGATCCCCTAGATTCAGACTAGGGCTCCCATATCCTTAGGCTAGGGCACCCCTAGGCTTAGGCTAAGCCTAGGGCTCTCCAACCTTAGGCTAGGGCTCTCCTAGCCTTAGGCTAGGGCACCCCTAGGCTTAGGCTAGGGCTCCCCTAGCCTTAGGCTCGGACTCCCCTAGCCTTAGGCTACTGCTCCCCTAGCCCTAGGCTCGGGCATCCCTAGCCTTAGACTAGGGCTCCCCTACCCTTAGGGTCGGGCACCCCTAGCCTTATGCTAGGGCTCCCCTAGCCTAAGCCTAGGTCTCCCCTAGCCTTAGGTTAGAGCACCCCTAGGCTTAGACTAGGTCTCCCCTAACCTTAGGCAAGGGCACCCCTAGGCTTAGGCTAAGGCTAGGGCTCCCCTACCCTTAGGGTCGGGCACCCCTAGCCTTATGCTAGGGCTCCCCTAGCCTAAGCCTAGGTCTCCCCTAGCCTTAGGTTAGAGCACCCCTAGGCTTAGACTAGGTCCCCCTTAGCCTTAGGCAAGGGCACCCCTAGGCTTAGGCTAAGGCTAGGGCTCACCTAGCCTTAGGCTAGGGCTCCCCTCGTCTTCGGCTAGGGCTCCCCTAGCCTTAGTGTAGGTCATCCCTAGGCTTAGGTTAAGGCTAGGGCTCCCCTAGCCTTAGACTAAGTATCCCCTAGCCTTAGGCTAGGGCTCCCCTAGCATTAGGCTCGGGCACCGCTAGGCTTAGGCTCGGCACCCCTAGTCTTAGGCTAGAGCTCCCCTAGTCTTAGGCTAGGGCTCCTCTAGGCTTAGGCTAAGACTAGGGCTCCCCTAGCCTTAGGTAAGGGCTTCCCAAGCCTTAGGCTAGGGCTCCCCTAGCCTTAGGCAAGGGCACCCCTAGGCTTAAGCTAAGGCTAGGGCTCCCCTAACCTAAGACTAGGGCTCCCCTAGCCTTAGGCTATGGCACCCATAGGCTTAGGCTAAGGGTAGGGCTGGCCTAGCCTTAGGTATGGCAGCCCTAGGCTTAGGCTTGGGCTCCCATAGCCTTAGGCTAGGGCACCCCTAGGCTTAGGCTAAGGGTAGTGCTCCCCTAGTCTTAGGCATGGACACCCCTAAGCTTAGGCTAAGGCTAGGGCTCCCCTAGCCTTAGGCTAGGGCACCCATAGGCTAAGGCTAGGGCACCCATAGGCTTAGGCTAATGCTAGGGCACCCCAAGCCTTAGGTATGGCAGCCCTAGGCTTAGGCTTGGGCTCCCCTAACCTTAGGCTAGGGCACCCTTAGGCTTAGGCTAAGGATAGGGCTCCCCAAGTCTTAGGCTAGGGCACCCCTAAGCTAAGGCTTAGGCTAAGTCTCCCCTAGCCTTAGGCTCAGGCTCCCCTAGCCTTAGGCTCGTGCTCCCCTAGCCTTAGGCTCGGGCACCCCTAGCCTTAGGCTAGGGCTCCCCTAGACTTAGGCTAGGGCTCCCCTAGCCTTAGGCTAGTGCTCCCTTATCCTTAGGCCAGGGCACCCTTAGGCTTAGTCCATGGCTCCCCTAGCCTTAGACTAGGGCTCCCTTAGGCTTAGGCTCGGGCACCCCTAAGCTTAGGCTAGGGCAACCCTAGGCTTAGGCTAAGGCTAGGGCTCCCCTAGCCTTAGGCTAGGGCTCCCCTAGCCTTAGGCTAGGGCTCCCATAGCCTTAGGCTAGGGCACCCAAAGGCTTAGGCTAGGGCACCCATAGGCTTAGGCTAAGGCTAGGGCTCCCCTAGCCTTAGTATGGCAGCCTTAGGCTTAGGCTTGTGCTCCCCTAGCCTTAGGCTAGGGCACCCCTAGGCTTAGGCTTATGCTAGGGCTCCCCTAGCCTTAGGCTAGGGCACCCCTAGGCTTAGGCTAGGGCTCCCCTAGCCTTAGTCTAGGGCACCCCTAGGCTTACGTTAGACTCCCCTAGCCTTAGGTTAGGGCACCCCTAGGCTTAGGCTAGGGGTCCCCTTGCCTTATGTTCGGGCACCCCTAGGATTAGGCTTGGGCTCCCCTAGCCTTGGGCTAAGGCACGCCTAGGCTTAGGCTTAGGCTAGGGCTCCCCTAGCCTTAGGCTAGGGCAACCCTAGGCTTAGGCTAAGGCTAGGGCTCCCCTAGCCTTAGGCTAGCGCACCCCTAGGCTTAACCTAAGGCTAGCGCTCCCCTAGCCTTAGGCTATGACTCCCCTAGCCTTAGGTTAGGGCACCCATAGGCTTAGGCTTAGGCTTGGGATACCCTAGCCTTAGGCTAGGGCACCCCTAAGCTTAGGCTAAGACTAGGGATCCCCTAGACTTAGACTAAGGCTCCCATATCCTTAGGCTAGGGCACCCCTAGGCTTTGGCTAAGCCTAGGGTTCTCCTAGCCTTAGGCTAGGGCTATCCTAGCCTTAGGCTAGGGCTCTCCTAGCCTTAGGCTAGGGCACCCCTAGGCTTAGGCTAGGGATCCCCTAGCCTTAGGCTCAGGCTCCCCTAGCCTTAGGCTCGTTCTCCCCTAGCCCTAGGCTCGGGCACCCCTAGCCTTAGGCTAGGGCTTCCCGAGGCTTAGTCCAGGGTTCCCCTAGCCTTAGGCTAGGGCTCCCCTACCCTTAGGGTCGGGCACCCCTAGCCTTATGTTAGGGCTCCCCTAGCCTTAGGCAAGGGTTCCCCTACCCTTATGGTAGGGCAACCCTAGCCTTATGCTAGGGCTAACCTAGCCTAAGCCTAGGACTACCCTAGCCTTAGGCTAGGGCTCCCCTAGCCTTACACTAGGGCACCCCTATGCTTAGGCTAAGGCTAGGGCTCCCCTAGCCTTAGGCTATGGCACCCCTAGGTTTAGGCTAGGGCTCCCCTAGCCTTAGGTTGGGGCACCCCTAAACATAGGCTAAGGCTATGGCTCGCCTAGCCTTAGGCTCGGGCTCCCCTAGCCTTAGGCTAGTGCTCCCCTAGCCTTAGGCTCGGGCACCCCTAGCCTTAGGCTAGGGCTCCCATAGACTTAGGCTAGGGTTCCCCTAGCCGTAGGCTAGTGATCTCTTATCCTTACCCCAGGGCACCCCTAGGCTTAGTCCAGGGCTCCCATAGCCTTAGGCTAGGGCTCCCCTAGCCTAAGCCTAGGGGTCTGCTAGCTTTAGGCTAGGGCTCCCCTAGCCTTACACTAGGGCACCCCTAGGCTTAGGCTAAGGCTAGGGCTCCCATAGCCTTAGGATAGGACACCCCTAGGCTTAGGCTAAGGCTAGGGCTGCCCTAGCCTTAGGCTAGGGCACCCCTAGGCTTAGGCTAGGGCTCCCCTAGCCTTAGGTTCGGGCGCCCCTAGGCTTAGGCTAAGGCTAGGGCTCCCCTAGCCTTAGACTAGGGCACCCATAGGCTTAGGCTAGGGCACCCATAGGCTTAGGCTAAAGCTAGGGCTCCCTTAGGCTTAGGTATGGCAGACCTAGGCTTGGGCTTGGGCTCCCTTAGCCTTAGGCTAAGGCACCCGTAGGCTTAGGCTATGGGTAGGGTTCCCCTTGTCTTAGGCTAGGGCACCCGTAATCTAAGGCTAAGGCTAGGGCTCCCCTAGGCTTAGGCTCAGGCACCCCTAGGCTTAGGCTAAGGCTAGGGCTCCCCTAGCCTTAGGTAGGGCACCCCTAGGCTTAGGCTAGGGCTCCCCTAGCTTTAAGCTAGGGCTCCCCTAGGCTTAGGCTAAGGCTAGGGCTCCTCTAGCCTTAGGCTAGTGCTCCCCAACCTTAGGCTAGGGCACCCCTAGGCTTAGGCTAGGGCACCCCTAGGCTTAGGCTAAGGCTAGGGCTCCTCTAGCCTTAGGCTACTTCTCCCCAACCTTACGCTAGGGCACCCCTAGGCTTAGGCTAAGGCTAGGGCTCCCCTAGCCTTAGGTATGGCAGCCCTAGGCTTAGGCTTGGGCTCCCCTAGCTTTAGGCTAGGGCACCCCTAAGCTTAGGCTAAGGCTAGGGCTCACCTAGCCTTAGGTTTGGGCTCCCCTATCCTTAGGCTAAGGCTCCCCTAGCCTTAGGCTAGGGCACCCCTAGGCTTAGGCTAAGCTAGGGCTCTCCTAGCCTTAGGCTAGGGCTCCCATAGATTTAGTCCAGGGCTCCCCTAGCCTTATGCTAGGGCTCCCCTAGCCTTACACAAGGGCACACCTAGGCTTAGGCTAAGGCTAGGGCTCCCCTAGCCTTTGGCGAGGGCACCCCTAGGCTTAGGCTAGGGCATCCCTAGGCTTAGGCTAAGACAAGGGCTCCCCAAGCCTTAGGCTATGGCTCCCCTAGCCTTAGGCTAGGGCACCTCTAGGCTTAGGCTAAGGCTAGGGCTCCCCTAGCATTAGGCTAGGGCACCCCTAGCCTTAGGCTAAGGCTAGGGCTCCCCTAGCCTTTGGCGAGAGCACCCCTAGGCTTAGGCTTAAGCACCCCTAGGCTTAGGCTAAGGCTAGGGCTCCTCTAGCCTTAGGCTAGGGCTCTCCTAGCCTCGGCTGGGCACCCCTAGGCTTAGGCTAAGGCTAGGGCTCCCCTAGCCTTCGGCTAAGGCTCTCCTAGACTTAGGATAGGGCACTCCTAGGCTTAGGTTAGGGCTACCCTAGCCTTAGGCTAGGGCCCACCTAGGCTTAGGCTAAGGCTAGGGCTCCCCTAGCCTTTGGCTAGGGCTCTCGTAGCCTTAGGCTCGTGCTCCCCTAGCCTTAGGCTCAGGCACCCCTAGCCTTAAGCTAGGGCTTCCCTAGCCTTAGGCTAGGGCTCCCTTAGCGTTACGCTAGGGCACCCCTAGCCTTAGGCCAGGGCACCCCAAGCCTTAGGTTATGGCACCCCTAGACTTAGACTAAGGCTACGGCTCCCCTAGCCTTAGGCTAGGGCACCCCTAGACTTAGGCTAGTGATCCCCTAGCCTTAGACTCAGGCACCCCTAGCCTTAGGCTAGGGCTCCCCTAGCCTTAGGCTAGGGCTCCCCTAGTCTTAGGCTAGGGCTCAAGTAGCCTTAGGCTAGTGCTCCCCTACCCTTAGGCTAGGGCACCCCTAGGCTTTGGCTAAAGCTAGGGCTCCTCTAGCCTTAGGCTAGGGCTCCCCTAGCCTTAGGCTAGGGCACCCCTAAGCTTAGGCTAAGGCTAGCGCTCCCGTAGCATTAGGCATGGGCTCCCCTAGCCTTAGGCTAGGGCACCCCAATCCTTAGGCCAGGGCTCCCGTAGCCTTAGGCCAGGGCTCCCCTAGGCTTAGGCTAAGGCTAGGGCTCCTCTAGCCTTAGTCTAGGGCTCCCCTAGCCTGGACTAGGGCACCCCTAGGCTTAGGCTAAGACTAGGGCTCCCCTAGGCTTAGGCTAAGGCTAGGGTTCCCCTAGCCTTAAGCTAGGGCTCCCCTAGCCTTAGGCTAGGGCACACCTAGGCTTAGGCTAAGGCTAGGGTTCCCCTAGCCTTAGGCTAGGGTACCCCTAGGCTTAGGCTAGGGCTCCCCTAGCCTTAGGCTAGGGCACTCCTAGGCTTAGGCTAGGGCTCCTCTAGCCTTAGACTCGGGCTCCCCTATCCTAAAGCTAGGGCTCCCCTAGCCTTAGGCTAGGGCACCCCTAGGCTTAGGCTAAGGCTTGGGCTCTCCTTGCCTCAGGCTAGTGCTCCACTTGTCTTAGGCTAGGGCACCCCTACGATTAAGCTAGGGCACCCCTAGGCTTAGGCAAAGGCTAGGTCTCCCCAAGCCTTAGGCTAGGGATCCCCTAGACTTAGGCTAGGGCACCCCTAGGCTTAGGCTAGGGCTCCCCTAGCCTTAGGCTATATCACCCCTAGGCTTAGGCTAAGGATAGTGTTCCCCTAGCCTTAGGCTAGGGCTCCCCTAACCTTAGGCTGGGGCACCCCTAAGCTTAGGCTAGGGAACCACTAGCCTGGACTAGGGCACCCCTAGGCTTAGGCTAAGGCTAGGGCTCCCCTAGCCTTAGGCTAGGGTACCCCTAGGCTTAGGCTAGGGCTCCCCTAGCCTTAGGCTAGCGCACCCCTAGGCTTATGCTAGGGCTCCCCTAGCCTTAGCTTCGGGCACCCCTAGGCTTAGGATAATGCTAGGGCTACCCTAGCCTTAGGCGTGGGCTCCCTTAGCCTTAGGCTAGAACACCCCTAGGCTTAGGCTAAGGCTAGGGCTCCAATAGCCTTAGGTTAGGGCTCCCCTAGCCTTAGGCTAGGGCTCTCCTAGCCTTAAGCTATGGCACCCCTAGGCTTAGGCTAAGGCTAGGGCTCCCCTAACCTTAGGCTAGGGCACCCCTTGGTTTAGGCTAAGGCTAGGGCTCCCATTGCTTTAGGCTAGGGCTTCCCTAGCCTTAGGCTAGGGCACCCCTAGGCTTTGGCTAAGCCTAGGGCTCCCCTTGCTTTAGGCTAGGGCTTCCCTAGCCTTAGGCTAGGGCAACCCTAGGCTTAGGCTAAGGCTAGGGCTCCCCTAGCCTTAGGGTAGGGCACCCCTAGGCTTAGGCTAGGGCACCTCTAGGCTTAGGCTAAGGCTAGGGCTCCCCTAGCCTTAGGCTAGGGCTCCCTAGCATTAGGCTAGGGCACCCCTAGGTATAGGCTAAGGCTCCCGTAGCCTTAGGCTAGGGCTCCCCTAGCCTTAGGCTAGGTCACCCCTAGGCTTAGGCTAAGGCTAGGGCTCCCCTAGCCTTAGGGCAGGGCACCCCTAGGCTTAGGACAGGGCTCCCCTAGCCTCAGGCTATGGCTCCCCTTGCCTTAGGCTATAGCACACCTAGGCTTAGCCTAAGGATAGTGTTCCCCTAGCCTTAGGCTAAGGCTCCCCTAGCCTTAGGCTAGGGCACCACTAGACTAAGGTTAAGGCTAGGGCTCCCCTAGCCTTTGGCTAGGGCACCCCTAGGCTTAGGCTAGGGCTCCTCTAGCCTTAGGCTAGGGCTCCCCTATCCTAAAGCTAGGGCTCCCCTAGCCTTAGGCTAGGGCACCACTAGGCTTAGGCTAAGGCATGGGCTCCCCTTGCCTCAGGCTAGTGCTTCACTAGTCTTCGGCTAGGGCACCCCAACGATTAAGATAGGGAACCCCTAGGCTTAGGCTAAGGCTAGGTCTCCCCAAGCCTTAGGCTAGGGATCCTCTAGCCTTAGGCTAGGGCAACCCTAGCCTTAGGCTAAGGCAAGGGCTCCCCTAGCCTTAGGATATGGCTCCCCTAGCCATAGGCTAGGGCACCCCTAAGCTTAGGCTAAGGCTAGGGCTCCCCTAACCTTATGCTTAGGCAACCCTAGTCTTAGGCTAAGGCTAGGGCTCCCCTAGCCTTAGCTTCGCGCACCCCTAGGCTTAGGCTAAGGCTAGGGCTCCCCTTGACTTAGGCTAGGGCACCTTTAGGCTTAGGCTAAGGCTAGGGTTCCCCTAACCTTAGGCTAGGGCTCCCCTAGGCTTAGGCTAAGGCTATGGCTCCCCTCGCCTTATGGTAGGGCTCTCCTAGCCTTAGGCCCGGCCACCACTAGGCTAAGGCCAGGGCACAACTAGGCTTAGGCCAGGGCTCCCCTAGCCTTAGGCTAGGGCTCCCGTAGCCTTAGGCTAGGGCTCCCGTCTCCTTAGGCTAGGGATCCCCCAGCCTTAAGCTAGGGCTCCCCTAGGTTTAGGCTAAGGCAAGGGCTCCCCTCGCCTTAGGCTAGGGCTCCCCTGGCCTTGGGCTAGGGCTCCCCTAGCCTTAGGCTAGGGCACCCCTAGGCTTAGGCTAAGGCTAGGGCTCCCCTAGCCTTAGGCTAGGGCTCCCATAGCGTTAGGCTATGGCACCCCTAGGCTTAGGCTAAGGCAAGAGCTCCACTAGCCTTAGGCCAGGGCACCCCTAGATTTAGGCTAAGGCTAAGGCTCCCCTAGCCTTAGGCTAGGGCACACCTAGGCTTAGGCTAGGGCACCCCTAGGCTTAGGCTAAGGATAGGGCTCCCCTAGCCTTAGGCTAGGGCTCCCCTAGCCTAGGCTAGGTAACCCTTAGGCTTAGGATAGAGCTCCCAAAGCCTTAGGCTAGGGCACCCCTAGCCTTAGGCTATGGCTCCCCTTGCCTTAGATTAGGGGACCCCTAGGATTAGGCTAAGGCTAGGGCTCCCGTAGCCTTAGGCTAGGGCTCCACTAGCCTTAGGCTAGGGCTCCCCTAGCCTTAGGCTAGGGCTCTCCTAGGCTTAGGCTAAGGCTAGGGCTCCCCTAGCCTTAGGTTAGGGCTCCCCTAGTCTTAGGCTAGGGCACCCCTATGCTTAGGCTAAGGATAGTGCTCCCCTAGCCTTAGGCTAGGGCTCCCCTAGGCTTAGGCTAAGGCTAGGGCTCCCCTAGCCTTACGTTACGGCACCCCTAGGCTTAGGCTAAGGCCAGGGCTCCCCTAGCCTTAGGCTAGGACTCCCCTAGCTTTAGGCTAGGCTCCCCTAGTCTTAGGTTAGGGCACCCCTAGGCTTAGGCTAAGGCTAGGGCTCCCCTAGCCTTAGGCTAGGGCTCCCCTAGCCTTAGGCTAGGACACCCCTAGGCTTAGGCTAAAGCTAGGGCTCCCCTAGCCTTAGGCTAGGGCACCCCTAGGCTTAGGCTAAAGCTAGGGCTCCCCTAGCCTTAGGCTAAGGCTCCCCTAGCCTTAAGCTACGGCTCCCCTAGTCTTCGGCTAGGTCACCCCTAGGCTTGGGCTAAGCCTAGGGCTCCCCTAGCCTTAGGCTAGGGCACCCCAAGCTTAGGCTAAAGCTCAGGCTCCCCTAGCCTTAAGCTAGACTCCACAAGGCTTAGGCTAGGGCTCCCCTAGCCTTAGGCTAGGGCTCCCCTAGGCTTAGGCTAGCGCTCCCCTAGCCTTAGGCTAAGGCACCCCTAGGCTTAGGTTAGGGCTCCCCTAGTCTTAGGCTAGGGCTCCCATAAGCTTAGGCTAGCGCTCCCCTAGCCTTAGGCTATGGCTCCCCTAGCCTTAGGCTAGGGCACCCCTAGGCTTAGGTTAGGGCTACCCGAGCCTTAGGCTAGGGCTCCCCGAAACTTAGGCTATGGCTCCCCTAGCCATAGGCTAGTGTTCCCCTAACCTTAGGCTATGGCACCCCTAGGCATAGGCTAAGGCTAGGGCTCCCCTAGCTTTAGACTTGTGCTCCCCTAGCCTCAGGCTAGGGCACCCCTAGGCTTAGGTTGAGGCTAGGGCTCCCCTAGCCTTGGCCTAGGGCTCCCATAGCCTTAGGCTAGAGCACCACTAGTCTTAGGCTAAGGCTAGGGCTCCCCTAGCCTCAGGCTAGGGCTCCCCTAGCCTTAGGCTAGGGCTCCCATAGCCTTAGGCTAGGGCACCCCTAGGCTTATGCTAAGGCAAGGGCTCCCCTAGCCTAAGGCTATGGCTCCCCTAGCCTTAGGCTAGGGAACCCCTAGGATTAGGCTAAGGCTAGGGCTCCCCTAGCCCTAGTTTCGGGCACCCCTGGGCTTAGGCTAAGGCTAGGGCTCCCCTAGCCGTAGGGTAGGGCTCCCCTAGCCTTAGGGTAGGGCTCCCCTAGCCTTAGGCTAGGGCTCCCCTAGCCTTAGGCTACGGCTCCCCTAGCTTTAGGCTAGGGCTCCCCTAGGCTTAGGATAAGGCTAGGGCTCCCCTAGCCTTAGGCTAGAGTTCCCCCAACCTTAGGCTAGGGCATCCCGAGGCTTAGGCTAAGGCAAGGGCTCCCTTAGCCTTATGCTATGGCTCCCCTAGCCTTAGGCTAGGGAACCCCTAGGCTTAGGCTAAGGCTAGGGCTCCAATAGCCTTAGGCTAGGGCACACCTAGGCTTAGTTTAGGGCACCCCTAGGCTTAGGCTAAGGCAAGGGCTCCCCTAGCCTTATGCTATGGCTCCCCTAGCCTTAGGCTAGGGAACCCATAGGCTTAGGCTAAGGCTAGGGCTCCCCAAGCCATAGTTTCGGCACCCCTAGGCTTAGGCTAAGGCTAGGGCTCCCCTAGCCTTAGGCTAAGGCTCCCCTAGGCTTAAGTTAGGGAACCTCTAGGCTTAGGCTAAGGCTAGCGCTCCCCTTGCCTTAGGCTAGGGCACTTTTAGGCTTAGGCTAAGGCTATGGCTCCCTTAGCCTTAGGCTAGGGCTCCCCTAGCCTTAGGCTAGGGCTCCCCTAGCTTTAGGCTTGGGCTCCCCTAGGCTTAGGCTAAGGCTAGGGCTCCCCTAGCCTTAGGCTTGGGCTCCCCTAGCCTTAGGCTAGGGCTCCCCTAGCCTTAGGCTAGGACACCCCTAGGCTTAGGCTAAAGCTAGGGCTCCCCTAGCCTTAGGCTAGGGCTCCCCTAGCCTTAAGCTACGGCTCCCCTAGCCTTCGGCTAGGTCACCCCTAGGCTTGGGCTAAGGCTAGGGCTCCCCTAGCCTTAGGCTAGGGCACCCCTAGGCTTAGGCTAAAGCTCAGGCTCCCCTAGCCTTAAGCTAGACTCCACTAGGCTTAGGCTAGGGCTCCCCAAGCCTTAGGCTAGGGCTCCCCTAGGCTTAGGCTAGCGCTCCCCTAGCCTTAGGCTTAGGCACCCCTAGGCTTAGGTTAGGGCTCCCCTAGTCTTAGGCTAGGGCTCCCCTAAGCTTAGGTTAGCGCTCCCCTAGCCTTAGGCTATGGCTCCCCTAGCCTTAGGCTAGAGCACCCCTAGGCTTAGGTTAGGTCTACCCGAGCCTTAGGCTAGGGCTCCCCGAAACTTAGGCTATGGCTCCCCTAGCCTTAGGCTAGTGTTCCCCTAACCTTAGGCTATGGCACCCCTAGGCATAGGCTAAGGCTAGGGCTCCCCTAGCTTTAGACTTGTGCTCCCCTAGCCTCAGGCTAGGGCACCCCTAGGCTTAGGTTGAGGCTAGGGCTCCCCTAGCCTTGGCCTAGGGCTCCCATAGCCTTAGGCTAGAGCACCACTAGTCTTAGGCTAAGGCTAGGGCTCCCCTAGCCTCAGGCTAGGGCTCCCCTAGCCTTAGGCTAGGGCTCCCATAGCCTTAGGCTAGGGCACCCCTAGGCTTATGCTAAGGCAAGGGCTCCCCTAGCCTAAGGCTATGGCTCCCCTAGCCTTAGGCTAGGGAACCCCTAGGATTAGGCTAAGGCTAGGGCTCCCCTAGCCCTAGTTTCGGGCACCCCTGGGCTTAGGCTAAGGCTAGGGCTCCCCTAGCCGTAGGGTAGGGCTCCCCTAGCCTTAGGGTAGGGCTCCCCTAGCCTTAGGCTAGGGCTCCCCTAGCCTTAGGCTACGGCTCCCCTAGCTTTAGGCTAGGGCTCCCCTAGGCTTAGGATAAGGCTAGGGCTCCCCTAGCCTTAGGCTAGAGTTCCCCCAACCGTAGGCTAGGGCATCCCGAGGCTTAGGCTAAGGCAAGGGCTCCCTTAGCCTTATGCTATGGCTCCCCTAGCCTTAGGCTAGGGAACCCCTAGGCTTAGGCTAAGGCTAGGGCTCCAATAGCCTTAGGCTAGGGCACACCTAGGCTTAGTTTAGGGCACCCCTAGGCTTAGGCTAAGGCAAGGGCTCCCCTAGCCTTATGCTATGGCTCCCCTAGCCTTAGGCTAGGGAACCCATAGGCTTAGGCTAAGGCTAGGGCTCCCCAAGCCATAGTTTCGGCACCCCTAGGCTTAGGCTAAGGCTAGGGCTCCCCTAGCCTTAGGCTAAGGCTCCCCTAGGCTTAAGTTAGGGAACCTCTAGGCTTAGGCTAAGGCTAGCGCTCCCCTAGCCTTAGGCTAGGGCACTTTTAGGCTTAGGCTAAGGCTATGGCTCCCTTAGCCTTAGGCTAGGGCTCCCCTAGACTTAGGCTAGGGCTCCCCTAGCTTTAGGCTTGGGCTCCCCTAGGCTTAGGCTAAGGCTAGGGCTCCCCTAGCCTTAGGCTTGGGCTCCCCTAGCCTTAGGCTAGGGCTCCCCTAGCCTTAGGCTAGGACACCCCTAGGCTTAGGCTAAAGCTAGGGCTCCCCTAGCCTTAGGCTAGGGCTCCCCTAGCCTTAAGCTACGGCTCCCCTAGCCTTCGGCTAGGTCACCCCTAGGCTTGGGCTAAGGCTAGGGCTCCCCTAGCCTTAGGCTAGGGCACCCCTAGGCTTAGGCTAAAGCTCAGGCTCCCCTAGCCTTAAGCTAGACTCCACTAGGCTTAGGCTAGGGCTCCCCAAGCCTTAGGCTAGGGCTCCCCTAGGCTTAGGCTAGCGCTCCCCTAGCCTTAGGCTTAGGCACCCCTAGGCTTAGGTTAGGGCTCCCCTAGTCTTAGGCTAGGGCTCCCCTAAGCTTAGGTTAGCGCTCCCCTAGCCTTAGGCTATGGCTCCCCTAGCCTTAGGCTAGAGCACCCCTAGGCTTAGGTTAGGTCTACCCGAGCCTTAGGCTAGGGCTCCCCGAAACTTAGGCTATGGCTCCCCTAGCCTTAGGCTAGTGTTCCCCTAACCTTGGGCTATGGCACCCCTAGGCATAGGCTAAGTCTAGGGCTCCCCTAGCCTTAGGCTAGGGCTCCCATAGCCTTAGGCTAGGGCACCCCTAGGCATATGCTAAGGGAAGGGATCCCCTAGCCTTAGGCTATGGCTCCCCTAGCCTTAGGCTAGGGAACCCCTAGGCTTAGGCTAAGGCTAGGTCTCCCCTAGCCCTAGTTTCGGGCACCCCTAGGCTTAGGCTAAGGCTAGGGCTCCCCTAGCCTTAGGGTAGGGCTCCCCTAGCCTTAGGCTAGGGCTCCCCTAGCCTTAGGCTACGGATCCCCTAGCTTTAGGCTAGGGCACACCTAGGCGTAGGCTAAGACTAGGGCTCCGCCAGCCTTAGGCTAGGGCTCCCCTAGGCTTAGGATAAGGCTAGGGCTCCCCTAGCCTTAGGCTAGTGTTCCCCCAACCTTAGGCTAGGGCATCCCGAGGCTTAGGCTAAGGCTAGAGCTCCCCTAGCCTTATGCTATGGCTCCCCTAGCCTTAGGCTAGGGAACCCCTAGGCTTAGGCTAAGGCTAGGGCTCCAATAGCCTTAGGCTAGGGCACCCCTAGGCTTAGTTTAGGGCATCCCTAGGCTTAGGCTAAGGCAAGGGCTCCCCTAGCCTTATGCTATGGCTCCCCTAGCCTTAGCCTAGGGAACCCCTAGGCTTCGGCTAAGACTAGGGCTCCCCAAGCCTTAGTTTCGGCACCCCTAGGCTTAGGCTAAGGCTAGGGCTCCCCTAGCCTTAGGCTAAGGCTCCCCTAGTCTTAGGCTAGGGCACCCCTAGGCTTAGGCTAAGGCAAGGGCTCCCCTAGGCTTAGGCTAGGGCTACCCGAGCCTTAGGCTAGGGCACCCCTAGGCTTAGGCTAAGGCTCGGGCTCCCCTAGCCTTAGCTTCGGGCACCCCTAGGCTTAGGCTAAGGCAAGGGCTCCCCTAGCCTTAGGCTAGATCTCCCCTAGCCTTAGGCTAGAGCTCCCCAAGCCTTAGGCTAGGGCTCCCCTAGCCTTAGGCTAGGGCTCCCCTAGCCTTAGGCTAGGGCACACCTAGGTTTAGGATAAGGCTAGGACTCAGCCAGGCTTAGGCTGGGCTCCCCTAGGCTTAGGCTAAGGCTAGGGCTCCCCTAGCCTTACGCTAGGGCTCCCCTTGCTTTACTTTAGGGCACCCCTAGGCTTAGGCTAAGGCTAGGGCTCCCCTAGCCTTAGGCTAGGACCCCCTATCTTTAGGCTATGCTCCCCTAGCCTTAGGTTAGGGCACCCCTAGGCTTAGGCTAAGGCTAGGGCTCCCCTAGCCTTAGCCTGGGGCACGCCTAGGCTTATGCTAAGGCTAGGGCTCCCCTAGCCTTAGGCTAGTGCACCCCTAGGCTTAGACTAAGGATAGGGCTCCCCTAGCCCTAGGCTAAGGCTCCTCTAGCCTAGGCTAGGGCACCCTAGGCTTAGGCTAAGGCTAGTGCTCCCCTAGCCTTAGGCTACGGCTCCCCTAGCCTTAGGCTAGGGCACCGCTAAGCTTAGGCTAAAGCTCGGGCTCCCCTAGCCTTAGGCTAGGCTCCCCTAGGCTTCGGCTAGGGCTCCCCTAGCCTTAGGCTAGGGCTACCCTAGGCTTAGGCTAGCGATCCCCTAGCCTTAGGCTAGGGCACCCCTAGGCGTAGGCTAGGGCTCCCCTAGCCTTAGTCTAGGGCTCCCCTAGGCTTGGGCTAGCGCTCCCCTAGCCTTAGGCTATGGCTCCCCTAGCCTTAGGCTAGGGCACCCCTAGGCTTAAGTTAGGGCTACCCGAGCCTTTGGCTAGGTCTCCCCGAAATTTAGGCTATGGCTCCCCTAGCCTTAGGCTTGTGCTCCCCTAGTCTTAGGCTAGGGCACCCCTTGGCTTAGGCTAAGGTTGGGCCTCCCCTAGCCTTGGGCTAGGGCTCCCCTAGCCTTAGGCTAGGGCACCCCTAGGCTTAGGCTAAGGCTAGGGCTCCCCTAGCCTTCGGCTAGGGCTCCCATAGCCTTAGGCTAGGGCACCCCTAGGCTTAGGCTAAGACAAGGGCTCCCCTAGCCTTAGGGTATCGCTCCCCTAGCCTTAGGCTAGGGCACCCCTAGGCTTAGGCTAAAGCTCAGGCTCCCCTAGCCTTAAGCTAGACTCCACTAGGCTTAGGCTAGGGCTCCCCAAGCCTTAGGCTAGGGCTCCCCTAGGCTTAGGCTAGCGCTCCCCTAGCCTTAGGCTTAGGCACCCCTAGGCTTAGGTTAGGGCTCCCCTAGTCTTAGGCTAGGGCTCCCCTAAGCTTAGGTTAGCGCTCCCCTAGCCTTAGGCTATGGCTCCCCTAGCCTTAGGCTAGAGCACCCCTAGGCTTAGGTTAGGTCTACCCGAGCCTTAGGCTAGGGCTCCCCGAAACTTAGGCTATGGCTCCCCTAGCCTTAGGCTAGTGTTCCCCTAACCTTGGGCTATGGCACCCCTAGGCATAGGCTAAGTCTAGGGCTCCCCTAGCCTTAGGCTAGGGCTCCCATAGCCTTAGGCTAGGGCACCCCTAGGCATATGCTAAGGGAAGGGATCCCCTAGCCTTAGGCTATGGCTCCCCTAGCCTTAGGCTAGGGAACCCCTAGGCTTAGGCTAAGGCTAGGTCTCCCCTAGCCCTAGTTTCGGGCACCCCTAGGCTTAGGCTAAGGCTAGGGCTCCCCTAGCCTTAGGGTAGGGCTCCCCTAGCCTTAGGCTAGGGCTCCCCTAGCCTTAGGCTACGGATCCCCTAGCTTTAGGCTAGGGCACACCTAGGCGTAGGCTAAGACTAGGGCTCCGCCAGCCTTAGGCTAGGGCTCCCCTAGGCTTAGGATAAGGCTAGGGCTCCCCTAGCCTTAGGCTAGTGTTCCCCCAACCTTAGGCTAGGGCATCCCGAGGCTTAGGCTAAGGCTAGAGCTCCCCTAGCCTTATGCTATGGCTCCCCTAGCCTTAGGCTAGGGAACCCCTAGGCTTAGGCTAAGGCTAGGGCTCCAATAGCCTTAGGCTAGGGCACCCCTAGGCTTAGTTTAGGGCATCCCTAGGCTTAGGCTAAGGCAAGGGCTCCCCTAGCCTTATGCTATGGCTCCCCTAGCCTTAGCCTAGGGAACCCCTAGGCTTCGGCTAAGACTAGGGCTCCCCAAGCCTTAGTTTCGGCACCCCTAGGCTTAGGCTAAGGCTAGGGCTCCCCTAGCCTTAGGCTAAGGCTCCCCTAGCCTTAGGCTAGGGCACCCCTAGGCTTAGGCTAAGGCAAGGGCTCCCCTAGGCTTAGGCTAGGGCTACCCGAGCCTTAGGCTAGGGCACCCCTAGGCTTAGGCTAAGGCTCGGGCTCCCCTAGCCTTAGCTTCGGGCACCCCTAGGCTTAGGCTAAGGCAAGGGCTCCCCTAGCCTTAGGCTAGATCTCCCCTAGCCTTAGGCTAGAGCTCCCCAAGCCTTAGGCTAGGGCTCCCCTAGCCTTAGGCTAGGGCTCCCCTAGCCTTAGGCTAGGGCACACCTAGGTTTAGGATAAGGCTAGGACTCAGCCAGGCTTAGGCTGGGCTCCCCTAGGCTTAGGCTAAGGCTAGGGCTCCCCTAGCCTTACGCTAGGGCTCCCCTTGCTTTACTTTAGGGCACCCCTAGGCTTAGGCTAAGGCTAGGGCTCCCCTAGCCTTAGGCTAGGACCCCCTATCTTTAGGCTATGCTCCCCTAGCCTTAGGTTAGGGCACCCCTAGGCTTAGGCTAAGGCTAGGGCTCCCCTAGCCTTAGCCTGGGGCACGCCTAGGCTTATGCTAAGGCTAGGGCTCCCCTAGCCTTAGGCTAGTGCACCCCTAGGCTTAGACTAAGGATAGGGCTCCCCTAGCCCTAGGCTAAGGCTCCTCTAGCCTAGGCTAGGGCACCCTAGGCTTAGGCTAAGGCTAGTGCTCCCCTAGCCTTAGGCTACGGCTCCCCTAGCCTTAGGCTAGGGCACCGCTAAGCTTAGGCTAAAGCTCGGGCTCCCCTAGCCTTAGGCTAGGCTCCCCTAGGCTTCGGCTAGGGCTCCCCTAGCCTTAGGCTAGGGCTACCCTAGGCTTAGGCTAGCGATCCCCTAGCCTTAGGCTAGGGCACCCCTAGGCGTAGGCTAGGGCTCCCCTAGCCTTAGTCTAGGGCTCCCCTAGGCTTGGGCTAGCGCTCCCCTAGCCTTAGGCTATGGCTCCCCTAGCCTTAGGCTAGGGCACCCCTAGGCTTAAGTTAGGGCTACCCGAGCCTTTGGCTAGGTCTCCCCGAAATTTAGGCTATGGCTCCCCTAGCCTTAGGCTTGTGCTCCCCTAGTCTTAGGCTAGGGCACCCCTTGGCTTAGGCTAAGGTTGGGCCTCCCCTAGCCTTGGGCTAGGGCTCCCCTAGCCTTAGGCTAGGGCACCCCTAGGCTTAGGCTAAGGCTAGGGCTCCCCTAGCCTTCGGCTAGGGCTCCCATAGCCTTAGGCTAGGGCACCCCTAGGCTTAGGCTAAGACAAGGGCTCCCCTAGCCTTAGGGTATCGCTCCCCTAGCCTTAGGATAGGGAAGCCCTAGGCTTAGGCTAAGGCTAGGTCTCCCCTAGCCTTAGTTTCGGGCACCCCTAGGCTTAGAATAAGGCTAGGGCTCCCCTAGCCTTACGCTAGGGCTCCCCTAGCCTTAGGCTAGGGCTCCCATAGCCTTAGGCTATGGCTCCCCTAGCCTTCGGCTAGGACACACCTAGGCTTAGGCTAAGGCTAGGGCTCCGCCAGCCTTAGGCTAGGTCTCCCCTAGGTTTAGGCTAAGGCTAGGGCTCCCCTAGCCTTAGGCTAGTGCTCCCCTAGCCTTACGTTAGGGCACCTCTAGGCTTAGGCTAAGGCTAGGGCTCCCCTAGCCTTAGGCTAGGACTCCCCAACTTTAGGCTAGGCTCCACTAGCCTTAGGTTAGGGCACCCCAAGGCTTAGGCTAAGGCTAGGGCTCCCCTAGTCTTAGGCTAGGGCTCCCCTAGCTTTAGGCTAGGACACCCATAGGCTTAGGCTAAGTTTAGGGCTCCCCGACCATTAGGCTAGGGCTCCCCTAACCTTAGGCTAGGGCACCCCTAGGCTTAGGCTAAGGCTAGCGCTCCCCGAGCATTAGGCTAGGGCTCCCCGAACCTTAGGCTATGGCTCCCCTACCCTTAGGCTAGTGTTCCCTTAACCTTAGGCTATGGCACCCCTAGGCTTAGGCTAAGGCTAGGGCTCCCCTAGCCTTAGGCTAGTGGTCCCCTAGCCTTAGGCTAGGGCACCCCTAGGCTTAGGTTAAGGCTAGGGCTCCCCTAGCTTTAGGCTAGGGCACCCCTAGGCTTACGCTAAGGCTAGGGCTCCCCTAGCCTTAGGCTAGGGCACACCTAGGCTTAGGTTAAGGCTAGGGCTCCCCTAGCCTTAGGCTAGGGAACCCCTAGGCTTAGGCTAAGGCTAGGGCTCCCCTAGCCTTAGCTTCGGGCACCCCTAGGTTTAGGCTAAGGCTAGGGCTCCCATAGCCTTAGGCTAGGGCTCCCGTAGCCTTAGGCTATGGCTCCTGTAGTCTTAGGCTAGGGCTCCCCCAGCCTTAGGCAAGGGCTCCCCTAGCCTTAGGCTAGGGCTTCCCTAGCCTTAGGCTAGGCTCCCCTAACCTTAGGCTAGGGCACCCTTAGGATTAGGCTAAGGCTAGGGCTCCCCTAGTCTTAGGCTAGGGCTCCCCTAGCTTTAGGCTAGGACACCCATAGGCTTAGGCTAAGTTTAGGGCTCCCCGACCATTAGGCTAGGGCTCCCCTAACCTTAGGCTAGGGCACCCCTAGGCTTAGGCTAAGGCTAGCGCTCCCATAGCCTTAGGCTAGGGCTCCCCTAGCCTTAGTTTAGGGCTACCCTAGCCTTAGCCTAGGGCACTCCTAGGCTTAGGCTAAGGCTAGGGCTCCGCCATCCTTAGGCTAGGGCTCCCCTAGGCTTAGGCTAAGGCTAGGGCTCCCCTAGCCTTAGGCTAGGACTCCCCTTGCTTTAGGCTAGGCTACCCTAGGCTTAGGGTAGGGCACCCCTAGGCTTAGGCTAAGGCTAGGGCTCCCCTAGCTTAGGCTCAGGCTCCCCTATCCTAGGCTAGGGCACCCCTAGGCTTAGGCTAAGGCTACGGCTCCCCTAACCTTAGGCTAGGGCTCCCCTAGCCTTAGGCTAGGGCTCCCCTAGCCTTAGGCTAGGGCACACCTAGGCTTAGGTTAAGGCTAGGGCTCCCCTAGCCTTAGGCTAGGACTCCCCTTGCTTTAGGCTAGGCTACCCTAGGCTTAGGGTAGGGCACCCCTAGGCTTAGGCTAAGGCTAGGGCTCCCCTAGCCTTAGGCTAAGGCTCCCCTATCCTAGGCTAGGGCACCCCTAGGCTTAGGCTAAGGCTAGGGCTCCCCTAGCCTTAGGCTACGGCTCCCCTAGCCTTAGGCTAGGGCACCCCTAGGCTTAGGCTAAAGCTCGGGCTACCCTAGCCTTAGGCTAGGCTTCCCTAGGCTTAGGCAGGGGCTCCCCTAGGCTTAGGCTAGCGCTCCCCTAGCCTTAGGCTAGCCTCCCCTAGGCTTAGGTTAGGGCTCCCCTAGGCTTAGGTTAGGGCTCCCTGAACCTTAGGCTATGGCTCCCCTAGCCTTAAGCTAGGGCTCCCCTAGTCTTGGTCTAGGGCTCCCCTAGCCTTAGGCTAGGGCACCCCTAGGATTAGGCTAAGGGTAGGCTTCCCCTAGCCTTAGGTTAGGGCTCCCATAACCTTAGGCTAGGGCACCTCTAGGCTTAGGCCAGAGAAAGCGCTCCCCTAGCCTTAGGCTATGGCTCCCCTGGGCTTAGGCTAAGGATAGGGCTCCACTAGCCTTAGGTTAGGGCTCCCCTAACCTAGGCTAGGGAACCCCTAGGATTAGGATAGAGTTCCCTAGCCTTAGGCTAGGGCACGCCTAGGCTTAGGCCAGGGCTCCCCGAGCCGTAGGCTAGGGCTCCCCTAGCCTTAGGCTAGGGCACCCCTAGGCTAAGGCAAAGGCTAGGGCTCCCCTATCCTTAGGCTAGGGCACCCCTAGGCTTAGGCTAAGGCTAGGGCTCCCCTTGCCTTAGGCTAGGGCACCCCTAGGCTTAGGCTACGGCTCCCCTAGCCTTAGGATAGGGCTCCCCTAGCCTTAGGCTAGGGCACACCTAGGCTTAGGCTAAGGATAGGGCTCCCCTAGCCTTACGTTAGGTCACCCCTAGGCTTAGGCTAAGGCTAGGGCTCCCCTAGCCTTAGGCTAGGGCACCCCTAGGCTTAGGCTAAGGATAGGGCTCCCCTAGCCTTACGTTATGTCACCCCTAGGCTTAGGCTAAGGCTAGGGCTCCCCTAGCCTAGGCTAGGGCACCCCTAGGCTTAGGCTAGGGCTCCCCTAGGCTTAGGCTAGCGATCCCATAGCCTTAGGCTAGGGCTCCCCTAGACTTGGGCTAGGGCTCCCCTAGGTTTAGGCTAGGGCACCCCTAGGCTTAGGCAAAGGCTAGTGATCCCCTAGCCTTAGGGTATGGCTCCCCTAGACTTTAGCTAGGGAACCCCTAGACTTAGGCTAAGGCTAGGTCTCCCCTAGCCTTAGTTTCGGGCAACCCTAGGCTTAGGCTAAGGCTAGGGCTCCCCTAGCCTTAGGCTAGGGCTCCCCTAATCTTAGGCTAGTGCTCCCCTAGCCTTAGGCTAGGGCAACCCTAGGCTTAGGCTAGGGCACCCCTAGGCTTAGGCTAAGGCTAGGGCACCCCTAGGCTTAGGCTAAGGCTCGGTCTCCCCTAACCTAAGGCTAGGGCACCCCTAGGCTCAGGCTAGGGCACCCCTAGTCTTAGGCTAAGGCACCCCTAGGCTTAGGCTAAGGGTACGGCTCCCCTAGCCTCAGGCTAGGGCTCCCCTAGGCTTAGGCTAGGGCAATCCTAGGCTTAGGCTAGGGCACCCCTAGGCTTAGGCTAGGGCACCCCTAGCATAAGGATAGGGCACCCCTAGGCTTAGGCTAAGGCTAGTTCACCCCTAGGCTTAGGCTAAGGCACAACTAGGCTTAGGCTAGGGCACCCCTAGGCTTAGGCTAGGGCACCCCTAGGCTTAGGCTAGGGCACCCCTAGGCTTAGGTTAGGGCACCCCTAGGCTGAGGATAGGGCACCCCTAAGCTGAGGCTAGGGCACCTCTAGGCTTAGGCTAAGGCTAGGGCACCCCTAGGCTTAGGCTAAGGCTAAGGGTCCCCTAGCCTAAGGCTAGGGCACCCCTAGGCTCAGGCTAGGGCACCCCTAGGCTTAGGGTAGGGCACCCCTAGGCTTAGGCTAATGCTACGGCTCCCCTAACCTCAGGCTAGGGCACCCCTAGGCTCAGGCTAGGGCACCCCTAAGCTTAGGCTAGGGCACCTCTAGACTTAGGATAAGGCTAGGGCTCCCCTAGCCTAAGGCTAGGGCACCCCTAGGCTTAGGTTAGGGCACCCCTAGGCTGAGGATAGGGCACCCCTAAGCTGAGGCTAGGGAACCCCTAGGCTTAGGATAAGGCTAGGGCTACCCTAGCCTAAGGCTAGGGCACCCCTAGCCTAAGGCTGGGGAACCCCTAGGCTTAGGATCGGGCACCCCTAGGCTTACGATAGGGCACCCCTAGGCTTAAGCTAGGGCACCCCTAGGCTTAGGCTAGGGCACCCCTAGGCTTAGGCTAGGGCACCCCTAGGTTTAGGCTAGGGCACCCCTAGGCTTAGGCTAAGGCTAGGGCTCCCCTAGCCTAGGCTAGGGCATCCCTAGGCTTAGGCTAGGGCACCCATAGGCTTAGGCTAGGGCACCTCTAGGCTTAGGCTAAGGCTAGGGCACCCCTAGGCTTAGGCTAAGTCTAGGGCTCCCCTAACCTAAGGCTAGGGCACCCCTAGGCTTAGGCTAGGGCACCCCTAAGCTTAGGCTAAGGCTAGGGCTCCCCTAGCCTAAGGCTAGGGCACCCCTAGGCTTAGGATAGGGCACCCCTAGGCTTAGGCTAGGGCACCCCTAGGCTTAGGCTAAGGCTAGGGCACCCCTAGGCTTGGGCTATGGCTAGGGCTCCCCTAACCTAAAGCTAGGGCACCCCTAGGCTCAGGCTAGGGCACCCCTAGGCTTAGGCTAAGGCAGCCCTAGGCTTAGGCTAACGGTACGGCTCCCCTAGCCTCATGCTAGGGCTCGCCTAGACTTAGGCTAGGGCAATCCTAGGCTTAGGCTAAGGCTAGGGCACCCCTAAGCTTAGGCTAAGGCTAGGGCTCCCCTAACCACAGGCTAGGGCACCCCTAGGCTCAGGCTAGGGCACCCCTAGGCTTAGGCTAAGGCACCCCTAGGCTTAGGCTAAGGATATGGCTCCCCTAGCCTCAGTCTAGGGCACCCCTAAGCTCAGGCTATGGCACACCTAGGCTTAGGCTAGGGCACCCCTAGGCTTAGGCTAAGGGTAGGTCACCCCTAGGCTTAGGCTAAGGCACAACTAGGCTTAGGCTAGGGCACCCCTAGGCTTAGGCTAGGGCACCCCTAGGCTTAGGTTAGGGCACCCCTAGGCTGAGGATAGGGCACCCCTAAGCTGAGGCTAGGGAACCCCTAGGCTTAGGATAAGGCTAGGGCACCCCGAGGCTTCGGCTAGGGCACCCCTAGGCTTAGGCTAGGGCACCCCTAGGCTTAGGCTAGGGCACCCCTAGGCTTAGGTTGGGCACCCCTAGGCTTAGGCTAGGGCACCCCTAGGCTTAGGCTAGGGCACCCCTAGGCTTAGGCTAAGGCTAGGGCTGCCCTAGCCTAAGGCTTGGGCACCCCTAGGCTTATGCTAGGGCACTCCTAGACTTAGGCTTGGGCACCCCTAGCCTTAGGCTAAGGCTAGGGCACCCCTAGGCTTAGGCTAAGGCTAGGGCTCCCCTTGCCTAAGGCTAGGGCACCCTTAGGCTCAGGCTAGGGCACCCCTAGGCTGAGGCTAGGGCACCCCTAGGCTTAGGCTAGGTCACCCCTAGACTTAGGATAAGGCTAGGGCTCCCCTAGCATAAGGCTTGGGCACCCCTAGGCTTAGGCTAGGGAACCCCTAGGCTTTGGCTAGGTCACCTCCAGGTTTAGGCTAGGGTACCCCTAGGCTTAGGCTAGGGCACCCTTAGGCTTAGGCTAGGGCACCCCTAGGCTTAGACTAAGGCTACGGCTCCACTAGCCTCAGGTTAGGGCACCCCTAAACTCCGGCTATGGCACCCCTAGGCTTAGGCTAAGGGTAGGGCACCCCTAGGCTTAGGCTAAGGCTAGGGCTCCCCTAACTTAAGGCTAGGGAACCCCTAGGCTTAGGCTAGGGCACCCCTAAGCTTAGGCTAAGGATTGGGCTCCCCTAGCCTAAGGCTAGGGCACCCCTAGGCTTAGGCTAGGGCACTCCTAGGCCTAGGCTAAGGCTAGGGCACCCCTAGGCTTAGGCTAAGGCTAGGGCTCCCCTAACCTAAGGCTAGGGCACCCCTAGGCTTAGGCTAGGGCACCCGTAGGCTCAGGCTAGGGCACCCCTAGGCTTAGGCTAAGAAACCCCTAGGCTTAGGCTACGGCATCCCTAGGCTTAGGCTAGGGCACCCCTAGGCTGAGGCTAGGGCACCCCTAAGCTGAGGCTAGTGCACCCCTAGACTTAGGCTAAGGCTAGGGCTACCCTAGCCTAAGGCTAGGGCACCCCTAGGCTTAGGCTAGGTCACCCCTAGGCTTATGCTAAGGATTGGGCTCCCCTAGCAAAAGGCTAGGGCACCCCTAGGCTTAGGCTAGGGCACCCCTAGGCTTAGGCTAAGGCTAGGGCTCCCCTAGCCTAAGGCTAGCGCACACCTAGGCTTAGGCTAGGGTACCCATAGGCTTAGGCTAGGGCACCCCTAGGCTTAGGCTAAGGGTAGGGCACCCCTAGGCTTAGGCTAAGGCTAGGGCTCCCCTAACTTAAGGCTAGGGAACCCCTAGGCTTAGGCTAGGGCACCCCTAAGCTTAGGCTAAGGATTGGGCTCCCCTAGCCTAAGGCTAGGGCACCCCTAGGCTTAGGCTAGGGCACCCCTAGGCCTAGACTAAGGCTAGGGCACCCCTAGGCTTAGGCTAAGGCTAGGGCTCCCCTAACCTAAGGCTAGGGCACCCCTAGGCTTAGGCTAGGGCACCCCTAGGTTCAGGCTAGGGCACCCCTAGGCTTAGGCTAAGGCACCCCTAGGCTTAGTCTAAGGGTACGGCTCCCCTAGCCTCAGGCTACGGCAACCCCTAGGCTTAGGCTAGGGCAATCCTAGGCTAGACTAAGGCTAGGGCTCCCCTAGCCTCAGGCTAGGGCACCCATAGGCTCAGGTTAGGGCACCCCTAGGCTCAGGCTAGGGCACACCTAGGCTTAGGCTAGGGCACCCCTAGACTTAGGATAAGGCTAGGGCTCCCCTAGCCTAAGGCTAGGGCACCCCTAGACTTAGGTTAAGGCTAGGGCTCCCCTAACCTAAGGCTAGGGCACCCCTAAGCTTAGGCTAGGGCACCCCTAGGCTTAGGCTAGGGCACCCCTAGGCTTAGGCTAGGGCATCCCTAGGCTTAGGCTAAGGCTAGGGCTCCCCTAGCATAAGGCTAGGGTTCCCCTAGGCTTAGGCTAGGGCACTCCTAGGCTTAGCCTAGGTCACCCCTAGCCTGAGCATAGGGCACCCCTAGGCTTAGGATAAGGCTAGGTCACCCCTAGGCTTAGGCTAAGGCACAACTAGGCTTAGGCTAGGGCACCCCTAGGCTTGGGCTAGGGCACCCCTAGGCTTAGGGTAGGGCACCCCTAGACTGAGGATAGGGCACCCCTAAGCTGAGGTTGGGCACCCCTAGGCTTAGGATAAGGCTAGGTCACCCCTAGGCTTAGGCTAAGGCACAACTAGGCTTAGGCTAGGGCACCCCTAGGCTTGGGCTAGGGCACCCCTAGGCTTAGGCTAGGGCACTACTAGGCTGAGGATAGGGCACCCCTAACCTAAGGCTAGGGCACCCATAGGCTTAGGCTAGGGCACCCCTAGGCTTAGGCTAGGGCACCCCTAGGCTTAGGCTAAGGCTAGGGCTCCCCTAGCCTAAGGCTAGGGCACCCCTAGGATTAGGCTAGGGCACCCCTAGGCTTAGGCTAGGGCACCCCTAGGCTTAGACTAAGGCTAGGGCACCCCTAGGCTTAGACTAAGGCTAGGGCACCCCTAGGCTTAGGCTAAGGCTAGGGCTCCGCTAGCCTAAGGCTAGGGGAGCCCTAGGCTTAGGCTAGGGTACCCCTAGGCTTAGGCTAGGGCACCCCTAGGCTTAGGCTAAGGCTAGGGCTCCCCTAGCCTAAGGCTTGGGCACCCCTAGGCTTATGCTAGGGCACCCCTAGACTTAGGCTAGGGCACCCCTAGGCTTAGGCTAAGGCTAGGGCACCCCTAGGCTTAGGCTAAGGCTAGGGCTCCCCTAGCCTAAGGCTAGGGCACCCTAGGCTCAGGCTAGGGCACCCCTAGGCTTAGGGTAGGGCACCGCTAGGCTTAGGCTAATGCTACGGCTCCCCTAGCCTCAGGCTAGGGCAGCCCTAGACTCAGGCTATGGCACGCCTAGGCTCTGGCTAGGGCACCCCTAGGCTCAGGCTAGGGCACCCCTAGGCTTAGCCTAGGGCACCCCTAGACTTAGGATAAGACTAGGGATCCCCTAGGCTTAGGCTAAGGCTAGGGCTTCCCTAGCCTCAGGCTAGGTCACCCCTAGGCTTAGGCTGGGGCACCCCTAGGCTTAGGTTAAGGCTAGGGCTCCCCTAGCATAAGGTTAGGGCACCCCTAGGCTTAGGCTAGGGCACCCCTAGGCTTAGGCTAGGGCACCCCTAAGCTTAGGCTAAGGATAGGGCTCCCCTAGCCTAAGGCTAGGGCACCCCTAGGCTTAGGATAGGGCACCCCTAGGCTTAGGCTAGGGCACCCCTAGGCTTAGGCTAAGGCTAGGGCACCCCTAGGCTTGGGCTAAGGCTAGGGCTCCCCTAACCTAAAGCTAGGGCACCCCTAGGCTCAGGCTAGGGCACCCCTAGGCTTAGGCTAAGGCACCCCTAGGCTTAGGCTAACGGTACGGCTCCCCTAGCCTCATGCTAGGGCTCGCCTAGGCTTAGGCTAGGGCAATCCTAGGCTTAGGCTAAGGCTAGGGCACCCCTAAGCTTAGGCTAAGGCTAGGGCTCCCCTAACCAAAGGCTAGGGCACCCCTAGGCTCAGGCTAGGGCACCCCTAGGCTTAGGCTAAGGCACTTCTAGGCTTAGGCTAAGGGTACGGCTCCCCTACCCTCAGTCTAGGGCACCCCTAAGCTCAGGCTATGGCACACCTAGGCTTAGGCTAGGGCACCCCTAGGCTTAGGCTAAGGGTAGGTCACCCCTAGGCTTAGGCTAAGGCACAACTAGGCTTAGGCTAGGGCACCCCTAGGCTTAGGCTAGGGCACCCCTAGGCTTAGGTTAGGGCACCCCTAGGCTGAGGATAGGGCACCCCTAAGCTGAGGCTAGGGAACCCCTAGGCTTAGGATAAGGCTAGGGCACCCCGAGACTTCGGCTAGGGCACCCCTAGGCTTAGGCTAGGGCACCCCTAGGCTTAGGCTAGGGCACCCCTAGGCTTAGGTTGGGCACCCCTAGGCTTAGGCTAGGGCACCCCTAGGCTTAGGCTAGGGCACCCCTAGGCTTAGGCTAAGGCTAGGGCTGCCCTAGCCTAAGGCTTGGGCACCCCTAGGCTTATGCTAGGGCACTCCTAGACTTAGGCTAGGGCACCCCTAGCCTTAGGCTAAGGCTAGGGCACCCCTAGGCTTAGGCTAAGGCTAGGGCTCCCCTTGCCTAAGGCTAGGGCACCCATATTCTCAGGCTAGGGCACCCCTAGGCTGAGGCTAGGGCACCCCTAGGCTTAGGCTAGGTCACCCCTAGACTTAGGATAAGGCTAGGGCTCCCCTAGCATAAGGCTTGGGCACCCCTAGGCTTAGGCTAGGGAACCCCTAGGCTTTGGCTAGGTCACCTCCAGGTTTAGGCTAGGGTACCCCTAGGCTTAGGCTAGGGCACCCTTAGGCTTAGGCTAGGGCACCCCTAGGCTTAGACTAAGGCTACGGCTCCACTAGCCTCAGGTTAGGGCACCCCTAAACTCCGGCTATGGCACCCCTAGGCTTAGGCTAAGGGTAGCGCACCCCTAGGCTTAGGCTAAGGCTAGGGCTCCCCTAACTTAAGGCTAGGGAACCCCTAGGCTTAGGCTAGGGCACCCCTAAGCTTAGGCTAAGGATTGGGCTCCCCTAGCCTAAGGCTAGGGCACCCCTAGGCTTAGGCTAGGGCACCCCTAGGCCTAGGCTAAGGCTAGGGCACCCCTAGGCTTAGGCTAAGGCTAGGGCTCCCCTAACCTAAGGCTAGGGCACCCCTAGGCTTAGGCTAGGGCACCCGTAGGCTCAGGCTAGGGCACCCCTAGGCTTAGGCTAAGAAACCCCTAGGCTTAGGCTACGGCATCCCTAGGCTTAGGCTAGGGCACCCCTAGGCTGAGGCTAGGGCACCCATAAGCTGAGGCTAGTGCACCCCTAGACTTAGGCTAAGGCTAGGGCTACCCTAGCCTAAGGCTAGGGCACCCCTAGGCTTAGGCTAGGGCACCCCTAGGCTTATGCTAAGGATTGGGCTCCCCTAGCAAAAGGCTAGGGCACCCCTAGGCTTAGGCTAGGGCACCCCTAGGCTTAGGCTAAGGCTAGGGCTCCCCTAGCCATAGGCTAGCGCACACCTAGGCTTAGGCTAGGGTACCCATAGGCTTAGGCTAGGGCACCCCTAGGCTTAGGCTAAGGGTAGGGCACCCCTAGGCTTAGGCTAAGGCTAGGGCTCCCCTAACTTAAGGCTAGGGAACCCCTAGGCTTAGGCTAGGGCACCCCTAAGCTTAGGCTAAGGATTGGGCTCCCCTAGCCTAAGGCTAGGGCACCCCTAGGCTTAGGCTAGGGCACCCCTAGGCTTAGGCTAAGGCTAGGGCACCCCTAGGCTTAGGCTAAGGCTAGGGCTCCCCTAACCTAAGGCTAGGGCACCCCTAGGCTTAGGCTAGGGCACCCCTAGGTTCAGGCTAGGGCACCCCTAGGCTTAGGCTAAGGCACCCCTAGGCTTAGTCTAAGGGTACGGCTCCCCTAGCCTCAGGCTACGGCAACCCCTAGGCTTAGGTTAGGGCAATCCTAGGCTAGACTAAGGCTAGGGCTCCCCTAGCCTCAGGCTAGGGCACCCATAGGCTCAGGTTAGGGCACCCCTAGGCTCAGGCTAGGGCACACCTAGGCTTAGGCTAGGGCACCCCTAGACTTAGGATAAGGCTAGGGCTCCCCTAGCCTAAGGCTAGGGCACCCCTAGACTTAGGTTAAGGCTAGGGCTCCCCTAACCTAAGGCTAGGGCACCCCTAAGCTTAGGCTAGGGCACCCCTAGGCTTAGGCTAGGGCACCCCTAGGCTTAGGCTAGGGCATCCCTAGGCTTAGGCTAAGGCTAGGGCTCCCCTAGCCTAAGGCTAGGGTTCCCCTAGGCTTAGGCTAGGGCACTCCTAGGCTTAGCCTAGGGCACCCCTAGCCTGAGCATAGGGCACCCCTAGGCTTAGGATAAGGCTAGGTCACCCCTAGGCTTAGGCTAAGGCACAACTAGGCTTAGGCTAGGGCACCCCTAGGCTTGGGCTAGGGCACCCCTAGGCTTAGGGTAGGGCACCCCTAGACTGAGGATAGGGCACCCCTAAGCTGAGGTTGGGCACCCCTAGGCTTAGGATAAGGCTAGGTCACCCCTAGGCTTAGGCTAAGGCACAACTAGGCTTAGGCTAGGGCACCCCTAGGCTTGGGCTAGGGCACCCCTAGGCTTAGGCTAGGGCACTACTAGGCTGAGGATAGGGCACCCCTAACCTAAGGCTAGGGCACCCATAGGCTTAGGCTAGGGCACCCCTAGGCTTAGGCTAGGGCACCCCTAGGCTTAGGCTAAGGCTAGGGCTCCCCTAGCCTAAGGCTAGGGCACCCCTAGGCTTAGGCTAGGGCACCCCTAGGCTTAGGCTAGGGCACCCCTAGGCTTAGACTAAGGCTAGGGCACCCCTAGGCTTAGACTAAGGCTAGGGCACCCCTAGGCTTAGGCTAAGGCTAGGGCTCCGCTAGCCTAAGGCTAGGGCAGCCCTAGGCTTAGGCTAGGGTACCCCTAGGCTTAGGCTAGGGCACCCCTAGGCTTAGGCTAAGGCTAGGGCTCCCCTAGCCTAAGGCTTGGGCACCCCTAGGCTTATGCTAGGGCACCCCTAGACTTAGGCTAGGGCACCCCTAGGCTTAGGCTAAGGCTAGGGCACCCCTAGGCTTAGGCTAAGGCTAGGGCTCCCCTAGCCTAAGGCTAGGGCACCCTAGGCTCAGGCTAGGGCACCCCTAGGCTTAGGGTAGGGCACCGCTAGGCTTAGGCTAATGCTACGGCTCCCCTAGCCTCAGGCTAGGGCACCCCTAGACTCAGGCTATGGCACGCCTAGGCTCTGGCTAGGGCACCCCTAGGCTCAGGCTAGGGCACCCCTAGGCTTAGCCTAGGGCACCCATAGACTTAGGATAAGACTAGGGGTCCCCTAGGCTTAGGCTAAGGCTAGGGCTTCCCTAGCCTCAGGCTAGGTCACCCCTAGGCTTAGGCTAGGGCACCCCTAGGCTTAGGTTAAGGCTAGGGCTCCCCTAGCATAAGGTTAGGGCACCCCTAGGCTTAGGCTAGGGCACCCCTAGGCTTAGGCTAGGGCACCCCTAGGCTTAGGCTAGGGCACCCCTAGGCTTAGGCTAGGGCTCCCCCAGGCTTAGGTCAGGGCACCCCTAGGCTTAGGCCAGGGCACCCCTAGGCTTAGACCAGGGCACCCCTAGGCTTAGGCCAGGGCATCCCTAGGCTTAGGCTAGGGCACCCCTAGGCTTAACCTAGGGCACCCCTATGCTCAGGCTATGGCACCCCTAGGCTTAGGCTAGGGCAATCCTAGGCTAGACTAAGGCTAGGGCTCCGCAGCCTTAGGCTAGGGCTCCCCTAGGTTTAGGCTAGGGCTAGGGCTCCTCTAGCCTTAGGCTAGGACTCGCCTAGCTTTAGGCTAGGCTCCCCTAGCCTTAGGTTAGGGCACCCCTAGGCTTAGGCTAAGACTAGGGCTCCCCTAGCCTTAGGCTAGGCCACCCCTAGGCTTAGGCTAAGGCTAGGGCTCCCCTAACCTTAGGTTAGGGCACAACTAGGCTTAGGCTAAGCATAGGGCTCCCCTAGCCTTAGGCTAATGCTCCCCTAGCCTTAGGCTAGGGCACCCCTAGGCTTAGGCTAAGGATAGGGCTCCCCTAGCCTTACGTTAGGTCACCCCTAGGCTTAGGCTAAGGCTAGGGCTCCCCTAGCCTTAGGCTAGGGCACCCCTAGGCTTAGGCTAAGGATAGGGCTCCCCTAGCCTTACGTTATGTCACCCCTAGGCTTAGGCTAAGGCTAGGGCTCCCCTAGGCTTAGGCTAGCGATCCCATAGCCTTAGGCTAGGGCTCCCCTAGACTTGGGCTAGGGCTCCCCTAGGCTTAGGCTAGGGAACCCCTAGACTTAGGCTAAGGCTAGGTCTCCCCTAGCCTTAGTTTCGGGCACCCCTAGGCTTAGGCTAAGGCTAGGGCTCCCCTAGCCTTAGGCTAGGGCTCCCCTAATCTTAGGCTAGTGCTCCCCTAGCCTTAGGCTAGGGCTCCCCTAACCTTAGGCTAGGGCACACCTAGGCTTAGGCTAAGGCTAGGGCTCCGCCAGCCTTAGGCTAGGGCTCCCCTAGGTTTAGGCTAAGGCTAGGGCTCCCCTAGCCTTACGTTAAGACACCCCTAGGCTTAGGATAAGGCTAGGGCTCCCCTAGCCTTAGGCTAGGACTCCCCAACTTTAGGCTAGGCTCCCCTAGCCTTAGGATAGGGTACACCTAGGCTTAGGCTAAGGCTAGGGCTCCCCTAGCCTTAGGCTAGGGCACCCCTAGGCTTAGGATAAGGCTATGGCTCCCCTAGCCTTAGGGTAGGGCACCCCTAGGCTTAGGCTAAGGATAGGGCTCCCCTAGCCTTAGGCTAAGGCTCCCCTAGCCTTAGGCTAGGGCATCCCTATGCTTAGGCTAAGTCTAGGGCTCCCCTAGCCTTGGGCTAGGGCTCAACTAGCCTTGGGCTAGGGCTCCCCTAGCCTTGGGCTAGGGCTCCCCTAGCCTTAGGCTAGGGCATCCCTAGGCTTAGGCTAGGGCAACCCTAGGCTTAGGCTAGGGCACCCCTAGGCTTAGGCTAAGGCTAGGGCACCCCTAGGCTTAGGCTAAGGCTAGGTCTCCCCTAACCTAAGGCTAGGGCACCCCTAGGCTCAGGCTAGGGCACCCCTAGGCTTAGGCTAAGGCTAGGTCTCCCCTAAGCTAAGGCTAGGGCACCCCTAGGCTAAGGCTAGGGCACCCCTAGGCTTAGGCTAAGGCTAGGTCTCCCCTAACCTAAGGCTAGGGCAGCCCTAGGCTCAGGCTAGGGCACCCCTAGGCTTAGGCTAAGGCACCCCTAGGCTTAGGCTAAGGGTACGGCTCCCCTAGCCTCAGGCTAGCGCTCCCCTAGGCTTAGGCCAGGGCAATCCTAGGCTTAGGCTAGGGCATCCCTAGGCTTAGGCTAGGGCACCCCTAGGCTTAGGCTAGGGCACCCGTAGCCTAAGGATAGGGCACCTCTAGGCTTAGGCTAAGGCTAGGTCACCCCTAGGCTTAGGCTAAGGCACAACTAGGCTTAGGCTAGGGCACCCCTAGGCTTAGGCTAGGGCACCCCTAGGCTTAGGTTAGGGCACCCCTAGGCTGAGGATAGGGCACCCCTAAGCTGAGGCTAGGGCACCCCTAGGCTTAGGCTAAGGCTAGGGCACCCCTAGGCTTAGGCTAAGGGTCCCCTAGCCTAAGGCTAGGGCACCTCTAGGCTCAGGCTAGGGCACCCCTAGGCTTAGGGTAGGGCACCCCTATGCTTAGGCTAATGCTACGGCTCCCCTAGCCTCAGGCTAGGGCACCCCTAGACTCAGGCTATGGCACGCCTAGGCTTAGGCTAGGGCAATCCTAGGCTAGACTAACGCTAGGGGTCCTCAAGCCTCCGGCTCCGGCACCCATAGGCTCAGGCTAGGGCACCCCTAGGCTCAGGCTAGGGTACCCCTAAGATTAGGCTAGGGCACCCCTAGACTTAGGATAAGGCTAGGGCTCCCCTAGCCTAAGGCTAGGGCACCCCTAGGCTTAGGCTAGGGAACCCCTAGGCTTTGGCTAGGTGACCCCTAGGTTTAGGCTAGGGTACCCCTAGCCTTAGGCTAGGGCACCCCTAGGCTTAGGTTAGGGCACCCCTAGGCTGAGGATAGGGCACCCCTAAGCTGAGGCTAGGGAACCCCTAGTCTTAGGATAAGGCTAGGGCTACCCTAGCCTAAGGTTAGGGCACCCCTAGCCAAAGGCTAGGGCACCCCTAGGCTTAGGATAGGACACCCCTAGGCTTAGGCTAGGGCACCCCTAGGCTTAGGCTAGGGCACCCCTAGGCTTAGGCTAGGGCACCCCTAGGCTTAGGCTAGGGCACCCCAAGGCTTAGGCTAGGGCACCTCTAGGCTTAGGCTAGGGCACCCCTAGGCTTAGGCTAGGGCACACCTAGGCTTAGGCTAAGGCTAGGGCTCCCCTAGCCTAAGGCTATGGCACCTCTAGGCTTAGGCTAGGGCACCCAAAGGCTTAGGCTAGGGCACCTCTAGGCTTAGGCTAAGGCTAGGGCACCCATAGGCTTAGGCTAAGGCTAGGGCTCCCCTAACCTAAGGCTAGGGCACCCCTAGGCTTAGGCTAGGGCACCCCTAAGCTTAGGCTAAGGCTAGGGCTCCCCTAGCCTAGGCTAGGGCACCCCTAGGCTTAGGATAGGGCACCCCTAGGCTTAGGATAGGGCACCCCTAGGCTTAGGCTAAGGCTAGGGCACCCCTAGGCTTGGGCTAAGGCTAGGGCTCCCCTAACCTAAGGCTAGGGCACCCCTAGGCTCAGGCTAGGGCACCCCTAGGCTTAGGCTAAGGCACCCCTAGGCTTAGGCTAAGGGTACGGCTCCCCTAGCCTCATGCTAGGGCTCGCCTAGGCTTAGGCTAGGGCAATCCTATGCTTAGGCTAAGGCTAGGGCACCCCTAGGCTTAGGCTAAGGCTAGGGCTCCCCTAACCTAAGGCTAGGGCACCCCTAGGCTCAGGCTAGGGCACCCCTAGGCTTAGGCTAAGGCACCCCTAGGCTTAGGCTAAGGGTACGGCTCCCCTAGCCTCAGTCTAGGGCACCCCTAAGCTCAGGCTATGGCACACCTAGGCTTAGGCTAGGGCACCCCTAGACTTAGGATAAAGCTAGGGCTCCCCTAGCCTAAGGCTAGGGCACCCCTAGGCTTAGGCTAGGGCACCCCTAGGCTTAGGCTAGGGCACCCCTAGGCTTAGGCTAGGACACCCCTAGGCTTAGGCTAAGGCTAGGGCTCCCCTAGCCTAAGGCTAGGGCACCCCTAGGCTTAGGCTAGGGCACCCCTAGGCTTAGGCTAGGGCACCCCTAGCCTAAGCATAGGGCACCCCTAGGCTTAGGCTAAGGGTAGGTCACCCCTAGGCTTAGGCTAAGGCACAACTAGGCTTAGGCTAGGGCACCCCTAGGCTTAGGCTAGGGCACCCCTAGGCTTAGGTTAGGGCACCCCTAGGCTGAGGATAGGGCACCCCTAAGCTGAGGCTAGGGAACCCCTAGGCTTAGGATAAGGCTAGGGCTACCCTAGCCTAAGGCTAGGGCACCCATAGCCTAAGGATAGGGCACCCCGAGGCTTCGGCTAGGGCACCCCTAGGCTTAGGCTAGGGCACCCCTAGGCTTAGGCTAGGGCACCTCTAGGCTTAGGATGGGCACCCCTAGGCTTAGGCTAGGGCACCCCTAGGCTTAGGCTAGGGCACCCCTAGGCTTAGGCTAAGGCTAGGGCTGCCCTAGCCTAAGGCTTGGGCACCCCTAGGCTTATGCTAGGGCACTCCTAGACTTAGGCTAGGGCACCCCTAGGCTTAGGCTAAGGCTAGGGCACCCCTAGGCTTAGGCTAAGGCTAGGGTTCCCCTAGCCTAAGGCTAGGGCACCCCTAGGCTCAGGCTAGGGCACCCCTAGGCTTAGGGTAGGGCACCCCTAGGCTTAGGCTAATGCTACAGCTCCCCTAGCCTCAGGCTAGGGCACCCCTAGATTCAGGCTATGGCACGCCTAGGCTTAGGCTAGGGCAATCCTAGGCTAGACTAACGCTAGGGGTCCTCAAGCCTCAGGCTAGGGCACCCATAGGCTCAGCTAGGGCACCCCTAGGCTGAGGCTAGGGCACCCCTAGGCTTAGGCTAGGGCACCCCTAGACTTAGGATAAGGCTAGGGCTCCCCTAACCTAAGGCTTGGGCACCCCTAGGCTTAGGCTAGGGAACCCCTAGGCTTTGGCTAGGTCACCCCTAGGTTTAGGCTAGGGTACCCCTAGGCTTAGGCTAGGGCACCCTTAGGCTTAGGCTAGGGCACCCCTAGGCTTAGACTAAGGCTACGGCTCCACTAGCCTCAGGTTAGGGCACCCCTAATCTCCGGCTATGGCACCCCTAGGCTAGGCTGGGGCAATCCTAGGCTAGATTAAGGCTAGGGCTCCCCTAGCCTCAGGCTAGGGCACCCGTAGGCTCAGGCTAGGGCACCCCTAGGCTTAGGCTAAGAAACCCCTAGGCTTAGGCTACGGCACCCCTAGGCTTAGGCTAGGGCACCCCTAGGCTGAGGCTAGGGCACCCCTAAGCTGAGGCTAGTGCACCCCTAGACTGAGGCTGAGGCTAGGGCTACCCTAGCCTAAGGTTAGGGCACCCCTAGGCTTAGGCTAGGGCACCCCTAGGCTTATGCTAAGGATTGTGCTCCCCTACCCTAAGGCTAGGGCACCCCTAGGCTTAGGCTAGGGCACCCCTAGGCTTAGGCTAAGGCTAGGGCTCCCCTAGCCTAAGGCTAGGGCACACCTAGGCTTAGGCTAGGGCACCCATAGGCTTAGGCTAGGGCACCCCTAGGCTTAGGCTAAGGGTAGGGCACCCCTAGGCTTAGGCTAAGGCTAGGGCTCCCCTAACTTAAGGCTAGGGAACCCCTAGGCTTAGGCTAGGGCACCCCTAAGCTTAGGCTAAGGATTGGGCTCCCCTAGCCTAAGGCTAGGGCACCCCTAGGCTTAGGCTAGGGCACCCCTAGGCTTAGGCTAAGGCTAGGGCACCCCTAGGCTTAGGCTAAGGCTAGGGCTCCCCTAACCTAAGGCTAGGGCACCCCTAGGCTTAGGCTAGGGCACCCCTAGGTTCAGGCTAGGGCACCCCTAGGCTTAGGCTAAGGCACCCCTAGGCTTAGTCTAAGGGTACGGCTCCCCTAGCCTCAGGCTACGGCAACCCTTAGGCTTAGGCTAGGGCAATCCTAGGCTAGACTAAGGCTAGGGCTCCCCTAGCCTCAGGCTAGGGCACCCATAGGCTCAGGTTAGGGCACCCCTAGGCTCAGGCTAGGGCACACCTAAGCTTAGGCTAGGGCACCCCTAGACTTAGGATAAGGCTAGGGCTCCCCTAGCCTAAGGCTAGGGCACCCCTAGACTTAGGTTAAGGCTAGGGCTCCCCTAACCTAAGGCTAGGGCACCCCTAAACTTAGGCTAGGGCACCCCTAGGCTTAGGCTAGGGCACCCCTAGGCTTAGGCTAGGGCATCCCTAGGCTTAGGCTAAGGCTAGGGCTCCCCTAGCCTAAGGCTAGGGCACCCCTAGGCTTAGGCTAGGGCACTCCTAGGCTTAGGCTAGGGCACCCCTAGCCTGAGCATAGGGCACCCCTAGGCTTAGGATAAGGCTAGGTCACCCCTAGGCTTAGGCTAAGGCACAACTAGGCTTAGGCTAGGGCACCCCAAGGCTTGGGCTAGGGCACCCCTAGGCTTAGGCTAGGGCACCCCTAGGCTCAGGCTATGGCACCCCTAGGCTTAGGCTAGGGCACCCCTTGGCTTAGGCTATGGCTAGGGCTCCCCTAACCTAAGGCTAGGGCACCCATAGGCTTAGGCTAGGGCACCCCTAGGCTTAGGCTAGGGCACCCCTAGACTTAGGCTAAGGCTAGGGCACCCCTAGCCTAAGGCTAGGGCACCCCTAGGCTTAGGCTAGGGCACCCCTAGGCTTAGACTAAGGCTAGGGCACCCCTAGGCTTAGACTAAGGCTAGGGCACCCCTAGGCTTAGGCTAAGGCTAGGGCTCCCCTAGCCTAAGGCTAGGGCAGCCCTAGGCTTAGGCTAGGGTACCCCTAGGCTTAGGTTAGGGCACCCCTAGGCTTAGGCTAAGGCTAGGGCTCCCCTAGCCTAAGGCTTGGCACCCCTAGGCTTATGCTAGGGCACCCCTAGACTTAGGCTAGGGCACCCCTAGGCTTAGGCTAAGGCTAGGGCACCCCTAGGCTTAGGCTAAGGCTAGGGCTCCCCTAGCCTAAGGCTAGGGCACCCTAGGCTTAGGCTAGGGCACCCTAGGCTTAGGGTAGGGCACCGCTAGGCTTAGGCTAATGCTACGGCTCCCCTAGCCTCAGGCTAGGGCACCCCTAGACTCAGGCTATGGCACGCCTAGGCTCTGGCTAGGGCACCCCTAGGCTCAGGCTAGGGCAACCCTAAGCTTAGCCTAGGGCACCCCTAGACTTAGGATAAGACTAGGGCTCCCCTAGCCTCAGGCTAGGTCACCCATAGGCTTAGGCTAGGGCACCCCTAGGCTTAGGTTAAGGCTAGGGCTCCCCTAGCATAAGGTTAGGGCACCCCTAGGCTTAGTCTAGGGCACCCCTAGGCTTAGGCTAGGGCACCCCTAGGCTTAGGCTAGGGCACCCCTAGGCTTAGGCTAGGGCTCCCCCAGGCTTAGGGCAGGGCACCCCTAGGCTTAGGCCAGGGCACCCCTAGACTTAGGCCAGGGCACCCCTTGGCTTAGGCCAGGGCATCCCTAGGCTTAGGCTAGGGCACCCCTAGGCTTAACCTAGGGCACCCCTAGGCTCAGGCTATGGCACCCCTAGGTTTAGGCTAGGGCAATCCTAGGCTAGACTAAGGCTAGGGCTGCCCTAGCCTAAAGCTAGGGCACCCGTAGGCTCAGGCTAGGGCACCCCTAGGCTTAGGCTAGGGCACCCCTAGGCTTAGGCTAGGGCTCCCCCAGGCTTAGTGCAGGGCACCCCTAGACTTAGGCCAGGGCACCCCTAGGCTTAGGCCAGGGCACCCCTAGGCTTAGGCCAGGGCATCCCTAGGCTTAGGCTAGGGCACCCCTAGGCTTACCCTAGAGCACCCATAGGCTCAGGCTAGGGCACCCGTAGGCTCAGGCTAGGGCACCCCTAGGCTTAGGCTAGGGCACGCCTAGACTTAGGATAAGGCTAGGGCACCCCTAGGCTTAGGCTAGGGCACCCCTAGGCTTATGCTAAGGATTGGGCTCCCCTAGCCTAAGGCTAGGGCACCCCTAGGCTTAGGCTAGGGCACCCCTAGGCTTAGGCTATGGCTAGGGCTCCCCTAGCTTAAGGCTAGGGCACACCTAGGTTTAGGCTAGGGCACCCATAGGCTTAGGCTAGGGCACCCCTAGGCTTAGACTAAGGCTAGGGCACCCCTAGGCTTAGGCTAAGGCTAGGGCTCCCCTAACCTAAGGCTAGGGCACCACTAGGCTCAGGCTAGGGCACCCTAGGCTTAGGCTAAGGCACCCCTAGGCTTAGGCTAAAGGTACGGCTCCCCTAGCCTCAGGCTAGTGCACCCCTAGACTCAGCCTATGGCACCCCTAGGCTTAGGCTAGGGCACCCCTAGGCTCAGGTAGGGCACCCCTAGGTTTAGACTAGGGCACCCCTAGGCTTATGCTAAGGCTACGGCTCCCCAAAGCTCAGGCTAGGGCACCCCTAGGCTTAGGCTAGGGCACCCAAAGGCTTAGGCTAAGGCTAGGGCTCCCCGAGCCTAAGGCTAGAGCACCCCTATGCTTAGGCTAGGGTAATCCTAGGCTAGACTAACGCTATGGCTCCCTTATCCTGAGGCTAGGGCTCCCATAGCCTCAGGCTAGGGCACCCCTAGGCTTAGGTAGGGCACCCCTAGGCGTAGGCTAGGGCACCCCTAGGCTTAGGCTAAGTCTAGGGCTCCCCTAGCCTAAGGCTAGGGCAACCCTAGGCTTAGGCTAGGGCACCCCTAGGCTTAGGCTAGGGCACCTTGAGGTTTAGGCTAGGGCACCCCTAGGCTTAGGCTAGGTCACCCCTAGGCTTAGGCTAGGGCACCCCTAGGATTAGGCTAAGGCTAGGGCTTCCCTTGCCTCAGGCTAGGGCACCCCTAGGCTCAGGCTAGGGCACCCCTAGGTTTAGACTAGGGCAACCCTAGGCTTATGCTAAGGCTACGGCACCCCAAAGCTCAGGCTAGGGCACCCCTAGGCTTAGGCTAGGGCACCCATAGGCTTAGGCTAAGGCTAGGGCTCCCCTAGCCTAAGGCTAGAGCACCCCTATGCTTAGGCTAGGGTATTCCTAGGCTAGACTAACGCTAGGGCTCCCTTATCCTCAGGCTAGGGCTCCCATAGCCTCAGGCTAGGGCACCCCTAGGCTTAGGCTAAGGCTAGGGCTCCCCTAGCCTAAGGCTAGAGCACCCTAGGCTTAGGCTAGGGCACGCCTAGGCTTCGGCTAGGGCACCCATAGGCTTAGGTTAAGGCTAGGGCTCCCCAAGCCTAAGGCTAGGGCACCCCTAGGCTTAGGCTAGGGCACCCCTAGGCTTAGGCTAGGGCACCCCTAGGCTTAGGTTAAGGCTAGGGCTCCCCTAGCCTAAGGCTAGGGTACCCCTATACATAGGCTGGGGCACCCCTAGGCTTAAGGTAGTGCATCCGTATGCTTAGGCTAAGGCTAGGGCTCCCCTAGCCTAAGGCTAGGGCACCCCTAGGTTTAGGCTTGGGCACCCCTAGGCTTAGGCTCAGGCTAGGGCTTCACTAGCCTCAGGCTAGGTCACCCCTAGGCTAAGGCTAGGGCACCCCTAGGCTTAGGTTAAGGCTAGGGCTCCCCTAGCCTAAGGTTAGGGCACCCCTAGGCTTAGGCTAGGGCACCCCTAGGCTTAGGCTAGGGCTCCCCCAGGCTTAGGGCAGGGCACCCCTAGGCTTAGGCCAGGGCACCCCTAGGCTTAAGCCAGGGCATCCCTAGGCTTAGGCTAGGGCACTCTTAGGCTTAACCTAGGGCCCCCCTAGGCTCAGGCTATGGCACCCCTAGGCTTAGGCTAGGGCAATCCTAGGCTAGACTAAGGCTAGCGCTCCCCTAGCCTAAGACTACGGCACCCCTCGGCTCAGGCTAGGGCACCCCTAGGCTTAGCCTAGGGCACCCCTAGGCTTAGGAAAATGTTAGGGCTCCCCTAGCATCAGGCTATGGCACCTGTAGGCTCAGGCTAGGGCACCCCTAGGTTCAGGCTAAGGAACCCCTAGGCTTAGGCTAGGGCACCCCTAGCCTTAGGCTAAGGCTAGGGCTCCCCTAGCCTAAGGCTAGGGCACCCCTAGGCTTAGGCTAGGGCACCCCTAGGCTTAGGCTAAGGCTAGGGCACCCCTATGCTTAGGCTAAGGCTAGGGCATCCCTAAGCTTAGGCTAGGGCACCCCTAGGCTTAGACAAGGGAACCCCTAACCTAAGGCTAGGGCACCCCTAGGGTTAGGCTAGGGCACCCTTAGGCTTAGGCTAGGGCACACCTAGGGTTAGGTTAAGGCTAGGGGACTCCTAGGCTTAGGCTACGGCACCCCTAGGCTTAGGCTAAGGCACCGCTAGGCTTAGGCTAGGGCACCCCTAGGCTTAGGCTAGGGCACCCCTAGGCTTAGGCTTAGTCTAGGTAACCCCTAGGCTTAGGATAAGGCACCACTAGGCTTAGGCTAGTGCACCCCTAGGCTTAGGCTAGGGCAAACCTAGGCTGAGGCTAGGGCACCCCAAAGCAGAGGATAGGGAACCCCTAGGCTTAGGCTAGGGCACCCCTAGGCTTAGGCTAAGGCTAGGGCTCCTCTAGCCTAAGGCTAGGGCACCCCTAGGCTTATGCTGGGGCACCCGTAGGCTTAAGGTAGGGCACCCGTATGCTTAGGCTAAGGCTAGGGCTCCCCTAGCCTAAGGCTCGGGCACCCATAGGCTTTGTCCAGGGCACCCATAGGCTTAGGATAGGGAACTTCTAAGCTTAGGCTAGGGCGCCCCTAGGCTTAGGCTAGGGCACACCAAGGCTTAGGTTAAGGCTAGGGTTCCCCTAGCCTAAGTCTAATGCACCCCTAGGCTTTGGCTAGGGCACCCCTAGGCTTAGGCTAGAGCACCCCTAGGCTTAAGCTAGGGCCCCCCTAGGCTTAGGCTAAGGCTAGGGATCCCCTAGCCTAAGGCTAGGGCAATCCTAGGCTTGGGCTAGGGCACCCGTAGGCTTAGGCTAGGGCACCCCTATATTTAGACTAGGGCACCCCTAGGCTTAGGCTAAGGCTGGGGCTCCCCTAGCCTAAGGCTAGGGCACCCCTAGGCTTAGGCTAGGGAACCCCTAGGCTTAGGCTCGGGCACACCTAGGCTTAGGCTAAGGTTAGGGCTCCCCTAGTCTAAGGCTAGGGCACCCCTAGGCTTAGGTTTGGGCACCCATAGGCTTAGGCTAGGGCACACCTAGGGTTAGGTTAAGGCTAGGGGACTCCTAGGCTTAGGCTACGGCACCCCTAGGCTTAGGCTAAGGCACCCCGAGGCTTAGGCTACGGCACCCCTAGGCTTAGGCTAAGGCACCCCTAGGCTTAGGCTAGGGCACCCCTAGGCTTAGGTTAAGGCTAGGGCTCCCCTAGCCTAAGGCTAGGGCACCCCTTGGCTTAGGCTAGGGTACCCCAATGCTTAGGCTAAGGCACCCCTAGGCTAAGGCTAGAGCACCCCTAAGCTAAGGCTAGGGCACCCCTGGGCATAGGCTAAAATTAGGGCTACCCTAGCCTAAGTCTAGGGCACCCCTAGGCTTAGGCTAGGACACCCCTAGGCTTAGGTTAAGGCTAGGGCTGCCCTAGCCTAAGGCTAGGGCACCACTAGGCTTAGGCTGGGGCACCCCTAGGCTAAAGCTAGGGCACCCGTAGGCTTAGGCTAAGGCTAGGGCTACCCTAGCTTAAGGCTAGGGCACCCCTAGGCTTAGCATAGGGCACCCCTAGGCTTTGGCTAGGGCACCCCTAGGCTTAGGATAGGGAACTTCTAAGCTTAGGTAGGGCACCCCTAGGCTTAGGCTAGGGCACCCCTAGTCTTAGGCTAAGGATAAAGCTCCCCTAGCCTAAGGCTAGGGCACCCCTAGGCTTAGGATAGGGCATCCCTAGGCTTAGGCTAAGTCTAGGGCTCCTCTAGCCTAAGGCTAGGGCACCCCTAGGCTTAGGCTAGGGCACCCCTAGGCTTCGGCTAGAGCACCCCTAGGCTTAGGCTAATGCTACGGCTCCGCTAGCCTCAGGCTAGGGCACCCCTAGACTCAGGCTATGGCACCCCTAGGCTTAGGCTAGGCCAATCCTAGGCTAGACTAAGGCTAGGGCTCCCCTAGCCTCAGGCTAGGGCACCCGTAGGCTTAGGCTAGGGCACCCCTAGGCTTAGGCTCGGGCAACCCTAGACTTAGGCTAAGGTTAGGGCTCCCCTAGTCTAAGGCTATTGTACGCCTAGGCATAGGCTAAGGCTAGTGGACTCCTAGGCTTAGGCGATGGCACCCCTAGTCTTAGGCTAGGGCACCCCTAGCCTTAGGCTAGGGCACCCCTAGGCTTCTGCTAGGGCACCCCTAAGCTTAGGCTAAGGCTAGGTCACCCCTAGGCTTAGGATAAGGCACCACAAGGCTTAAGCTAGGGCACCCCAGGCTTAGGCTAGTGCACCACTAGGCTGAGGCTAGGGCACCCCTAAGCAGAGGCTAGGGCAACCCTGGGCTTAGGCTAAGGCTAGGGCTACCCTAGCCTAAGGCTAGGGCACCCCTAGGCTTAGGCTAGGGCACCCCTAGGCTTAGGCTAATGCTAGGGCTCCCCTAGCCTAAGGCTAGGGCACCCATAGGCTTAGGCTGGGCCACCCCTAGGCTAAAGCTAGGGCACCCGTAGGCTTAGGCTAAGGTTAGGGCTCCCCTAGCCTAAGGCTAGGGCACCCCTAGGCTTAGCCTAGGGCACCCCTAGGCTTTGGCTAGGGCACCCCTAGGCTTAGGATAGGGAACTTCTAAGCTTAGGTAGGGCACCCCTAGGCTTAGGCTAGGGCACCCCTAGGCTTAGGCTAAGGCTAAAGCTCCCCTAACCTAAGGCTAGGACACCCCTAGGCTTTGGCTAGGGCACCCCTAGCCTTAGGTTAGAGCACCCCTAGGCTTAAGCTAGGGCACCCCTAGGCTTCGGCTAAGTCTAGGGATCCCCTAGCCTAAGCCTAGGGCAATCCTAGGCTTAGGCTAGGGCACCCGTAGGCTTAGGCTGGGGCACCCCTAGATTTAGGCTAGGGCACCCCTAGGCTTAGGCTAGTGCTAGGCTCGCCTAGCCTAAGGCTAGGGCACCCCTAGGCTTATTCTAGGGCACCCCAAGGCTTACGCAAAGGCAACCCTAGGCTTACGCGAAGGTTAGGGCTCCCCTAGCCTAAGACTAGGGCACCTCTAGGCTTAGGCTAGGGAACCCCTAGGCTTTGGTTAGGGCACCCCTAGGCTTAGGCTAAGGCTAGGGCTCTCCTAGCCTACGGCTAGGGCACCCCTAGGCTTAGGTTGGGCACACCTAGTCTTAGGCTAGGGCACCCTTAGGCTTAGGCTTAGGCTAGGTCACCCCTATACTTAGGCTAGGGCACCCCTAGGCTTAGGCTAGGGCACACCAAGTCTGAGGCTAGGGTACCCCTAAGCTGAGGCTAGGGCACCTCTAGGCTTAGGCTAAGGGTAGGGCTACCCTAGCCTAAGGCTAGGGCAACTCTAGGCTTAGGCTAGGGCACCCCTAGGCTTAGGCTAAGGCTACGGCTCCCCTAGCCTCAGGCTAGGGCACCCCTAGACTCAGGCTATGGCACCTCTAGGCTTAGGCTAGGCCAATCCTAGGCTAGACTAAGGATAGGGCTCCCCTAGCCTCAGGCTAGGGCACCCGTAGGCTCAGGCTAGGACACCCCTAGGCTTAGGATAGGGTACCCAGAGGCTTAGGCTAGGGCACCCCTAGGCTTAGGCTAGGGCACCCCTAGGCGTAGGCTAAGGCTCGGGTTCCCCTAGCCTAAGGCTACGGCACCCCTAGGCTTAGGCTAGGGCACCCCTAGGCTTAGACTCGGGCAACCCTAGGCTTAGGCTAAGGTTAGGGCTCCCCTAGTCTAAGGCTAGGGCACCCCTAGGCTTAGGGTTAGGCACCCATAGGCTTAGGCTAGGGCACCCCTAGGCTTAGGCTAAGGCTAGGGGACTCCTAGGCTTAGGCGACGGCACCCCTAGTCTTATGCTAATGCACCCATAGCTTTAGGCTAGGGCACCACTAGGCTTAGGCTAGGGCACCCCTAAGCTTAGGCTAAGGCTAGGTCACCCCTAGGCTTAGGATAAGGCACCACAAGGCTTAAGCTAGGGCACCCCTAGGCTTAGGCTAGTGCACAACTAGGCTGAGGCTAGGGCACCCCTAAGCAGAGGCTAGGGCCCCCCCTGGGCTTAGGCTATGGCTAGGGCTACCCTAGCCTAAGGCTAGGGCACCCCTAGGCTTAGGCTAGGGCACCCCTAGGCTTAGGCTAATGCTAGGGCTCCCCTAGCCTAAGGCTAGGGCACCCATAAGCTTAGGCTGGGGCACCCCTAGGCTAAAGCTAGGGCACCCGTAGGCTTAGGCTTAGGTTAGGGCTCCCCTAGCCTAAGGCTAGGGCACCCCTAGGCTTAGCCTAGGGCACCCCTAGGCTTTGGCTAGGGCACCCCTAGGCTTAGGCTAAGGCTAAAGCTCCCCTAACCTAAGGCTAGGACACCCCTAGGCTTTGGCTAGGGCACCCCTAGGCTTAGGCTAGAGCACCCCTCGGCTTAAGCTAGGGCAGCCCTAGGCTTTGGCTAATTCTAGGGATCCCCTAGCCTAAGCCTAGGGCAATCCTAGGCTTAGGCTAGGGCACCCGTAGGCTTAGGCTGGGGCACCCCTAGATTTAGGCTAGGGCACCCCTAGGCTTAGGCTAGTGCTAGGCTCGCCTAGCCTAAGGCTAGGGCACCCCTAGGCTTATTCTAGGGCACCCCAAGGCTTACGCAAAGGCAACCCTAGGCTTACGCGAAGGTTAGGGCTCCCCTAGCCTAAGACTAGGGCACCTCTAGGCTTAGGCTAGGGAACCCCTAGGATTTGGCTAGGGCACTCCTAGGCTTAGGCTAAGGCTAGGGCTCTCCTAGCCTAAGGCTAGGGCACCCCTAGGCTTAGGTTGGGCACCCCTAGTCTTAGGCTAGGGCACCCCTAGGCTTAGGATTAGGCTAGGTCACCCCTATACTTAGGCTAGGGCACCCCTAGGCTTAGACTAGGGCACACCAAGGCTGAGGCTAGGGTACCCCTAAGCTGAGGCTAGGGCACCTCTAGGCTTAGGCTAAGGCTAGGGCTACCCTAGCCTAAGGCTAGGGCAACTCTAGTCTTAGGCTAGGGCACCCCTAGGCTTAGGCTAAGGCTAGGGCTCCCCTAGCCTAAGGTTAGGGCACCCCTAGGCTTAGGCTAGGGCACCCCTAGACTTAGGATAGGGAACTTCTAAGTTTGGGCTAGGGCACCCCTAGACTTAGTCTAGGGCACCCCTCGGCTTAGGCTAAGGCTAGGGCTCCCCTAGCCTAAGGCTAGGCCACCCCTAGGCTTAGGCTAGGGCACCCCTAGGCTTAGGCTAAGGCTAGGGATCCCATAGCCTAAGGCTAGGGCACTCCTAGGCTTAGGCAAGGGCACCCGTAGGCTTAGGCTAGGGCACCCCTAGACTTAGGCTAGGGCACCCCTAGGCTTAGGTTTAGGCTAGAGCACCCCTAGGCTTACGCTAGGGCACCCCTAGGCTTAGGCTAGGGCAACCCAAGGCTTAGGCTAAGGCACCCCTAGGCTTACGATAAGGTTAGGCCTCCCCTAGCCTAAGGCTAGGGCACCCCTAGGCTTAGGCTAGGGCAGCCCTAGGCTTAGGCTAGGGCACCCCTAGGCTTAGGCTAGGGCAGCCCTAGGCTTAGGCTAGGGCACCCCTACGCTTAAGCTAGGGCACCCCTAGGCTTAGGCTAAGGCTAGGGCTCCCCTAGCCTAAGGCTAGGGCACCCCTAGGCTTAGGCTTCGGCACCCCTAGGCTTTGGCTAGGGCACCCCTAGGCTTAGGCTAAGGCTAGGTCTCCCCTAGCCTAAGGCTAGGGCACCCCTAGGCTTAGGCTAGGGCACTCCTAGGCTTAGGCTAGGGCAGCCCTAGGCTTAGGCTAGGTCACCCCTATACTTAGGTTAGGGCACCCCTAGGCTTAGGCTAGGGCACACCAAGGCTGAGGCTAGGGTAACCCTAAAATGAGGCTAGGGCACCTCTAGGCTTAGGCTAAGGCTAGGGCTACCCAAGCCTAAGGCTAGGGCAACTCTAGGCTTAGGCTAGGGCACCCCTAGGCTTAGGCTAAGGCTAGGGCTCCCCTAGCCTAAGGTTAGGGCACACCTAGGCTTAGGCTAGGGCACCCCTAGACTTAAGCTAGGGCACCCGTAGGCTTAGGCTAAGGCTAGGGCACCCCTAGCCTAAGGCAAGGGAACCCCTAGGCTTTGGCTAGGGCACCCCTAGACTTAGGATAGGGAACTTCTAAGTTTAGGCTAGGGCACCCCTAGGCTTAGTCTAGGGCACCCCTCGGCTTAGGATAAGGCTAGGGCTCCCCTAGCCTAAGGCTAGGCCACCCCTAGGCTTAGGCTAGGGCACCCCTAGGCTTAGGTTAGGGCACCCCTAGGCTTAAGCTAGGGCACCCCTAGGCTTAGGCTAAGGCTAGGGATCCCATAGCCTAAGGCTACGGTACTCCTAGGCTTAGGCTACGGCACCCGTAGACTTAGGCTAGGGCACCCCTAGACTTAGGATAGGGCACCCCTAAGCTTAGGTTTAGGCTAGGGCACCCCTAGGCTTAGGCTAAGGCACCCCTAGGCTTACGCTAAGGTTAGGGCTCCCCTAGCCTAAGGCTAGGGCACCTCTACGCTTAGGCTAGGGCACCCCTAGGCTTTGGCTAGGGCACCCCTAGGCTTAGGCTAGGGCACCCCTCGGCTTAGGCTAGGGTACTCCTAGGCTTAGGCTAAGGCTAGGGCTCCCCTAGTCTAAGGGTAGGGCACTCCTAGGCTTAGGCTAGGGTACTCCTAGGTTTAGGCTCAGTCTAGGGCTCCCCTAGCCTACAGCTAGGGCACCCATAGGCTTGGGTTAGGACACCCCTAGGCTTAGGCTACGGCACCCCTAGGATTAGGCTAAGGCTAGGGCTCCCCGAGCATAAGGCTAGGGCACCCCTAGGCTTAGGCTAGGACACTCCTAAGCTTAGGCTAGGGCACCCGTAGGCTTAGGCTAGGGCACCCCTAGGCTTAGACTAGGGCACTCCTAGGCTTAGGCTGAGGCTTGGGCTCCCCTAATCTAAGGCTAAAGCACCCTTAGGTTTAGGCTATGGCACCACTAGGCTTTGGCTAGGGCACCCCTAGGTTTAGGCTAAGGCTAGGTCTCCCCTAGCCTAAGGCTAGGGCACCCCTAGGCTTAGGCTAGGGCACTCCTAGGCTTAGGCTAGGGCAGCCCTAGGCTTAGCCTAAGTCTAGGGCTCCCCTAACCTAAGGCTAGGGCACCCATAGGCTTGGGGTAGGACACCCCTAGACTTAGGCTACGGCACCCCTAGGATTAGGCTATGGCTAGGGCTCCCCGAGCCTAAGGCTAGGGCACCCCTAGGCTTAGGCTAGGACACTACTAGACTTAGGCTAGGGCACCCATAGGTTAGGCTAGGGCACTCCTAGGCTTAGGCTGAGGCTTGGGCTCCCCTAGTCTAAGGCTAGGGCACCCTTAGGTTTAGACTAGGGCACCCCTAGGCTTAGGCTAGGGCACCCCTAGGCTTAATCTAGGGCACCCCTAGGCTTAGGCTAGGACACCACTAGGCTTAGGGTAGGGCACCCGTAGGCTTAGGTTAAGACTAGGGCTCCCCTAGCCTAAGGCTAGGGCTCCCCTAGGCTTAGGCTAGGGCACCCCTAGGCTTAGGTTAGGGCACCCCTAGGCTTAAGCTAGGGCACCCCTAGGCTTAGGCTAAGGTTCGGGATCCCATAGCCTAAGGCTAGGGCACTCCTAGGCTTAGGCAAGGGCACCCGTAAGCTTAGGCTAGGGCACCCCTAGACTTAGGCTAGGGCACCCCTAGGCTTAGGTTTAGGCTAGGGCACCCCTAGGCTTAGGCTAGGGCACCCCTAGGCTTAGGCTAGGGCAACCCAAGGCTTAGGCTAAGGCACCCCTAGGCTTACGCTAAGGTTAGGGCTCCCCTAGCCTAAGGCTAGGGCACCTCTACGCTTAGGCTAGGGCACCCCTTGGCTTTGGCTAGCGCACCCCTAGGCTTAGGCTAGGGCACCCCTAGGCTTAGGCTAGGGCAGCCCTAGGCTTAGGCTAGGGCACCCCTAGGCTTAGGCTAAGGCTAGGGCTCCCCTAGCCTAAGGCTAGGGCACCCCTAGGCTTAGGCTTGGGCACCCCTATGCTTTGGCTAGGGCACCCCTGGTTTAGGCTAAGGCTAGGGCTCCCCTAGCCTAAGGCTAGGGCACCCGTAGGCTTAGGCTAGGGCACTCCTAGGCTTAGGCTAGGGCAGCCCTAGGCTTAGGCTAGGGCACCCTAAGCTTAGGCTAGGGCAGCCCTAGGCTTAGGCTAAGTCTAGGGCTCCCCTAGCTTAAGGCTAGGGCACCCATAGGCTTGGGCTAGGGCACCCCTAGGCTTAGGCTACAGCACCCCTAGGATTAGGCTAAGGCTTGGGCTCCCCTAGTCTAAGGCTAGGGCACCCTTAGGATTAGACTAGGGCACCCCTAGGCTTAGGCTAGGGCACCCGTAGGCTTAATCTAGGGCACCCCTAGGCTTAAGGTAATACACCACTAGGCTTAGGCTAGGGCACCCATAGGCTTGGGCTAGGGCACCCCTAGGCTTAGGCTAGTGCAACCCTAGGCTTAGGCTAAGGCTAGGGCTTCCCTAGCCTAAGGCTAGGGCCCCCATAGGCTTGAGCTAGGGCACCCCTAGGCTTAGGCTACAGCACCCCTAGGATTAGGCTAAGGCTAAGGCTCCCAGAGCCTAAGGCTAGGGCACCCCTAGGCTTAGGCTAGGATACTCCTAGGCTTAGGCTAGGGCATCCCTACGCTTAGGCTAGGGCACCCCTAGGCTTAGGCTAAGGCTTGGGCTCCCCTAGTCTAAGGCTAGGGCACCCCTAGGGTTAGGCTAGGAAACCACTAGGCTTAGGCTAGGGCACCCCTAGGCTTAGGCTAAGGCTAGGCTCCCCTAGCCTAAGGCTAGGGCACCCCTAGGCTTAGGTTAAGGCACCCTTAGGTTTAGGCTAGGGCACCCGTAGGCTTAGGCTAGGGCACCCCTAGGCTTAGGCTAGTGCACACCTAGGCTTAGGCTAAGGCTAGGGCTTCCCTAGGCTTAGGCTAGGGCTTCCCTAGGCTTTGGCTAGGGTACCCCTAGGCTTAGGTATGGAACCCCTAGGCTTAGGTTAGGGCACCACTATGCTTAGGCTAGGGCACCCCTAGACGTAGGCTAGGGCACCCCTAGACTTAGTATGGGGCACACCTAGGTTTAGGCTAAGTCTAGGGCTCCCCTAGCCTAAGGCTAGGGCACCGCTAGGCTTAGGCTAGGCGCCCCTAGACTTAGACTAGGGCACCCCTAGGCTTAGGCTAGGGCACCCCTAGGCTTAGGCTAAGACTAGGGCTCCTCTAGCTTAACGCTAGGGCATCCCTAGGCTTGTGCTAGGGCACCCCTAGGCTTAGGCTAGGGCACCCCTAGGTTTAGGCTCGGGCACCCCTAGGCTTCGGCTAAGGCGAGGACTCCCCTAGCCTAAGCATAAGGCACCCCCAGGCTTAGACTAAGGCTAGGGCTCCCATTGCCTAAGGCTAGGGCACCCCTAAGCTTAGGCTAGGGCACCCCTAGATTTAGGCTAGGGCACCCCTAGGCTTAGGCTAAGACTAGGGCTCCTCTAGCCTAACGCTAGGGCATCCCTAGGCTTGGGCTAGGGCACCCCTAGGCTTAGGCTAGGGCACCCCTAGGTTTAGGCTCGGGCACCCCTAGGCTTCGGCTAAGGGGAGGACTCCCCTAGCCTAAGCATAAGGCACCCCTAGGCTTAGACTAAGGCTAGGGCTCCCATTGCCTAAGGCTAGGGCACCCCTAAGCTTAGGCTATGGCACCCCTAGATTTAGACTAGGGTGCCCCTAGGCTTAAGCTAAGGCTAGGGCTCCCCTGGTCGAAGGCTAGGGCACCCCTAGGCTTAGGCTAGGGCACCCCTAGGCTTAGGCTAGGACAACCTTAGGCTTAGGCTAGGGCAATCCTAGTCTAGACTAAGGCTAGGGCTCCTCTAGCCTCAGGCTAGGGCACCCGTAGGCTCAGGCCACGGCTCCCCTAGACTAAGGCTAGGCCACCCCTAGATTTAGGCTAGGGCACCCCTAGGTTTAGGCTAGGGCACCCCTAGGTTTGGCTAGGGCACCCCTAGGCTTAGACTAGGGCACCTCAAGGCTTAGGCTAAGGCTTGGGCTCCCCTAGCCTAAGGCTACGGCACCCCTAGGCTCAGGCTAGGGCACCCTGAGGCTTAGGCTAGGGCACACCTAGGCTTAGGAAAAGGCTAGGGCTCCCCTAGCCTAAGGCTAGGCCACCTCTAGGCTTAGGCTAGGGCACCCCTAGGCTTAGGCTAGGCCACCCCTAGGCTTAAGCTAGGGCTCCCCTAGGGTTAGGCTAAGGCTACGGCTCCCCTAGCCTCATAGTGCACCCCTAGACTCAGGCTATGGCACCCCTAAGCTTAGGCTCGGGCACCCCTAGGCTTAGGCTAGGGCACCCCTAGGCTTAGGCTAGGGCACCCCTAGGCTTAGGCTAAGGCTAGGGCTCACCTAGCCTAAGGCTAGAGCACCCCTAGGCTTAGTCTAGGGCACCCCTAGGCTTAAGGTAGGCCATCCCAAGGCTTAGGCTAGGGCACCCCTAGGCTTAGGCTAAAGCTAGGGCTAACCTAGGCTTAGCCTAGGGCACCCCTAGGCTTAGGCTAGGGAACCCCTAGACTAAGGCTAGGGCACCCCTAGGCTTAGGCTAGGGCACCCCTAGTCTTAGGCTAGGGCACCCCTACACTTAGGCTAAGGCAACGGCACCCTTAGTCTCAGGCTAGGGCACCCGTTAGCTTAAGGCTAGGACACCCCAAGGCTTAGGCTAGGGCACCCCTAGGCTTAGGCTAGGGGTCCCCTAGGCTTAGGCTAAGGCTGCGGCTCCCCTTGCCTCAGGCTAGTGCACCCCTAGACTCAGGCTATGGCACCCCTAAGCTTAGGTTAGGGCACCCCTAGGCTTAGGCTAGGGCACCCTTAGGCTTAGGCTAGGGCTCCCCTAGCCTAAGGCTAGAGCACCCCTAGGCTTAGGCTAAGGCTAGGGCTAACCTAGGCTTAGGCTAGGGCACCCCTAGGCTTAGGCTAGGGAACCCCTAGACTAAGGCTAGGGCACCCCTAGGCTTAGGCTAGGGCACCCCTAGGCTTAGGCTAGGGCACCCCTACACTTACGCTAAGGCAACGGCTCCCCTAGCCTCAGACAAGGGCACCCCTAGACTCAGGCTAGGCCACCCGTTAGCTTAGGCTAGGACAATCCTAGGCTTAGGCTAAGTCTAGGGCTCCCCTATTCTCAGGCTAGGGCACCCCTAGGCTCAGGCTAGGGCTCCCCTAGGCTTAGGCTAGGTCTCCCCTCGGCTTAGGCTAAGGCTGCGGCTGCCCTTGCCTCAGGCTAGTGCACCCCTAGACTCAGGCTATGGCACCCCTAGGCTTAGGCTAGGGCAATCCTAGGCTAGACTAACGTTAGGACTCCCCTAGTCTCAGGCTAGGGCACCCGTAGGCTCAGGCTAGGGCACCCTTAGACTCAGGCTAGGGCACCCCTAGACTTAGGCTAGGGCACCCCTAGGATTAGGCTAGGGCTCCCGTAGGCTTAGGCTAGGCCACGCCTAGGCTTAGGCTAAGTCTAGGCTCCCCTAGCCTAAGGCTAGAGCACCCCTAGGCTTAGGCTAGGGTACCCCTAGGCTTAGAAAAAGGCACCCCTACTCTTAGGCTAGGGCACCACTAGACTTAGGCAAAGGCACCCCTAGGCTTAGGCTAGGGCACCCCAAGGCTTAGGCTAGGGCATCCCTAGGCTTAGGCTAGGGCACACCAAGGCTTAGGCTAGGGCACCCCTAGGCTTTGGCTAGGGAACCCCTAGGCTTAGGATAGGGAACTTCGAAGCTTAGGCTAGGGCACCCCTAGGCTTAGGCTTGGGCACCCCTAGGCTTATGCTAAGGCTAGGGCTCCCCTAGCCTAAGGCTAGGGCACCCCTAGGCTTAGGCTAGGGCACCCCTAGGCTTAGTCTAGGGCACCCCTAGGCTTTGGCTAGGGAACCCCTAGGCTTAGGATAGGGAACTTCGAAGCTTAGGCTAGGGCACCTCTAGGCTTAGGCTAGGGCACCCCTAGGCTTAGGCTAAGGCTCGGGCTCCCCTAGCCTAAGGCTAGGGCACCCCTAGGCTTAGGCTAGGGCACCCCTAGGCTTAGGCTAGGGCACCCCTAGGCTTAAGCTAGGGTACCCCTAGGCTTAGGCTAGTGCATCACTAGGCTGAGGCTAGGGCACTCCTAAGCAGAGGCTAGGGCACCCTGGGCTTAGGCTAAGGCTAGGGCTACCCTAGCCTAAGGCTAGGGCACCCCTAGGCTTAGGCTAGGGCACCCCTAGGCTTTGGCTAGGGAACCCCTAGGCTTAGGATAGGGAACTTCTAAGCTTAGGTAGGGCACCCCTAGGCTTAGGCTAGGGCACCCCTAGGCTTAGGTTAGAGCAACCCTAGGCTTAAGCTAGGGCACCCCTAGGCTTCGGCTAAGTCTAGGGATCCCCTAGCCTAAGCCTAGGGCAATCCTAGGCTTAGGCTAGGGCACCCGTAGGCTTAGGCTGGGGCACCCCTAGATTTAGGCTAGGGCACCCCTAGGCTTAGGCTAGTGCTAGGCTCGCCTAGCCTAAGGCTAGGGCACCCCTAGGCTTATTCTTGGGCACCCCAAGGCTTACGCAAAGGCAACCCTAGGCTTACGCGAAGGTTAGGGCTCCCCTAGCCTAAGACTAGGGCACCTCTAGGCTTAGGCTAAGGAACCCCTAGGCTTTGGCTAGGGCACCCCTAGGCTTAGGCTAAGGCTAGGGCTCTCCTAGCCTAAGGCTAGGGCACCCCTAGGCTTAGGTTGGGCACCCCTAGTCTTAGGCTAGGGCACCCCTAGGCTTAGGCTTAGGCTAGGTCACCCCTATACTTAGGCTAGGGCACCCCTAGGCTTAGACTAGGGCACACCAAGGCTGAGGCTAGGGTACCCCTAAGCTGAGGCTAGGGCACCCCTAGGCTTAGGCTAGGGCACCCTTAGGCTTAGGCTGGGGCACCCCTAGGCTTAGTCTAGGGCACCCCACGGCTTAGGCTAAGGCTAGGGCTCCCCTAGCCTAAGGCTAGGCCACCCCTAGGCTGAGGCTAAGGCACCCCTAGGCTTAGGCTACGGCACCCTTAGACTTAGGCTAGGGCACCCCTAGACTTAGGCTAGGGCACCCCTAAGCTTAGGTTTAGGCTAGGGCACCCCTAGGCTTAGGCTAAGGCACCCCTAGGCTTACGCTAAGGTTAGGGCTCCCCTAGCCTAAGGCTAGGGCACCTCTACGCTTAGGCTAGGGCACCCCTAGGCTTTGGCTAGGGCACTCCTAGGCTTAGGCTAGGGCACCCCTAGGCTTAGGCTAGGGTACTCCTAGGCTTAGGCTAAGGGTAGGGCTCCCCTAGCCTAAAGGTAGGGCACTCCTAGGCTTAGGCTAGGGCAGCCCTAGGCTTAGGCTAGGGCACCCCTAGGCTTAGGCTAGGGCAGCCTTAGGCTTAGGCTCAGTCTAGGGCTCCCCTAGCCTACAGCTAGGGCACCCATAGGCTTGGGCTAGGACACCCCCAGGCTTAGGCTACGGCACCCCTAGGATTAGGCTAAGGCTAGGGCTCCCCGAGCCTAAGGCTAGGGCACCCCTAGGCTTAGGCTAGGACACTCCTAAACTTAGGCTAGGGCACCCCTAGGCTTAGACTAGGGCACTCCTAGGCTTAGGCTGAGGCTTGGGCTCCCCTAGTCTAAGGCTAAGGCACCCTTAGGTTTAGGCTATGGCACCACTAGGGTTAGGCTAGGACACCCCTAGGCTTAGGTTAAGGCTAGGGCTCCCCTAGGCTTAGGCTAGGGCACCCCTAGGCTTAGGTTAGGGCACCCCTAGGCTTAAGCTAGGGCACCCCTAGACTTAGGCTAAGGCTAGGGATCCCATAGCCTAAGGGTAGGGCACTCCTAGGCTTAGGCAAGGGCACCCGTAGGCTTAGGCTAGGGCACCCCTAGACTTAGGCTAGGGCACCCCTAGGCTTAGGTTTAGGCTAGAGCACCCCTAGGCTTAGGCTAGGGCACCCCTAGGCTTAGGTTAGGGCACCCCTAGGCTTAGGCTAGGGCACCCTTAGGCTTAGGCTAGGGCTCCCCTAGCCTAAGGCTAGAGCACCCCTAGGCTTAGGCTAAGGCTAGGGCTAACCTAGGCTTAGGCTAGGGCACCCCTAGGCTTAGGCTAGGGAACCCCTAGACTAAGGCTAGGGCACCCCTAGGCTTAGGCTAGGGCACCCCTAGGCTTAGGCTAGGGCACCCCTACACTTACGCTAAGGCAACGGCTCCCCTAGCCTCAGACAAGGGCACCCCTAGACTCAGGCTAGGCCACCCGTTAGCTTAGGCTAGGACAATCCTAGGCTTAGGCTAAGTCTAGGGCTCCCCTATTCTCAGGCTAGGGCACCCCTAGGCTCAGGCTAGGGCTCCCCTAGGCTTAGGCTAGGTCTCCCCTCGGCTTAGGCTAAGGCTGCGGCTGCCCTTGCCTCAGGCTAGTGCACCCCTAGACTCAGGCTATGGCACCCCTAGGCTTAGGCTAGGGCAATCCTAGGCTAGACTAACGTTAGGACTCCCCTAGTCTCAGGCTAGGGCACCCGTAGGCTCAGGCTAGGGCACCCTTAGACTCAGGCTAGGGCACCCCTAGACTTAGGCTAGGGCACCCCTAGGATTAGGCTAGGGCTCCCGTAGGCTTAGGCTAGGCCACGCCTAGGCTTAGGCTAAGTCTAGGCTCCCCTAGCCTAAGGCTAGAGCACCCCTAGGCTTAGGCTAGGGTACCCCTAGGCTTAGAAAAAGGCACCCCTACTCTTAGGCTAGGGCACCACTAGACTTAGGCAAAGGCACCCCTAGGCTTAGGCTAGGGCACCCCAAGGCTTAGGCTAGGGCATCCCTAGGCTTAGGCTAGGGCACACCAAGGCTTAGGCTAGGGCACCCCTAGGCTTTGGCTAGGGAACCCCTAGGCTTAGGATAGGGAACTTCGAAGCTTAGGCTAGGGCACCCCTAGGCTTAGGCTTGGGCACCCCTAGGCTTATGCTAAGGCTAGGGCTCCCCTAGCCTAAGGCTAGGGCACCCCTAGGCTTAGGCTAGGGCACCCCTAGGCTTAGTCTAGGGCACCCCTAGGCTTTGGCTAGGGAACCCCTAGGCTTAGGATAGGGAACTTCGAAGCTTAGGCTAGGGCACCTCTAGGCTTAGGCTAGGGCACCCCTAGGCTTAGGCTAAGGCTCGGGCTCCCCTAGCCTAAGGCTAGGGCACCCCTAGGCTTAGGCTAGGGCACCCCTAGGCTTAGGCTAGGGCACCCCTAGGCTTAAGCTAGGGTACCCCTAGGCTTAGGCTAGTGCACCACTAGGCTGAGGCTAGGGCACTCCTAAGCAGAGGCTAGGGCACCCTGGGCTTAGGCTAAGGCTAGGGCTACCCTAGCCTAAGGCTAGGGCACCCCTAGGCTTAGGCTAGGGCACCCCTAGGCTTTGGCTAGGGAACCCCTAGGCTTAGGATAGGGAACTTCTAAGCTTAGGTAGGGCACCCCTAGGCTTAGGCTAGGGCACCCCTAGGCTTAGGTTAGAGCAACCCTAGGCTTAAGCTAGGGCACCCCTAGGCTTCGGCTAAGTCTAGGGATCCCCTAGCCTAAGCCTAGGGCAATCCTAGGCTTAGGCTAGGGCACCCGTAGGCTTAGGCTGGGGCACCCCTAGATTTAGGCTAGGGCACCCCTAGGCTTAGGCTAGTGCTAGGCTCGCCTAGCCTAAGGCTAGGGCACCCCTAGGCTTATTCTAGGGCACCCCAAGGCTTACGCAAAGGCAACCCTAGGCTTACGCGAAGGTTAGGGCTCCCCTAGCCTAAGACTAGGGCACCTCTAGGCTTAGGCTAAGGAACCCCTAGGCTTTGGCTAGGGCACCCCTAGGCTTAGGCTAAGGCTAGGGCTCTCCTAGCCTAAGGCTAGGGCACCCCTAGGCTTAGGTTGGGCACCCCTAGTCTTAGGCTAGGGCACCCCTAGGCTTAGGCTTAGGCTAGGTCACCCCTATACTTAGGCTAGGGCACCCCTAGGCTTAGACTAGGGCACACCAAGGCTGAGGCTAGGGTACCCCTAAGCTGAGGCTAGGGCACCCCTAGGCTTAGGCTAGGGCACCCTTAGGCTTAGGCTGGGGCACCCCTAGGCTTAGTCTAGGGCACCCCACGGCTTAGGCTAAGGCTAGGGCTCCCCTAGCCTAAGGCTAGGCCACCCCTAGGCTGAGGCTAGGGCACCCCTAGGCTTAGGCTACGGCACCCTTAGACTTAGGCTAGGGCACCCCTAGACTTAGGCTAGGGCACCCCTAAGCTTAGGTTTAGGCTAGGGCACCCCTAGGCTTAGGCTAAGGCACCCCTAGGCTTACGCTAAGGTTAGGGCTCCCCTAGCCTAAGGCTAGGGCACCTCTACGCTTAGGCTAGGGCACCCCTAGGCTTTGGCTAGGGCACTCCTAGGCTTAGGCTAGGGCACCCCTAGGCTTAGGCTAGGGTACTCCTAGGCTTAGGCTAAGGGTAGGGCTCCCCTAGCCTAAAGGTAGGGCACTCCTAGGCTTAGGCTAGGGCAGCCCTAGGCTTAGGCTAGGGCACCCCTAGGCTTAGGCTAGGGCAGCCTTAGGCTTAGGCTCAGTCTAGGGCTCCCCTAGCCTACAGCTAGGGCACCCATAGGCTTGGGCTAGGACACCCCCAGGCTTAGGCTACGGCACCCCTAGGATTAGGCTAAGGCTAGGGCTCCCCGAGCCTAAGGCTAGGGCACCCCTAGGCTTAGGCTAGGACACTCCTAAACTTAGGCTAGGGCACCCCTAGGCTTAGACTAGGGCACTCCTAGGCTTAGGCTGAGGCTTGGGCTCCCCTAGTCTAAGGCTAAGGCACCCTTAGGTTTAGGCTATGGCACCACTAGGGTTAGGCTAGGACACCCCTAGGCTTAGGTTAAGGCTAGGGCTCCCCTAGGCTTAGGCTAGGGCACCCCTAGGCTTAGGTTAGGGCACCCCTAGGCTTAAGCTAGGGCACCCCTAGACTTAGGCTAAGGCTAGGGATCCCATAGCCTAAGGGTAGGGCACTCCTAGGCTTAGGCAAGGGCACCCGTAGGCTTAGGCTAGGGCACCCCTAGACTTAGGCTAGGGCACCCCTAGGCTTAGGTTTAGGCTAGAGCACCCCTAGGCTTAGGCTAGGGCACCCCTAGGCTTAGGCTAGGGCAACCCAAGGCTTAGGCTAAGGCACCCCTAGGCTTACGATAAGGTTAGGCATCCCCTAGCCTATGGCTAGGGCACCTCTACGCTTAGGCTAGGGCTCCCCTAGGCTTTGGCTAGCGCACCCCTAGGCTTAGGCTAGGGCACCCCTAGGCTTAGGCTAGGGCAGCCCTAGGCTTAGGCTAGGGCACCCCTAGGCTTAGGCTAGGGCAGCCCTAGGCTTAGGCTAGGGCACCCCTAGGCTTAAGCTAGGGCACCCCTAGGCTTAGGCTAAGGCTAGGGCTCCCCTAGCCTAAGGCTAGGGCACCCCTAGGCTTTGGCTAGGGCACCCCTAGGTTTAGGCTAAGGCTAGGTCTCCCCTAGCCTAAGGCTAGGGCACCCCTAGGCTTAGGCTAGGGCACTCCTAGGCTTAGGCTAGGGCAGCCCTAGGCTTAGGCTAGGTCACCCCTATACTTAGGCTAGGGCACCCCTAGGCTTAGGCTAGGGCACACCAAGCCTGAGGCTATGGTACCCTTAAACTGAGGCTAGGGCACCTCTAGGCTTAGGCTAAGGCTAGGGCTTCCCAAGCCTAAGGCTAGGGCAACTCTAGGCTTAGGCTAGGGCACCCCTAGGCTTAGGCTAAGGCTAGGGCTCCCCTAGCCTAAGGTTGGGGAACCCCTAGGCTTAGGCTAGGGCACCCCTAGACTTAAACTAGGGCACCCGTAGGCTTAGGCTAAGGCTAGGGCACCCCTAGCCTAAGGCAAGGGAACCCCTAGGCTTTGGCTAGGGCACCTCTAGACTTAGGATAGGGAACTTCTAAGTTTAGGCTAGGGCACCCCTAGGCTTAGTCTAGGGCAACCCTCGGCTTAGGATAAGGCTAGGGCTCCCCTAGCCTAAGGCTAGGCCACCCCTAGGCTTAGGCTAGGGCACCCCTAGGCTTAGGTTAGGGCACCCCTAGACTTAGGCTAGGGCACCCCTAAGCTTAGGTTTAGGCTAGGGCACCCCTAGGCTTAGGCTAAGGCACCCCTAGGCTTACGCTAAGGTTAAGGCTCCCCTAGCCTAAGGTTAGGGCACCTCTACGCTTAGGCTAGGGCACCCCTAGGCTTTGGCTAGGGCACCCCTCGGCTTAGGGTAGGGTACTCCTAGGCTTAGGCTAAGGCTAGGGCTCCCCTAGTCTAAGGGTAGGGCACTCCTAGGCTTAGGCTAGGGTACTCCTAGGCTTAGGCTAAGGCTAGGGCTCCCCTAGCCTACAGCTAGGGCACCCATAGGCTTGGGTTAGGACACCCCTAGGCTTAGGCTACGGCACCCCTAGGATTAGGCTAAGGCTATGGCTCCCCGAGCATAAGGCTAGGGCACCCCTAGGCTTAGGCTAGGACACTCCTAAGCTTAGGCTAGGGCACCCGTAGGCTTAGGCTAGGGCACCCCTAGGCTTAGACTAGGGCACTCCTAGGCTTAGGCTGAGGCTTGGGCTCCCCTAGTCTAAGGCTAAAGCACCCTTAGGGTTAGGCTATGGCACCACTAGGCTTTGGCTAGGGCACCCCTAGGTTTAGGCTAAGGCTAGGTCTCCCCTAGCCTAAGGCTAGGGCACCCCTAGGCTTAGGCTAGGGCACTCCTAGGCTTAGGCTAGGGCAGCCCTAGGGTTAGCCTAAGCCTAGGGCTCCCCTAACCTAAGGCTAGGGCACCCATAGGTTAGGCTAGGGCACTCCTAGGCTTAGGCTGAGGCTTGGGCTCCCCTAGTCTAAGGCTAGGGCACCCTTAGGTTTAGACTAGGGCACCCCTAGGCTTAGGCTAGGGCACCCCTAGGCTTAATGTAGGGCACCCCTAGGCTTAGGCTAGGACACCACTAGGCTTAGGCTAGGGCACCCCTAGGCTTAGGTTAAGGCTAGGGCTTCCCTAGCCTAAGGCTAGGGATCCCCTAGGCTTAGGCTAGGGCACCCCTAGGCTTAAGCTAGGGCACCCCTAGGCTTAGGCTAAGGCTAGGGATCCCATAGCCTAAGGCTAGGGCACTCCTAGGCTTAGGCAAGGGCACCCGTAAGCTTAGGCTAGGGCACCCCTAGACTTAGGCTAGGGCGCCCCTAGGCTTAGGTTTAGGCTAGGGCACCCCTAGGCTTAGGCTAGGGCACCCCTAGGCTTAGGCTAGGGCAACCCAAGGCTTAGGCTAAGGCACCCCAAGGCTTACGCTAAGGTTAGGGCTCCCCTAGCCTAAGGCTAGGGCACCTCTACGCTTAGGCTAGGGCACCCCTAGGCTTTGGCTAGGGCACTCCTAGGCTTAGGCTAGGGCACCCCTAGGCTTAGGCTAGGGTACTCCTAGGCTTAGGCTAAGGGTAGGGCTCCCCTAGCCTAAAGGTAGGGCACTCCTAGGCTTAGGCTAGGGCAGCCCTAGGCTTAGGCTAGGGCACCCCTAGGCTTAGGCTAGGGCAGCCTTAGGCTTAGGCTCAGTCTAGGGCTCCCCTAGCCTACAGCTAGGGCACCCATAGGCTTGGGCTAGGACACCCCCAGGCTTAGGCTACGGCACCCCTAGGATTAGGCTAAGGCTAGGGCTCCCCGAGCCTAAGGCTAGGGCACCCCTAGGCTTAGGCTAGGACACTCCTAAACTTAGGCTAGGGCACCCCTAGGCTTAGACTAGGGCACTCCTAGGCTTAGGCTGAGGCTTGGGCTCCCCTAGTCTAAGGCTAAGGCACCCTTAGGTTTAGGCTATGGCACCACTAGGGTTAGGCTAGGACACCCCTAGGCTTAGGTTAAGGCTAGGGCTCCCCTAGGCTTAGGCTAGGGCACCCCTAGGCTTAGGTTAGGGCACCCCTAGGCTTAAGCTAGGGCACCCCTAGACTTAGGCTAAGGCTAGGGATCCCATAGCCTAAGGGTAGGGCACTCCTAGGCTTAGGCAAGGGCACCCGTAGGCTTAGGCTAGGGCACCCCTAGACTTAGGCTAGGGCACCCCTAGGCTTAGGTTTAGGCTAGAGCACCCCTAGGCTTAGGCTAGGGCACCCCTAGGCTTAGGCTAGGGCAACCCAAGGCTTAGGCTAAGGCACCCCTAGGCTTACGATAAGGTTAGGCATCCCCTAGCCTATGGCTAGGGCACCTCTACGCTTAGGCTAGGGCTCCCCTAGGCTTTGGCTAGCGCACCCCTAGGCTTAGGCTAGGGCACCCCTAGGCTTAGGCTAGGGCAGCCCTAGGCTTAGGCTAGGGCACCCCTAGGCTTAGGCTAGGGCAGCCCTAGGCTTAGGCTAGGGCACCCCTAGGCTTAAGCTAGGGCACCCCTAGGCTTAGGCTAAGGCTAGGGCTCCCCTAGCCTAAGGCTAGGGCACCCCTAGGCTTTGGCTAGGGCACCCCTAGGTTTAGGCTAAGGCTAGGTCTCCCCTAGCCTAAGGCTAGGGCACCCCTAGGCTTAGGCTAGGGCACTCCTAGGCTTAGGCTAGGGCAGCCCTAGGCTTAGGCTAGGTCACCCCTATACTTAGGCTAGGGCACCCCTAGGCTTAGGCTAGGGCACACCAAGCCTGAGGCTATGGTACCCTTAAACTGAGGCTAGGGCACCTCTAGGCTTAGGCTAAGGCTAGGGCTTCCCAAGCCTAAGGCTAGGGCAACTCTAGGCTTAGGCTAGGGCACCCCTAGGCTTAGGCTAAGGCTAGGGCTCCCCTAGCCTAAGGTTGGGGAACCCCTAGGCTTAGGCTAGGGCACCCCTAGACTTAAACTAGGGCACCCGTAGGCTTAGGCTAAGGCTAGGGCACCCCTAGCCTAAGGCAAGGGAACCCCTAGGCTTTGGCTAGGGCACCTCTAGACTTAGGATAGGGAACTTCTAAGTTTAGGCTAGGGCACCCCTAGGCTTAGTCTAGGGCAACCCTCGGCTTAGGATAAGGCTAGGGCTCCCCTAGCCTAAGGCTAGGCCACCCCTAGGCTTAGGCTAGGGCACCCCTAGGCTTAGGTTAGGGCACCCCTAGACTTAGGCTAGGGCACCCCTAAGCTTAGGTTTAGGCTAGGGCACCCCTAGGCTTAGGCTAAGGCACCCCTAGGCTTACGCTAAGGTTAAGGCTCCCCTAGCCTAAGGTTAGGGCACCTCTACGCTTAGGCTAGGGCACCCCTAGGCTTTGGCTAGGGCACCCCTCGGCTTAGGGTAGGGTACTCCTAGGCTTAGGCTAAGGCTAGGGCTCCCCTAGTCTAAGGGTAGGGCACTCCTAGGCTTAGGCTAGGGTACTCCTAGGCTTAGGCTAAGGCTAGGGCTCCCCTAGCCTACAGCTAGGGCACCCATAGGCTTGGGTTAGGACACCCCTAGGCTTAGGCTACGGCACCCCTAGGATTAGGCTAAGGCTATGGCTCCCCGAGCATAAGGCTAGGGCACCCCTAGGCTTAGGCTAGGACACTCCTAAGCTTAGGCTAGGGCACCCGTAGGCTTAGGCTAGGGCACCCCTAGGCTTAGACTAGGGCACTCCTAGGCTTAGGCTGAGGCTTGGGCTCCCCTAGTCTAAGGCTAAAGCACCCTTAGGGTTAGGCTATGGCACCACTAGGCTTTGGCTAGGGCACCCCTAGGTTTAGGCTAAGGCTAGGTCTCCCCTAGCCTAAGGCTAGGGCACCCCTAGGCTTAGGCTAGGGCACTCCTAGGCTTAGGCTAGGGCAGCCCTAGGGTTAGCCTAAGCCTAGGGCTCCCCTAACCTAAGGCTAGGGCACCCATAGGTTAGGCTAGGGCACTCCTAGGCTTAGGCTGAGGCTTGGGCTCCCCTAGTCTAAGGCTAGGGCACCCTTAGGTTTAGACTAGGGCACCCCTAGGCTTAGGCTAGGGCACCCCTAGGCTTAATGTAGGGCACCCCTAGGCTTAGGCTAGGACACCACTAGGCTTAGGCTAGGGCACCCCTAGGCTTAGGTTAAGGCTAGGGCTTCCCTAGCCTAAGGCTAGGGATCCCCTAGGCTTAGGCTAGGGCACCCCTAGGCTTAAGCTAGGGCACCCCTAGGCTTAGGCTAAGGCTAGGGATCCCATAGCCTAAGGCTAGGGCACTCCTAGGCTTAGGCAAGGGCACCCGTAAGCTTAGGCTAGGGCACCCCTAGACTTAGGCTAGGGCGCCCCTAGGCTTAGGTTTAGGCTAGGGCACCCCTAGGCTTAGGCTAGGGCACCCCTAGGCTTAGGCTAGGGCAACCCAAGGCTTAGGCTAAGGCACCCCAAGGCTTACGCTAAGGTTAGGGCTCCCCTAGCCTAAGGCTAGGGCACCTCTACGCTTAGGCTAGGGCACCCCTAGGCTTTGGCTAGCGCACCCCTAGGCTTAGGCTAGGGCACCCCTAGGCTTAGGCTAGTGCAGCCCTAGGCTTAGGCTAGGGCACCCGTAGACTTAGGCTAGGGCAGCCCTAGGCTTAGGCTAGGGCAGCCCTAGGTTTAGGCTAGGGCACCCCTAGGCTTAGGCTTGGGCACCCCTAGGCTTTGGCTAGGGCACCCCTGGTTTAGGCTAAGGCTAGGGCTCCCCTAGCCTAAGGCTAGGGCACCCCTAGGCTTAGGCTAGGGCACTCCTAGGCTTAGGCTAGGGAAGCCCTAGGCTTAGGCTAGGGCACCCTAGGCTTAGGCTAGGGCAGCCCTAGGCTTAGGCTAAGTCTAGGGCTCCCCTAGCCTAAGGCTAAGGCACACATAGGCTTGGGCTAGGGCACCCCTAGGCTTAGGCTACAGCACCCCTAGGATTAGGCTAAGGCTTGGGCTCCCCTAGAATAAGGCTAGGGCACCCTTAGGATTAGACTAGGGCACCCCTAGGCTTAGGCTAGGGCACCCCTAGGCTTAATCTAGGGCACCCCTAGGCTTAAGGTAGGACACCACTAGGCTTAGGCTAGGGCACCCATAGGCTTGGGCTAGGGCACCCCTAGGCTTAGGCTAGTGCACCCCTAGGCTTAGGCTAAGGCTAGGGCTTCCCTAGCCTAAGGCTAGGGCACCCATAGGCTTGAGCTAGGGCACCCCTAGGCTTAGGCTACAGCACCCCTAGGATTAGGCTAAGGCTAAGTCTCCCAGAGCCTAAGGCTAGGGCACCCCTAGGCTTAGGCTAGGATACTCCTAGGCTTAGGCTAGGGCACCCCTACGCTTAGGCTAGGGCACCCCTAGGCTTAGGCTAAGGCTTGGGCTCCCCTAGTCTAAGGCTAGGGCACCCCTAGGCTTAGGCTAGGAAACCAGTAGGCTTAGGCTAGGGCACCCCTAGGATTAGGCTAAGGCTAGGGCTCCCCTAGCCTAAGGCTAGGGCACCCCTAGGCTTAGGTTAAGGCACCCTTAGGATTAGGCTAGGGCACCCGTAGGCTTAGACTAGGGCACCCCTAGGCTTAGGCTAGTGTACCCCTAGGCTTAGGCTAGGGCACTCCTAGGCTTAGGCTAGGGCACCCCTAGACTTAGGCTAGAGTACCCCTAGGCTTAGGTTTAGGCTAGAGCACCCCTAGGCTTAGGCTAGGGCACCACTAGGCTTAGGCTAGGGCAACCCAAGGCTTAGGCTAAGGCACCCCTAGGCTTCCGATAAGGTTAGGCCTCCCCTAGCCTAAGGCTAGGGCACCTCTACGCTTAGGCTAGGGCTCCCCTAGGCTTTGGCTAGCGCACGCCTAGGCTTAGGCTAGGGAACCCCTAGGCTTAGGCTAGGGCAGCCCTAGGCTTAGGCTAGGGCACCCCTAGGCTTAGGCTAGGGCAGCCCTAGGCTTAGGCTAGGGCACCCCTAGGCTTAAGCTAGGGCACCCCTAGGCTTAGGCTAAGGCTAGGGCTCCCCTAGCCTAAGGCTAGGGCACTCCTAGGCTTAGGCAAGGGCACCCGTAGGCTTAGGCTAGGGCACCCCTAGACTTAGGCTAGGGCACCCCTAGGCTTAGGTTTAGGCTAGAGCACCCCTAGGCTTAGGCTAGGGCACCCCTAGGCTTAGGCTAGGGCAACCCAAGGCTTAGGCTAAGGCACCCCTAGGCTTACGACAAGGTTAGGCCTCCCCTAGCCTAAGGCTAGGGCACCTCTACGCTTAGGCTAGGGCACCCCTAGGCTTAGGCTAGGGCATCCCTAGGCTTAGGCTAGGGTACTCCTAGGCTTAGGCTCAGTCTAGGGCTCCCCTAGCCTACAGCTAGGGCACCCATAGGCTTGGGCTAGAACACCCCTAGGCTTAGGCTACGGCACCCCTAGGATTAGGCTAAGGATAGGGCTCCCCGAGCCTAAGGCTAGGGCACCCCTAGGCTTAGGCTAGGACACTCCTAAACTTAGGCTAGGGCACCCCTAGGCTTAGACTAGGGCACTCCTAGGCTTAGGCTGAGGCTTAGGCTCCCCTAGTCTAAGGGTAAGGCACCCTTAGGTTTAGGCTATGGCACCACTAGGCTTAGACTAGGGCACCCCTAGGCTTAGGTTAAGGCTAGGGCTCCCCTAGCCTAAGGCTAGGGCTCCCCTAGGCTTACGCTAGGGCACCCCTAGGCTTAGGTTAGGGCACCCCTAGGCTTAAGCTAGGGCACCCCTAGACTTAGGCTAAGGCTAGGGATCCCATAGCCTAAGGCTAGGGCACTCCTAGGTTTAGGCAAGGGCACCCGTAGGCTTAGGCTAGGGCACCCCTAGACTTAGGCTAGGGCACCCCTAGGCTTAGGTTTAGGCTAGAGCACCCCTAGCCTTAGGCTAGGGCAACCCAAGGCTTAGGCTAAGGCACCCCTAGGCTTACGATAAGGTTAGGCCTCCCCTAGCCTAAGGCTAGGGCACCTCTACCCTTAGGCTAGGGCACCCCTAGGCTTTGGCTAGGGCACCCCTAGGCTTAGGCTAGGGCACCCCTAGGCTTAGGCTAGGGTACTCCTAGGCTTAGGCTAAGGCTAGGGCTCCCCTAGCCTAAGTGTAGGGCACTCCTAGGCTTAGGCTAGGGTAGCCCTAGGCTTAGGCTAGGGCACCCCTAGGCTTAGGCTAGGGCAGCCCTAGGCTTAGGCTCAGTCTAGGGCTCCCCTAGCCTACAGCTGGGGCACCCATAGGCTTGGGCTAGAACACCCCTAGGCTTAGGCTACGGCACCCTTAGGATTAGGCTAAGGATAGGGCTCCCCGAGCCTAAGGCTATGGCACCCCTAGGCTTAGGCTAGGACACTCCTAAACTTAGGCTAGGGCACCCCTAGGCTTAGACTAGGGCACTCCTAGGCTTAGACTGAGGCTTGGGCTCTCCTAGTCTAAGGCTAAGGCACCCTTAGTTTTAGGCTATGGCACCATTAGGCTTAGGCTAGGGCACCCCTAGGCTTAGGTTAAGGCTAGGGCTCCCCTAGCCTATGGCTAGGGCTCCCCTAGGCTTAGGCTAGGGCACCCCTAGGCTTAGGTTAGGGCACCCCTAGGCTTAAGCTAGGGCACCCCTAGACTTAGGCTAAGGCTAGGGATCCCATAGCCTAAGGCTAGGGCACTCCTAGGCTTAGGCAAGGGCACCCGTAGGCTTAGGCTAGGGCACCCCTAGACTTAGGCTAGGGCACCCCTAGGCTTAGGTTTAGGCTAGAGCACCCCTAGACTTAGGCTAGGGCACCCCTAGGCTTAGGCTAGGGCAACCCAAGGCTTAGGCTAAGGCACCCCTAGTCTTACGATAAGGTTAGGCCTCCCCTAGCCTAAGGCTAGGGCACCTCTACGCTTAGGCTAGGGCTCCCCTAGGCTTTGGCTAGCGCACCCCTAGTCTTAGGCTAGGGCACCCCTAGGCTTAGGCTAGGGCACCCCTAGGCTTAGGCTAGGGCAGCCCTAGGCTTAGGCTAGGGCACCCCTAGGCTTAAGCTAGGGCACCCCTAGGCTTAGGCTAAGGCTAGGGCTCCCCTAGCCTAAGGCTAGGGCACCCCTAGGCTTAGGCTTCGGCACCCCTAGGCTTTGGCTAGGGCACCCCTAGGTTTAGGCTAAGGCTAGGTCTCCCCTAGCCTAAGGCTAGGGCACCCCTAGGCTTAGGCTAGGGCACTCCTAGGCTTAGGCTAGGGCAGCCCTAGGCTTAGGCTAGGTCACCCCTATACTTAGGCTAGGGCACCCCTAGGCTTAGGCTAGGGCACACCAAGGCTGAGGCTAGGGTACCCCTAAGCTGAGGCTAGGGCACTCTAGGCTTAGGCTAGGGCACCCCTAGGCTTAGGCTAAGGCTAGGGCTCCCCTAGCCTAAGGCAAGGGAACCCCTAGGCTTTGGCTAGGGCACCCCTAGACTTAGGATAGGGAACTTTTAAGTTTAGGCTAGGGCAGCCCTAGGCTTAGTCTAGGGCACCCCTCGGCTTAGGATAAGGCTAGGGCTCCCCTAGCCTAAGGCTAGGCCACCCCTAGGCTTAGGCTAGGGCACCCCTAGGCTTAGGTTAGGGCACCCCTAGGCTTAAGCTAAGGCACCCCTAGGCTTAGGCTAAGGCTAGGGATCCCATAGCCTAAGGCTAGGGCACTCCTAGGCTTAGGCTACGGCACCCGTAGACTTAGGCTAGGGCACCCCTAGACTTAGGCTAGGGCACCTCTAAGCTTAGGTTTAGGCTAGGGCACCCCTAGGCTTAGGCTAAGGCACCCCTAGGCTTACGCTAAGGTTAGGGCTCCCCTAGCCTAAGGCTAGGGCACCTCTACGCTGAAGCTAGGGCACCCCTAGGCTTTGGCTAGGGCACCCCTACGCTTAGGCTAGGGCACCCCTCGGCTTAGGCTAGGGTACTCCTAGGCTTAGGCTAAGGCTAGGGCTCCCCTAGCCTACAGCTAGGGCACCCATAGGCTTGGGTTAGGACACCCCTAGGCTTAGGCTACGGCACCCCTAGGATTAGGCTAAGGCTAGGGCTCCCCGAGCATAAGGCTAGGGCACCCCTAGGCTTAGGCTAGGCCACTCCTAAGCTTAGGCTAGGGCACCCGTAGGCTTAGGCTAGGGCACCCCTAGGCTTAGACTAGGGCACTCCTAGGCTTAGGCTGAGGCTTGGGCTCCCCTAGTCTAAGGCTAAAGCACCCTTAGGTTTAGGCTATGGCACCACTAGGCTTAGGCTAGGGCACCCCTAGGCTTAGGTTAAGGCTAGGGCTCCCCTAGCCTAAGGCTAGGGATCCCCTAGGCTTAGGTTAGGGCACCCCTAGGCTTAGGTTAGGGCACCCCTAGGCTTAAGCTAGGGCACCCCTAGGCTTAGGCTAAGGCTAGGGATCCCATAGCCTAAGGCTAGGGCACTCCTAGGCTTAGGCAAGGGCACCCGTAAGCTTAGGCTAGGGCACCCCTAGACTTAGGCTAGGGCACCCCTAGGCTTAGGCTAGTGCAGCCCTAGGCTTAGGCTAGGGCACCCGTAGACTTAGGCTAGTGCAGCCCTAGGCTTAGGCTAGGGCAGCCCTAGGCTTAGGCTAGGGCACCCCTAGGATTAGGCTAAGGCTAGGGCTCCCCTAGCCTAAGGCTAGGGCACCCCTAGGCTTAGGCTTTGGCACCCCTAGGCTTTGGCTAGGGCACCCCTGGTTTAGGCTAAGGCTAGGGCTCCCCTAGCCTAAGGCTAGGGCACCCCTAGGCTTAGGCTAGGGCACTCCTAGGCTTAGGCTAGGGCAGCCCTAGGCTTAGGCTAGGGCACCCTAGGCTTAGGCTAGGGCAGCCCTAGGCTTAGGCTAAGTCTAGGGCTCCCCTAGCCTAAGGCTAGGGCACCCATAGGCTTGGGCTAGGGCACCCCTACGCTTAGGCTACAGCACCCCTAGGATTAGGCTAAGGCTTGGGCTCCCCTAGTCTAAGGCTAGGGCACCCTTAGTATTAGACTAGGGCACCCTTAGGCTTAGGCTAGGGCACCCCTAGGCTTAATCTAGGGCACCCCTAGGCTTAAGGTAGGACACCACTAGGCTTAGGCTAGGGCACCCATAGGCTTGGGCTAGGGCACCCCTAAGCTTAGGCTAGTGCACACCTAGGCTTAGGCTAAGGCTAGGGCTTCCCTAGCCTAAGGCTTGGGCACCCATAGGCTTGAGCTAGGGTACCCCTAGGCTTAGGCTACAGCACCCCTAGGATTAGGCTAAGGCTAAGGCTCCCAGAGCCTAAGGCTAAGGCACCCCTAGGCTTAGGCTAGGATACTCCTAGGCTTAGGCTAGGGCACCCCTACGCTTAGGCTAGGGCACCCCTAGGCTTAGGCTAAGGCTTGGGCTCCCCTAGTCTAAGGCTAGGGCACCCCTAGGCTTAGGCTAGGAAACCACTAGGCTTAGGCTAGGGCACCCCTAGGCTTAGGCTTAGGCTAGGGCTCCCCTAGCCTAAGGCTAGGGCACCCCTAGGCTTAGGTATGGAACCCCTAGGCTTAGGTTAGGGCACCACTATGCTTAGGCTAGGGCACCCCTAGACGTAGGCTAGGGCACCCCTAGGCTTAGGATGGGGCACACCTAGGCTTAGGCTAAGTCTAGGGCTCCCCTAGCCTAAGGCTAGGGCACCGCTAGGCTTAGGCTAGGCGCCCCTAGACTTAGACTAGGGCACCCCTAGGCTTAGGCTAGGGCACACCTAGGCTTAGGCTAAGACTAGGGCTCCTCTAGCCTAACGCTAGGGCATCCCTAGGCTTGGGCTAGGGCACACCTAGGCTTAGGCTAGGGCACCCCTAGGTTTAGGCTCGGGCACCCCTAGGCTTCGGCTAAGGCGAGGACTCCCCTAGCCTAAACATAAGGCACCCCTAGGCTTAGACTAAGGCTAGGGCTCCCATTGCCAAAGGCTAGGGCACCCCTAAGCTTAGGCTAGGGCACCCCTAGGTTTAGGCTAGGGCACCCCTAGGCTTAGACTAGGGCACCTCAAGGCTTAGGCTAAGGCTTGGGCTCCCCTAGCCTAAGGCTACGGCACCCCTAGGCTCAGGCTAGGGCACCCCGAGGCTTAGGCTAGGGCACACCTAGGCTTAGGAAAAGGCTAGGGCTTCCCTAGCCTAAGGCTAGGCCACCTCTAGGCTTAGGCTAGGGCACCCCTAGGCTTAGGCTAGGGCACCCCTAGGCTTAAGCTAGGGCTCCCCTACGGTTAGGCTAAGGCTACGGCTCCCCTAGCCTCATAGTGCACCCCTAGACTCAGGCTATGGCACCCCTAAGCTTAGGCTAGGGCACCCCTAGGCTTAGGCTAGGGCACCCCTAGGCTGAGGCTAAGGCACCCCTAGGCTTACGCTAAGGTTAGGGCTCCCCTAGCCTAAGGCTAGGGCACCTCTACGCTTAGGCTAGGGCACCCCTAGGCTTTGGCTAGGGCACCCCTAGGCTTAGGCTAGGGCACCCCTCGGCTTAGGCTAGGGTACTCCTAGGCTTAGGCTAAGGCTAGGGCTCCCCTAGCCTACAGCTAGGGCACCCATAGGCTTGGGTTAGGACACCCCTAGGCTTAGGCTACGGCACCCCTAGGATTAGGCTAAGGCTAGGGCTCCCTGAGCATAAGGCTAGGGCACCCCTAGGCTTAGGCTAGGCCACTCCTAAGCTTAGGCTAGGGCACCCGTAGGCTTAGGCTAGGGCACCCCTAGGCTTAGACTAGGGCACTCCTAGGCTTAGGCTGAGGCTTGGGCTCCCCTAGTCTAAGGCTAAAGCACCCTTAGGTTTAGGCTATGGCACCACTAGGCTTTGGCTAGGGCACCCCTAGATTTAGGCTAAGGCTAGGTCTCCCCTAGCCTAAGGCTAGGGCACCCTTAGGCTTAGGCTAGGGCACTCCTAGGCTTAGGCTAGGGCAGCCCTAGGCTTAGCCTAAGCCTAGGGCTCCCCTAACCTAAGGCTAGGGCACCCATAGTCTTGGGCTAGGACACCCCTAGACTTAGGCTACGGCACCCCTAGGATTAGGCTAAGGCTAGGGCTCCCCGAGCCTAAGGCTAGGGCACCCCTAGGCTTAGGCTAGGACACTCCTAGACTTAGGCTAGGGCACCCATAGGTTAGGCTAGGGCACTCCTAGGCTTAGGCTGAGGCTTGGGCTCCCCTAGTCTAAGGCTAGGGCACCCTTAGGTTTAGACTAGGGCACCCCTAGGCTTAGGCTAGGGCACCCCTAGGCTTAATCTAGGGCACCCCTAGGCTTAGGCTAGGACACCACTAGGCTTAGGCTAGGGCACCCCTAGGCTTAGGTTAAGGCTAGGGCTCCCCTAGCCTAAGGCTAGGGATCCCCTAGGCTTAGGCTAGGGCACCCCTAGGCTTAGGTTAGGGCACCCTAGGCTTAAGCTAGGGCACCCCTAGGCTTAGGCTAAGGCTAGGGATCCCATAGCCTAAGGCTAGGGCACTCCTAGGCTTAGGCAAGGGCACCCGTAAGCTTAGGCTAGGGCACCCCTAGACTTAGGCTAGGGCACCCCTAGGCTTAGGTTTAGGCTAGGGCACCCCTAGGCTTAGGCTAGGGCACCCCTAGGCTTAGGCTAGGGCAACCCAAGGCTTACGCTAAGGCACCCCTAGGCTTACGCTAAGGTTAGGGCTCCCCTAGCCTAAGGCTAGGGCACCTCTACGCTTAGGCTAGGGCACCCCTAGGCTTTGGCTAGGGCACCCCTAGGCTTAGGCTAGGGCACCCCTAGGCTTAGGCTAGTGCAGCCCTAGGCTTAGGCTAGGGCACCCCTAGGCTTAGGCTAAGGCTAGGGCTCCCCTAGCCTATGGTTAGGGCACCCCTAGGCTTAGGCTTGGGCACCCCTAGGCTTTGGCTAGGGCACCCCTGGTTTAGGCTAAGGCTAGGGCTCCCCTAGCCTAAGGCTAGGGCACCCCTAGGCTTAGGCTAGGGCACTCCTAGGCTTAGGCTAGGGCAGCCCTAGGCTTGGGCTAGGGCACCCCTACGCTTAGGCTACAGCACCCCTAGGATTAGGCTAAGGCTTGGGCTCCCCTAGTCTAAGGCTAGGGCACCCTTAGTATTAGACTAGGGCACCCTTAGGCTTAGGCTAGGGCACCCCTAGGCTTAATCTAGGGCACCCCTAGGTTTAAGGTAGGACACCACTAGGCTTAGGCTAGGGCACCCATAGGCTTGGGCTAGGGCACCCCTAAGCTTAGGCTAGTGCACCCCTAGGCTTAGGCTAAGGCTAGGGCTTCCCTAGCCTAAGGCTAGGGCACCCATAGGCTTGAGCTAGGGTACCCCTAGGCTTAGGCTAAAGCACCCCTAGGATTAGGCTAAGGCTAAGGCTCCCAGAGCCTAAGGCTAGGGCACCCCTAGGCTTAGGCTAGGATACTCCTAGGCTTAGGCTAGGGCACCCCTACGCTTAGGCTAGGGCACCCCTAGGCTTAGGCTAAGGCTTGGGCTCCACTAGTCTAAGGCTAGGGCACCCCTAGGCTTAGGCTAGGAAACCACTAGGCTTAGGCTAGGGCACCCCTAGGCTTAGGCTAAGGCTAGGGCTCCCCTAGCCTAAGGCTAAGGTACCCCTAGGCTTAGGTATGGAACCCCTAGGCTTAGGTTAGGGCACCACTATGCTTAGGCTAGGGCACCCCTAGACGTAGGCTAGGGCACCCCTAGGCTTAGGATGGGGCACACCTAGGCTTAGGCTAAGTCTAGGGCTCCCCTAGCCTAAGGCTAGGGCACCGCTAGGCTTAGGCTAGGCGCCCCTAGACTTAGACTAGGGCACCCCTAGGCTTAGGCAAGGGCACACCTAGGCTTAGGCTAAGACTAGGGCTCCTCTAGCCTAACGCTAGGGCATCCTTAGGCTTGGGCTAGGGCACCCCTAGGCTTAGGCTAGGGCACCCCTAGGTTTAGGCTCGGGCACCCCTAGGCTTCGGCTAAGGCGAGGACTCCCCTAGCCTAAACATAAGGCACCCCTAGGCTTAGACTAAGGCTAGGGCTCCCATTGCCAAAGGCTAGGGCACCCCTAAGCTTAGGCTAGGGCACCCCTAGGTTTAGGCTAGGGCACCCCTAGGCTTAGACTAGGGCACCTCAAGGCTTAGGCTAAGGCTTGGGCTCCCCTAGCCTAAGGCTACGGCACCCCTAGGCTCAGGCTTGGGCACCCCGAGGCTTAGGCTAGGGCACACCTAGGCTTAGGAAAAGGCTAGGGCTTCCCTAGCCTAAGGCTAGGCCACCTCTAGGCTTAGGCTAGGGCACCCCTAGGCTTAGGCTAGGGCACCCCTAGGCTTAAGCTAGGGCTCCCCTACGGTTAGGCTAAGGCTACGGCTCCCCGAGCCTCATAGTGCACCCCTAGACTCAGGCTATGGCACCCCTAAGCTTAGGCTAGGGCACCCCTAGGCTTAGGCTAGGGCACCCCTAGGCTTAGACTAGGGCACCCCTAGGCTTAGGCTAAGGCTAGGGCTCCCCTAGCCTAAGGCTAGAGCACCCCTAGGCTTAGGCTAGGGCACCCCTAGGCTTAAGGTAGACCATCCCAAGGCTTAGGCTAGGGCACCCCTAGGCTTAGGCTAAAGCTAGGGCTAACCTAGGCTTAGTCTAGGGCACCCCTAGGCTTAGGCTAGGGAACCCCTAGACTAAGGCTAGGGCACCCCTAGGCTTAGGCTAAGGCACCCCTAGTCTTAGGCTAGGGCACCCCTACACTTAGGCTAAGGCAACGGCACCCTTAGTCTCAGGCTAGGGCACCCGTTAGCTTAAGGCTAGGACACCCCAAGGCTTAGGCTAGGGTACCCCTAGTCTTAGGCTAGGGGTCCCCTAGGCTTAGGCTAAGGCTGTGGCTCCCCTTGCCTCAGGCTAGTACACCCCTAGATTCAGGCTATGGCACCCCTACGCTTAGGTTAGGGTACCCCTAGGCTTAGGCTAGGGCACCCTTAGGCTTAGGCTAGGGCTCCCCTAGCCTAAGGCTAGAGCACTCCTAGGCTTAGGCTAAGGCTAGGGCTAACCTAGGCTTAGGCTAGGGCACCCCTAGGCTTAGGCTAGGGAACCCCTAGACTAGGGCTAGGGCACCCCTAGGCTTAGGTTAGGGCACCCCTAGGCTTAGGCTAGGGCACCCCTACACTTACGCTAAGGCAACGGCTCCCCTAGCCTCAGACAAGGGCACCCCTAGACTCAGGCTAGGCCACCCGTTAGCTTAGGCTAGGACAATCCTAGGCTTAGGCTAAGTCTAGGGCTCCCCTATCCTCAGGCTAGGGCACCCCTAGGCTCAGGCTAGGGCTCCCCTAGGCTTAGGCTAAGGCAATCCTAGGCTAGACTAACGTTAGGGCTCCCCTAGTCTCAGGCTAGGGCACCCGTAGGCTCAGGCTAGGGCACCCTTAGACTCAGGCTAGGGCACCCCTAGACTTAGACTAGGGCACCCCTAGGATTAGGCTAGGGCACCCCTAGGCTTAGGCTAGGGCACGCCTAGGCTTAGGCTAAGGCTAGGCTCCCCTAGCCTAAGGCTAGAGCACCCATAGGCTTAGGCTAGGGTACACCTAGGCTTAGGCAAAGGCACCCCTACTCTTAGGCTAGGGCACCCCTAGGCTTAGGCAAAGGCACCACTAGGCTTAGGCTAGGGCACCCCAAGGCTTAGGCTAGGGCATCCCTAGGCTTAGGCTAGGGCACACCAAGGCTTAGGCTAGGGCACACCTAGGCTTAGGCTAAGGCTAGGGATCCCCTAGCCTAAGGCTAGTGCACCCCTAGGCTTAGGCTAGGGCACCCCTAGGCTTAGGCTAGGGCACCCCTAGGCTTTGGCTAGGGAACCCCTAGGCTTAGGATAGGGAACTTAGAAGCTTAGGCTAGGGCACCCCTAGGCTTAGGCTAGGGCACCCCTAGGCTTAGGCTAAGGCTAGGGCTCCCCTAGCCTAAGGCTGGGGCACCCCTAGGCTTAGGCTAGGGCACCCCTAGGCTTAGTCTAGGGCACCCCTAGGCTTAAGCTAGGGTACCCCTAGGCTTAGGCTAAGGCTAGGGATCCCCTAGCCTAAGGATAGGGCACTCCTAGGCTTAGGCTTGGGCACCCGTAGGCTTAGGCTAAGGCTAGGGATCCCCTAGCCTAAGTCTAGAGCACCCCTAGGCTTAGGCTAGGGCACCCCTAGGCTAAGGGTAGGCCATCCCTAGGCTTAGGCTAGGGCACCCCTAGGCTTAGGGTAAGGCTAGGGCTAACCTAGGCTTAGGCTAGAGCACCCCTAGGCTTAGGCTAGGGAACCCCTACACTAAGGCTAGGGCACCCCTAGGCTTAGGCTAGGGCACCCCTAGGCTTAGGCTAGGGCACCCCTACACTTAGGCTAAGGCAACGGCTCCCCTAGCCTCAGGCAAGGGCACCCTTAGACTCAGGCTAGGGCACCCGTTAGCTTAGGCTAGGACAATCCTAGGCTTAGGCTAAGTCTAGGGCTCCACTATCCTCAGGCTAGGGCACCCCTAGGCTCAAGCTAGGGCTCCCCTAGCCTAAGGTTAAGGCACCTCTAGGCTTAGGCTAGGGCACCCCTAGGCTTAGGCTAGGGCACCCCTAGGCTTAAGCTAGGGCTCCCCTAGGGTTAGGCTAAGGCTACGGCTCCCCTAGCCTCATAGTGCACCCCAAGACTCAGGCTATGGCACCCCTAAGCTTGGGCTAGGGCACCCCTAGGCTTAGGCTAGGGCACCCCTAGGCTTAGGCTAGGGCACCCCTAGGCTTAGGCGAAGGCTAGGGCTCCCCTAGCCTGAGGCTAGAGCACCCCTAGGCGTAGGCTAGGGCACCCCTAGGCTTAAGGTAGGACATCCCTGGGCTTAGGCTAGGGCACCCCTAGGCTTAGGCTAAGGCTAGGGCAAACCTAGGCTTAGCCTAGTGCACCCCTAGGCTTAGGCTAGGGAACCCCTAGACTAAGGCTAGGGCACCCCTAGGCTTAGGCTAGGGCACCCCTAGTCTTAGGCTAGGGCACCCCTACACTTACGCTAAGGCAATGGCTCCCCTAGCCTCAGGCAAGGGCACCCCTAGACTCAGGCTAGGGCACCCGTTAGCTTAGGCTAGGACAATCCTAGACTTAGGCTAAGTCTAGGGCTGCCCTATCCTCAGGCTAGGGCACCCCTAGGCTCAGGCTAGGGCTCCCCTAGCCTAAGGCTAGGGCACCCCAAGGCTTAGGCTAGGGCACCCCTAGTCTTAGGCTAGGGCTCCCTAGGCTTAGGCTAAGGCTGCGGCTCCCCTTGCCTCAGGCTAGTGCACCACTAGACTCAGGCTATGGCACCCCTAGGCTTAGGCTAGGGCAATCCTAGGCTAGACTAACGTTAGGGCTCCCCTAGCTTCAGGCTAGGGCACGCGTAGGCTCAGGCTAGGGCACCCTTAGACTCAGGCTAGGGCATCCCTAGACTTAGGCTAGGGCACCCCTTGGATTAGGCTAGGGCACCCCTAGGCTTAGGCTAGGGCATGCCTAGGCTTAGGCAAAGGAACCCCTAGGCTTGGGCTAAGGCAAGGTCACCCCTAGGCTTAGGCTAAGGCACCACTAGGCTTAGGCTAGGGCACCCCAAGGCTTACGCTAAGGTTAGGGCTCCCCTAGCCTAAGACTAGGGCACCTCTAGGGTTAGGCTAGGGCACCCCTAGGCTTTGGCTAGGGCACCCCTAGGCTTATGCTAAGGCTAGGGCTCTCCTAGCCTAAGGCTAGGGCACCCCTAGGCTTAGGCTAGGGCACCCCTAGGCTTAGGCTAGGGCACTCCTAGGCTTAGGCTAGGGCAACCCTAGGCTTAGGCTAAGGCTAGGTCACCCCTAGGCTTTGGCTAAGGCACCACTAGGCTTAGGCTAGTTCTCCCCTAGACTTAGGCTAAGGCTGCGGCTCCCCTTGCCTCAGGCTAGTGCACCCCTAGACTCAGGCTATGGCACCCCTAGGCTTAGGCTAGGGCAATCCTAGGCTAGACTAATGTTAGGGCTCCCCTAGCCTCAGGCTAGGGCACCCGTAGGCTCAGGCCTAGCACCCTTAGACTCAGGCTAGGGCACCCGTAGACTTAGGCTAGGGCACCCCTAGGATTAGGCTAGGGCACCACTAGGCTTAAGCTAGGGCACCCCTAGGCTTAGGCTAAGGCTAGGGATCCCCAAGCCTGAGGCTATTGCACCCCTAGGCTTAGGCTAGGGCACCCCTAGGCTTAGGCTAGGGCACCCCTAGGCTTTGGCTAGGGAACCCCTGGGCTTAGGATAGGGAACTTCTAAGCTTAGTCTAGGGCACCACTAGGCTTATGCTAGGGCACCCCTAGGCTTATTCTAAGGCTAGGGCTCCCCTAGCCTAAGGCTAGGGCACCCCTAGGCTTAAGCTAGGGTATCCCTAGGCTTAGGCTAAGGCTAGGGATCCCCTAGCCTAAGGATAGGGCACCCCTAGGCTTAGGTTAGGGCACCCCTAGGCTTAGGCAAAGGCACCACTAGGCTTAGGCTAGGGCACCCGTAGGCTTAGGCAAAGGCACCCCTGGGCTTAGGCTAGGGCACCCCTAGTCTTAGGCTGGGGCACTCCTAGGCTTAGGCTAGGGCACCCCTAGGCTTAGGCTAAGGCTAGGTCACCCCTAGGCTTAGGCTAAGGCACCACTAGGCTTAGGCTAGGGCACCCCAAAGCTTACGCTAAGGTTAGGGCTCCCCTAGACTAAGAGTAGGGCACCTCTAGGGTTAGGCTAGGGCACCCCTAGGCTTTGGCTAGGGCACCTCTCGGCTTAGGCTAAGGCTAGGGCTCTCCTAGCCTAAGGCTAGGGCACCCCTAGGCTTAGGCTAGGGCACCCCTAAGCTTAGCCTAGGGCACCCCTAGGCTTAGGCTAGGGCACCCCTAGGCTTAGGCTAAGGCTAGGTCACCCCTAGGCTTTTGCTAAGGCACCACTAGGCTTAGGCTAGGTCTCCCCTAGGCTTAGGCTAAGGCTACGTCTCCCCTTGCCTCAGGCTAGTGCACCCCTAGACTCAGGCTATGGCACCCCTAGGCTTAGGCTAGGGCAATCCTAGGCTAGACTAAAGTTAGGGCTCCCCTAGCCTCAGACTAGGGCACCCGTAGGCTCAGGCTAAGCACCCTTAGACTCAGGCTAGGGCACCCCTAGACTTAGGCTAGGGCACCCCTAGGATTAGGCTAGGGCACCCCTAGGCTTAGGCTAGGGCACCCCTAGGCTTAGGCTAAGGCTAGGGCTCCCCTAGCCTAAGCCTAGGGCACCCCTGGGCTTATGCTACGGTACCCCTAGGCTTAGGCAAAGGCACCCCTAGTCTTAGGCTAGGGCACCCCTAGGCTTAGGCAAACGCACCCCTAGGCTTAGGCTAGGGCACCCCTAGGCTTAGGCTAGGGAATCCCTAGGCTTAGGCTAGGGCACACCAAGGCTTAGGCTAGGGCACACCTAGGCTTAGGCTAAGGTTGGCATCCCCTAGCCTAAGGCTAGTGCACCCCTAGGCTTAGGCTAGGGCACCCCTAGGCTTAGGCTAGGGCACCCCTAGGCTTTGACTAGGGAACCCCTAGGCTTAGGATAGGGAACTTCTAAGCTTAGTCTATGGCACCCCTAGGCTTAGGCTAGGGCACCCCTAGGCTTAGGCTAAGGCTAGGGCTCCCCTAGCCTAAGGCTAGGGCACCCCTAGGCTTAAGCTAGGGTACCCCTAGGCTTAGGCTAAGGTTAGGGATCCCCTAGCCTAAGGCTAGGGCACCCCTAGGCTTAGGTTAGGGCACCCCTAGGCTTAGGCAAAGGCACCCCTAGGCTTAGGCTAGGGCACCCGTAGGCTTAGGCAAAGGCACCCCTGGGCTTTGGCGAGGGTACCCCTAGGCTTAGCCTGGGGCACTCCTAGGCTTAGGCTAGGGCCCCATAGGCTTAGGCTAAGGCTAGGTCACCCCTAGGCTTAGGCTAAGGCACCACTAGGCTTAGGCTAGGGCACCCCAAGGCTTACGCTAAGGTTAGGGCTCCCCTAGCCTAAGACTAGGGCACCTCTAGGGTTAGGCTAGGGCACCCCTAGGCTTTGGCTAGGGCACCCCTAGGCTTAGGCTAAGGCTACGGCTCTCCTAGCCTAAGGCTAGGGCACCCGTATGCTCAGGCTAAGCACCCTTAGACTCAGGCTAGGGCACCCCTAGACTTAGGCTAGGGCACCCCTAGGATTAGGCTAGGGCACCCCTAGGCTTAGGCTAGGGCACGCCTAGGCTTAGGCTAAGGCTAGGCTCCCCTAGCCTAAGGCTAGAGCACCCCTAGGCTTAGCCTAGGGTACCCCTAGGCTTAGGCAAAGGCACCCCTAGTCTTAGGCTAGGGCACCCCTAGGCTTAGGCAAAGGCACCCCTAGGCTTAGGCTAGGGCACCCCTAGGCTTAGGCTAGGGAATCCCTAGGCTTAGGCTAGGGCACACCAAGGCTTAGGCTAGGGCACACCTAGGCTTAGGCTAAGGCTAGGGATCCCCTAGCCTAAGGCTAGTGCACCCCTAGGCTTAGGCTAGGGCACCCCTAGGCTTAGGCTAAGGCTAGGGCTCCCCTAGCCTAAGGCTAGGGCACCCCTAGGCTTATGCTACGGTACCCCTAGGCTTAGGCAAAGGCACCCCTAGTCTTAGGCTAGGGCACCCCTAGGCTTAGGCAAACGCACCCCTAGGCTTAGGCTAGGGCACCCCTAGGCTTAGGCTAGGGAATCCCTAGGCTTAGGCTAGGGCACACCAAGGCTTAGGCTAGGGCACACCTAGGCTTAGGCTAAGGCTAGGCATCCCCTAGCCTAAGGCTAGTGCACCCCTAGGCTTAGGCTAGGGCACCCCTAGGCTTAGGCTAGGGCACCCCTAGGCTTTGGCTAGGGAACCCCTAGGCTTAGGATAGGGAACTTCTAAGCTTAGTCTATGGCACCCCTAGGCTTAGGGTAGGGCACCCCTAGGCTTAGGCTAAGGCTAGGGCTCCCCTAGCCTAAGGCTAGGGCACCCCTAGGCTTAAGCAAGGGTACCCCTAGGCTTAGGCTAAGGCTAGGGATCCCCTAGCCTAAGGCTAGGGCACCCCTAGGCTTAGGTTAGGGCACCCCTAGGCTTAGGCAAAGGCACCCCTAGGCTTAGGATAGGGCACCCGTAGGCTTAGGCAAAGGCACCCCTGGGCTTTGGCTAGGGTACCCCTAGGCTTAGGCTGGGGCACTCCTAGGCTTAGGCTAGGTCACCCCTAGGCTTAGGCTAAGGCACCACTAGGCTTAGGCTAGGGCACCCCAAGGCTTACGCTAAGGTTAGGGCTCCCCTAGCCTAAGACTAGGGCACCTCTAGGGTGAGGCTAGGGCACCCCTAGGCTTTGGCTAGGGCACCCCTAGGCTTAGGCTAAGGCTAGGGCTCTCCTAGCCTAAGGCTAGGGCACCCGTAGGCTCAGGCTAAGCACCCTTAGACTCAGGCTAGGGCACCCCTAGACTTAGGCTAGGGCACCCCTAGGATTAGGCTAGGGCACCCCTAGGCTTAGGCTAGGGCACGCCTAGGCTTAGGCTAAGGCTAGGCTCCCCTAGCCTAAGGCTAGAGCACCCCTAGGCTTAGCCTAGGGTACCCCTAGGCTTAGGCAAAGGCACCCCTAATCTTAGGCTAGGGCACCCCTAGGCTTAGGCAAAGGCACCCCTAGGCTTAGGCTAGGGCACCCCTAGGCTTAGGCTAGTGAATCCCTAGGCTTAGGCTAGGGCACACCAAGGCTTAGGCTAGGGCACACCTAGGCTTAGGCTAAGGCTAGGGATCCCCTAGCCTAAGGCTAGTGCACCCCTAGGCTTAGGCTAGGGCACCCCTAGGCTTAGGCTAGGGCACCCCTAGGCTTTGGCTAGGGAACCCCTAGGCTTAGGATAGGGAACTTCTAAGCTTAGACTAGGGCACCCCTAGGCTTAGGCTAGGGCACCCCTAGGCTTAGGCTAAGGCTAAGGCTCTCCTAGCCTAAGGCTAGTGCACCCCTAGGCTTAGGCTAGGGCACCCCTAGGCTTAGGCTAGGGCACCCCTAGGCTTTGGCTAGGGAACCCCTAGGCTTAGGATAGGGAACTTCTAAGATTAGGCTAGGGCACCCCTAGGCTTAGGCTAGGGCACCCCTAGGCTTAGGCTTAGGCTAGGGCTCCCCTAGCCTAAGGCTAGGGCACCCCTAGGCTTAAGCTAGGGTACCCCTAGGCTTAGGCTAAGGCTAGGGATCCCCTAGCCCAAGGATAGGGCACTCCTAGGCTTAGGCTAGGGCACCCGTAGGCTTAGGCTAAGGCTAGGGATCCCCTAGCCTAAGTCTAGAGCACCCCTAGGCTTAGGCTAGGGCACCCCTAGGCTAAAAGTAGGCCATCCTTAGGCTTAGGCTAGGGCACCCCTAAGCTTAGGCTTAGGCTAGGGCTAACCTAGGCTTAGGCTAGGGCACCCCTAGGCTTAGACTAGGGAACCCCTACACTAAGGCTAGGGCACCCCTAGGCTTAGGCTAGGGCACCCCTAGGCTTAGGCTTAGGGCACCCCTACACTTAGGCTAAGGAAACGGCTCCCCTAGCCTCAGGCAAGGGCACCCTTATACTCAGGCTAGGGCACCCCTAAGCTTAGGCTTAGGCTAGGGCTCCCCTAGGCTTAGTCTAAGGCTGCGGCTCCCCTTGCCTCAGGCTAGTGCACCCCTAGACTCAGGCTTGGGCACCCCTAAGCTTAGGGTAGGGCAATCCTAGGCTTAGGCTAAGGCTAGGGCTCCCCTAGGCTCAGGCTAGGGCACCCCTAGGCTTAGACTAGGGCACCTCTAGGCTTAGGCTAAGGCTTGGGCTCCCCTAGCCTAAGGCTACGGCACCCCTAGGCTCAGGCTAGGGCACCCCGAGGCTTAGGCTAGGGCACACCTAGGCTTAGGAAAAGGCTAGGGCTCCCCTAGCCTAAGGCTAGGGCACCTCTAGGCTTAGGCTAGGGCACCCCTAGGCTTAGGCTAGGGCACCCCTAGGCTTAAGCTAGGGCTCCCCTAGGTTAGGCTAAGGCTACGGCTCCCCTAGCCTCATAGTGCACCCCTAGACTCAGGCTATGGCACCCCTAAGCTTAGGCTAGGGCACCCCTAGGCTTAGGCTAGGGCACCCCTAGGCTTACGCTAGGGTACCCCTAGGATTAGGCGAAGGCTAGGGCTCCCCTAGCCTAAGGCTAGAGCACCCCTAGGCTTAGGCTAGGGCACCCCTAGGCTTAAGGTAGGCCATCCCTAGGCTTAGGCTAGGGCACCCCTAGGCTTAGGCTAAGGCTAGGGCAAACCTAGGATTAGCCTAGGGCACCCCTAGGCTTAGGCTAGGGAACCCCTAGACTAAGGCTAGGGCACCCCTAGGCTTAGGCTAGGGCACCCCTAGTCTTAGGCTTGGGCACCCCTACACTTAGGCTAAGGAAATGGCTCCCCTAGCCTCAGGAAAGGGCACCCCTAGACTCAGGCTAGGGCACGCGTTAGCTTAGGCTAGGACAATCCTAGGCTTAGGCTAAGTCTAGGGCTCCCCTATCCTCAGGCTAGGGCACCCCTAGGCTCAGGCTAGGGCTCCCCTAGCCTAAGGCTAGGGCACCCCAAGGCTTAGGCTAGGGCACCCCTAGTCTTAGGCTAGGGCTCCCCTAGGCTTAGGCTAAGGCTGCGGCTCCCCTTGCCTCAGGCTAGTGCACCCCTAGACTCAGGCTATGGCACCCCTAGGCTTAGGCTAGGGCAATCCTAGGCTAGACTAACGTTAGGGCTCCCCTAGCTTCAGGCTAGGGCATCCGTAGGCTCAGGCTAGGGCACCCTTAGACTCAGGCTAAGGCATACCTAGACTTAGGCTAGGGCACCCCTTGGATTAGGCTAGGGCACCCCTAGGCTTAGGCTAGGGCATGCCTAGGCTTAGGCTAAGGCTAGGCTTCCCTAGCCTAAGGCTAGAGCACCCCTAGACTTAGGTTAGGGCCCCCCTAGGCTTAGGCAAAGGCACCCCTAGGCTTAGGCTAGGGCACCCGTAGGCTTAGGCAAAGGCACCCCTGGGCTTAGGCTAGGGCACCCCTAGGCTTAGGCTAGGGCACTCCTAGGCTTAGGCTAGGGCACCCCTAGGCTTAGGCTAAGGCTAGGTCACCCCTAGGCTTAGGCTAAGGCACCACTAGGCTTAGGCTAGGGCACCCCAAGGCTTACGCTAAGGTTAGGGCTCCCCTAGCCTAAGACTAGGGAACCTCTAGGGTTAGGCTAGGGCACCCCTAGGCTTTGGCTAGGGCAATCCTAGGCTAGACTAACGTTAGGGCTCCCCTAGCCTCAGGCTAGGGCACCCGTAGGCTCAGGCTAAGCACCCTTAGACTCAGGCTAGGGCACCCATAGACTTAGGTTAGGGCACCCCTAGGATTAGGCTAGGGCACCCCTAGGCTTAGGCTAGGGCACGCCTAGGCTTAGGCAAAGGCACCCATAGTCTTAGGCTAGGGCACCCCTAGGCTTAGGCAAAGGCACCCCTAGGCTTAGGCTAGGGCACCCCTAGGCTTAGGCTAGGGAATCCCTAGGCTTAGGCTAGGGCACACCAAGGCTTAGGCTAGGGCACCCCTAGGCTTAGGCTAAGGCTAGGGATCCCCTAGCCTAAGGCTAGTGAACCCCTAGGCTTAGGCTAGGGCACCCTAGGCTTAGGCTAGGGCACCCCTAGGCTTTGGCGAGGGAACCCCTAGGCTTAGGATAGGGAACTTCTAAGCTTAGTCTAGGGCACCCCTAGGTTAGTCTAGGGCACCCCTAGGCTTAGGCTAGGGCACCCCTAGGCTTAGGCTAAGGCTAGGGCTCCCCTAGCCTAAGGCCAAGGCACCCCTAGGCTTAAGCTAGGGTACCCCTAGGCTTAGGCTAAGGCTAGGGATCCCCTAGCCTAAGGATAGGGCACCCCTAGGTTTAGGTTAGGGCACCCCTAGGCTTAGGCAAAGGCACCCCTAGGCTTAGGCTAGGGCACCCGTAGGCTTAGGCAAAGGCACCCCTGGGCTTAGGCTAGGGCACCCCTAGGCTTAGGCTAGGGCACTCCTAGGCTTAGGCTAGGGCACCCCTAGGCTTAGGCTAAGGCTAGGTCACCCCTAGGCTTAGGCTAAGGCACCACTAGGCTTAGGCTAGGGCACCCCAAGGCTTACGCTAAGGTTAGGGCTCCCCTAGCCTAAGACTAGGGCACCTCTAGGGGTAGTCTAGGGCACCGCTAGGCTTTGGCTAGGGCACCCCTAGGCTTAGGCTAAGGCTAGGGCTCTCCTAGCCTAAGGCTAGGGCACCCCTAGACACTGGCTATGGCACCCCTAGGCTTAGGCTAGGGCAATCCTAGGCTAGACTAACGTTAGGGCTCCCCTAGCCTCAGGCTAGGGCACCCGTAGGCTCAGGCTAAGCACCCTTAGACTCAGGCTAGGGCACCCCTAGACTTAGGCTAGGGCACCCGTAGTATTAGGCTAGGGCACCCCTAGGCTTAGGCTAGGGCACGACTAGGCTTAGGCTAAGGCTAGGCTCCCCTAGCCTAAGGCTAGAGCACCCCTAGGCTTAGCCTAGGGTACCCCTAGGCTTAGGCAAAGGCACCCCTAGTCTTAGGCTAGGGCACCCCTAGGCTTAGGCAAAGGCACCCCTAGGCTTAGGCTAGGGCACCCCTAGGCTTAGGCTAGGGAATCCCTAGGCTTAGGCTAGGGCGCACCTAGGCTTAGGCTAAGGCTAGGGATCCCCTAGCCTAAGGCTAGTGCACCCCTAGGCTTAGGCTAGGGCACCCCTAGGCTTAGGCTAGGGCACCCCTAGGCTTTGGCTAGGGAACCCCTAGGCTTAGGATAGGGAACTTCTAAGCTTAGGCTAGGGCACCCCTAGGCTTAGGCTAGGGCACCCCTAGGCTTAGGTTAAGGCTATGGCTCCCCTAGCCTAAGGCTAGTGCACCCCTAGGCTTAGGCTAGGGCACCCCTAGGCTTAGGCTAGGGCACCCCTAGGCTTTGGCTAGGGAACCCCTAGGCTTAGGATAGGGAACTTCAAAGATTAGGCTAGGGCACCCCTAGGCTTAGGCTAGGGCACCCCTAGGCTTAGGCTAAGGCTAGGGCTCCCAAACCTAAGGCTAGGGCACCCCTAGGCTTAGGCTAAGGCTAGGGATCCCATAGCCCAAGGATAGGGCACTCCTAGGCTTAGGCTAGGGCACCCGTAGGCTTAGGCTAAGGCTAGGGATCCCCTAGCCTAAGTCTAGAGCACCCCTAGGCTTAGGCTAGGGCACCCCTAGGCTAAAAGGAGGCCATCCTTAGGCTTAGGCTAAGGCACCCCTAAGCTTAGGCTTAGGCTAGCCTAACCTAGGCTTAAGCTAGGGCACCCCTAGGCTTAGGCTAGGGAACCCCTACACTAAGGCTAGGGCACCCCTAGGCTTAGGCTAGGGCACCCCTAGGCTTAGGCTTAGGGCACCCCTACACTTAGGCTAAGGCAACGGCTCCCCTAGCCTCAGGCAAGGGCACCCTTATACTCAGCTAGGGCACCCCTAAGCTTAGGCTTCGGCTAGGGCTCCCCTAGGCTTAGGCTAAGGCTGCGGCTCCCCTTGCCTCAGGCTAGTGCACCCCTAGACTCAGGCTTGGGCACCCCTAAGCTTAGGCTAGGGCAATCCTAGGCTTAGGCTAAGGCTAGGGCTCCCCTAGGCTCAGGCTAGGGCACCCCTAGGCTTAGACTAGGGCACCTCTAGGCTTAGGCTAAGGCTTGGGCTCCCCTAGCCTAAGGTTACGGCACCCCTAGGCTCAGGCTAGGGCACCCCGAGGCTTAGGCTAGGGCACACCTAGGCTAGAAAAAGGCTAGGGCTCCCCTAGCCTAAGGCTAGGGCACCTCTAGGCTTAGGCTAGGGCACCCCTAGGCTTAGCTAGGGCACCCCTAGGCTTAAGCTAGGGCTCCCCTAGGGTTAGGCTAAGGCTACGGCTCCCCTAGCCTCATAGTGCACCCCTAGACTCAGGCTATGGCACCCCTAAGCTTAGGCTAGGGCAACCCTAGGCTTGGGCTGGGGCACCCCTAGGCTTAGGCTAGGGCACCCCTAGGCTTAGGCTAAGGCTAGGGCTCCCCTAGCCTAAGGCTAGAACACCCCTAGGCTTAGGCTAGGGCACCCCTAGGCTTAAGGTAGGCCATCCCTCGGCTTAGGCTAGGGCACCCCTAGGCTTAGGCTAAGGCTAGGGCTAACCTTGGCTTAGCCTAGGGCACCCCTAGGCTTAGGCTAGGGAACCGCTAGACTAAGGTTAGGGACCCCTAGGCTTAGGCTTGGGCACCCCTAGTCTTAGGCTACGGCACCCCTACACTTAGGCTAAGGCAACGGCTCCCCTAGCCTCAGGCAAGGGCACCCCTAGACTCAGGCTAGGGCACCCGTTAGCTTAGGCTAGGACAATCCTAGGCTTAGGCTAAGTCTAGGGCTCCACTATCCTCAGGCTAGGGCACCCCTACGCTCAGACTAGGGCTCCCCTAGCCTAAGGCTAGGGCACCCCAAGGCTTCGGCTAGGGCACCCCTAGTCTTAGGCTAGGGCTCACCTAGGCTTAGGCTAAGGCTGCGGCTCCACTTGCCTCAGGCTAGTGCACCCCTAGACTCAGGCTATGGCACCCCTAGGCTTAGGCTAGGGCAATCCTAGGCTAGACTAACGTTAGGGCTCCCCTAGCTTCAGGCTAGGGCACCCGTAGGCTGAGGCTAGGGCACCCTTAGACTCAGGCTAGGGCATCCCTAGACTTAGGCTAGGGCACCCCTTGGATTAGGCTAGGTCACCCTTAGGCTTAGGCTAGGTCACGCCTAGGCTTAGGCTAAGGCTAGGTCACCCGTAGGCTTAGGCTAAGGCACCACTAGGCTTAGGCTAGGGCACCCCAAGGCTTACGCTAAGGCACCCCTAGGCTTACGCTAAGGTTAGGGCTCCCCTAGCCTAAGACTAGGGCACCTCTAGGCTTAGGCTAGGGCACCCCTAGGCTTAGGCTAGGGCACCCCTAGGCTTAGGCTAGGGAATCCCTAGGCTTAGGCTAGGGCACACCAAGGCTTAGGCTAGGGCACACCTAGGCTTAGGCTAAGGCTAGGGATCCCCTAGCCTAAGGCTAGTGCACCCCTAGGCTTAGGCTAGGGCACCCCTAGGCTTAGGCTAAGGCTAGGGCTCCCCTAGCCTAAGGCTAGGGCACCCCTAGGCTTATGCTACGGTACCCCTAGGCTTAGGCAAAGGCACCCCTAGTCTTAGGCTAGGGCACCCCTAGGCTTAGGCAAACGCACCCCTAGGCTTAGGCTAGGGCACCCCTAGGCTTAGGCTAGGGAATCCCTAGGCTTAGGCTAGGGCACACCAAGGCTTAGGCTAGGGCACACCTAGGCTTAGGCTAAGGCTAGGCATCCCCTAGCCTAAGGCTAGTGCACCCCTAGGCTTAGGCTAGGGCACCCCTAGGCTTAGGCTAGGGCACCCCTAGGCTTTGGCTAGGGAACCCCTAGGCTTAGGATAGGGAACTTCTAAGCTTAGTCTATGGCACCCCTAGGCTTAGGGTAGGGCACCCCTAGGCTTAGGCTAAGGCTAGGGCTCCCCTAGCCTAAGGCTAGGGCACCCCTAGGCTTAAGCTAGGGTACCCCTAGGCTTAGGCTAGGCTAGGGATCCCCTAGCCTAAGGCTAGGGCACCCCTAGGCTTAGGTTAGGGCACCCCTAGGCTTAGGCAAAGGCACCCCTAGGCTTAGGATAGGGCACCCGTAGGCTTAGGCAAAGGCACCCCTGGGCTTTGGCTAGGGTACCCCTAGGCTTAGGCTGGGGCACTCCTAGGCTTAGGCTAGGGCACCCATAGGCTTAGGCTAAGGCTAGGTCACCCCTAGGCTTAGGCTAAGCCACCACTAGGCTTAGGCTAGGGCACCCCAAGGCTTACGCTAAGGTTAGGGCTCCCCTAACGTAAGACTAGGGCACCTCTAGGGTGAGGCTAGGGCACCCCTAGGCTTTGGCTAGGGCACGCCTAGGCTTAGGCTATGGCTAGGCTCCCCTAGCCTAAGGCTAGAGCACCCCTAGGCTTAGCCTAGGGTACCCCTAGGCTTAGGCAAAGGCACCCCTAGTCTTAGGCTAGGGCACCCCTAGGCTTAGGCAAAGGCACCCCTAGGCTTAGGCTAGGGCACCCCTAGACTTAGGATAGGGCAACGCAAGGCTTAGGCTAAGGCACCCCTAGGCTTACGCTAAGGATAGGGCTCCCCTAGCCTAAGGCTAGGGCACCTCTACGCTTAGGCTAGGGCACCCTAGGCTTTGGTTAGGGCACCCCTAGGCTTAGGCTAGGGCACTTCTAGGCTTAGGCTAGGGCAGCCCTAGGCTTAGGCTAGGGCACCCCTAGGCTTAGGCTAGGGCACCCCTAGGCTTAGGCTAAGGCTAAGGCTCCCCTAGCCTAAAGCTAGGGCACCCCTAGGCTTAGGCTTGGGCACCCCTAGGCTTAGGCTAGGGCACCCCTAGGTTTAGGCTAGGACCCTCCTAGGCTTAGGCTAGGGCACCCGTAGGCTTAGCCTAGAGCACCCCTAGGCTTAGGCTTGGGTACCCTTAGGCTTAGACTAGGGCACCCCTAGGCTTAGGCTAGGGCACGCCTAGGCTTAAGCTAGAGCACCCCTAGGCTTAGGCTAGGACACCATTAGGCTTAGGCTAGGGCACCGCTAGGCTTAGGCTAAGGCTAGGGTTTCCCTACCCTTTGGCTAGGGAACCCCTAGGCTTAGGCTAGGGCACCCCTAGGCTTAGGTATGGAACCCCTAGGCTTAGGTTATGGCACCCCTATGCTTAGGCTTGGGCACCCCTAGATGTAGGCTAGGGCACCCCTAGGCTTAGGCTGGGGCACACCTAGACTTAGGCTAGGGCAACCCTAGGCTTAGCCTAAGGCTAGGGCTTCTCTTGCCTAACACTAGGGCATCCCTAGGCTTGGCTAGGGCACCCCTAGGCTTAGGCTAGGGCACCCCTAGGTTTAGGCTAGGGCACCCCCAAGCTTCGGCTAAGACGAGGACTCCCCTAGCCTAAGGATAGGGCACCCCTAGGCTTAGATTAAGGCTAGGGCTCCCCTAGCCTAAGGCTAGGGCACCCCTAAGCTTAGGCTAAGGCACCCCTAGGCTTAGGCTAGGGCACCCCTAAGCCTAGGGTAAGGCTCCCCTAGCCTAAGGCTGGGGCACCCATAGACGCAGGCTATGGCATCGTAGGCTTAGGCTAGGGCAATCCTATGCTAGACAAAGGCTAGGGCTCCCCTAGCCTCAGGCTAGGGCACCCGTAGGCTCAGGCTAGGGCACCCCTAGGCTCAGGATAGGGCACGACTAGGCTTACGCTAAGGCTACGGCTCCCCTAGACTAAGGTTTGGGCACCCCTAGGTTTAGGCTAGGGCACCCCTAGGCTTAGGCTAGGGCAACAGTAGGTTTAGGCTAGGGCACCCTTAGACTTAGGCTAAGGCAACGGTTCCCCTAGCCTCAGGCTAGGGCACCCCTAGACTCAGGCTAAGGCACCCCTAAGCTTAGGCTAGGGCAATCCTAGGCTTAGGCTAAGTCTAGGGCTCCCATAGGATCAGTCTAGGGTACCTCTAGGCTTAAACTAGGGCACCCCTAGGCTTAGGCTAAGGCTAGGGCTGGCCTAGCCTAAGGCTACGGCACCCCTAGGCTTAGGCTAGAGCAAGCCTAGGCTTAGGAAAAGGCTAGTGCTCCCCTACCCTACGACTAGGGCACCTCTAGACTTAGGCTAGGGCACCCCTAGGCATAGGCTAGGGCACCCATAGCCTTAAGATAGGGCTCCCCTAGGCTTAGGATAAGGCTACGGCTTCCCTAGCCTCAGGCTAGTGCACCCCTAGACTCAGGCTATGGCGCCCCTAGCCTTAGGCTAGGGCACCCCTAGGCTTAGGCTTGGGCACCCCTAGGCTTAGGCTAGGACACCCCTAGGCTTAGGCTAGGGCACCCCTAAGCTTAGGCTAAGGCTAGGGCTAACCTAGGCTTAGGCTAGGGCATCCCTAGGCTTAGGCTAGGGAACCCCTATACTAAGGCTAGGGCACCCCTAGGCTTAGGCTAGGGCACCCCTACACTTAGGCTAAGGCAACGGCTCCCCTAGCCTCAGGCAAGGGCACCCCTAGACTCATGCTAGGGCACCCGTTAGCTTAGGCTAGGGCAATCCTAGGCTTAGACTAAGTCTAGGGCTCCCCTATCCTCAGACTAGGGCACCCCTAGGCTCAGGCTATGGACCCCTAGGCTTAGGCTAGGGCAATCCTAGGCTAGACTAACGTGAGGGCTACCCTAGCCTCAGGCTAGGGCATCCCTAGGCTTAGGCTAGGGCACCCCTAGGCTTAGGCTAGGGCACCCCTAGGCTTAGGCTAGGGCACCACTAGTCTTAGGCTAGGGCACCCCTAGGCTTAGGCTAAGGCAAGGGCTCCCCTAGCCTATGGCTAGGGCACCCCTAGGCTTAGGCTAGGGCACCCCTAGGCTTAGGCAAAGGCACCCCTAGGCTTAGGCTAGGGCACGCCTAGGCTTAAGCTAGGGCACCCGTAGGCTTAGGCTGAGGCTAGGGCTCCCCTAGGCTCATCGTAGGGCACCCCTAGGCTTAGACTAGGGCACCCCTAAGCTTAGGTATGGAACCCCTAGGCTTAGGTTATGGCACCCCTATTCTTAGGCTAGGGCACCCCTAGATGTAGGCTAGGGCACCCCTAGGCTTAGGCTGGGGCACACTTAGGCTTAGGCTAAGTCTAGGGCTCCCCTAGCCTAAGGCGAGGGCACCCCTAGGCTTAGGCTAGGCACCCCTAGACTTAGGCTAGGGCAACCCTAGGCTTAGGCTAGGGCACCCCTAGGCTTAGTCTAGGGAACCCCTAGGCTTAGGCTAAGGCTAGGACTCCTCTAGCCTAACACTAGGGCATCCCTAGGCTTGGCTAGGGCACCCCTAGGCTTAGGCTAGGGCACCCCTAGGTTTAGGCTAGGGCACCCCCAAGCTTCGGCTAAGGCTAGGACTCCCCTAGCCTAAGGCTAGGGCACCCCTAAGCTTAGGCTAGGGCACCCCTAGGTTTAGGCAAGGGAACCCCTAGGCTTAGGCTAGGGCTAGGGCTCCCCTGGCCTACAGCTAGGGCACCCCTAGGATTAGGCTAAGGCACCCCTAGGCTTAGGCTAGGTCACCCCTAGGCTTAGGCTAGGGCACCCCTAGGCTTAGGCTAGGGCTCCCCTAGCCTAAGGCTGGGGCACCCCTAGTCTCAGGCTATGGCACCGTAGTCTTCGGCTAGAGCAATCCTATGCTAGACAAAGGCTAGGGCTCCCCTAGCCTCAGGCGAGGGCACCCGTAGGCTCAGGCTAGGGCACCCCTAGGCTCAGGATAGGGCACGACTAGGCTTACGCTAAGGCTAGGGCTCCCCTAGACTAAGGCTAGGGCACCCCTAGGTTTAGGCTAGGGCACCCCTAGGCTTAGGCTAGGGCAACCGTAGGTTTAGGCTAGGGTACCCTTAGACTTAGGCTAAGGCAACGGCTCCCCTAGCCTCAGGCTAGGGCACCCCTAGACTCAGGCTAGGGCACCCCTAAGCTTAGGCTAGGGCAATCCTAGGCTTAGGCTAAGGCTAGGGCTCCCATAGGACCAGTATAGGGCAACCCTAGGCTTAAACTAGGGCACCCCTAGGCTTAGGCTAAGGCTAGGGCTCCCCTAGCCTAAGGCTACGGCACCCCTAGTCTCAGGCTAGGGCACCCCGAGGCTTAGGCAAGAGCACCCCTAGGCTTAGGAAAAGGCTAGGGCTCCCCTACCCTATGGCTAGGGCACCTCTAGGCTTAGGCTAGGGCACCCCTAGGCTTAAGATAGGGCTCCCCTAGACTTAGGCTAAGGCTACAGCTTCCCTAGCCTCAGGCTAGTGCACCCCTAGACTCAGGCTATGGCACCCCTAAGGTTAGGCTAGGGCACCCCTAGGCTTAGGCTAGGGCACCCCTAGGCTTAGGCTACGCCACCCCTAGGCTTAGGCTAGGGCACCCCTAGGCTGAGGCTAAGGCTAGGGCTAACCTAGGCTTAGGCAAGGGCACCCCTAGGCTTAGGCTAAGGAACCCCTATACTAAGGCTAGGGCACCCCTAGGCTTAGGCTAGGGCACCCCTAGGCTTAGGCTAGGGCACCCCTACACTTAGGCTAAGGCAACGGCTCCCCTAGCCTCAGGCAAGGGCACCCCTAAACTCAAGCTAGGGCACCCGTTAGCTTAGGCTAGGGCAATCCTAGCCTTAGGCTAAGTCTAGGGCTCCCCTATCCTCAGGCTAGGGCACCCCTAGGCTCAGGCTATGGCACCCCTAGGCTTAGGCTACCGCACCCCTAGGCTTAGGCTAAGGCTAGGGCTCCCCTAGCCTAAGGCTAGGGCACCCTTATGCTTAGGCTAGGGTACCATAGGCTTAGTATAGGGCACCCCTAGTCTTAGGCTAGGGCACCCCTTGGCTTAGGCTAAGGCAAGGGCTCCCCTAGCCTATGGCTAAGGCACCCCTAGGCTTAGGCTAGGGCAACCCTAGGCTTAGGCAAAGGAACCCTTAGGCTCAGGCTAGGGCTCCCCTAGCCTAAGGCTAGGGCACCCCAAGGCTTAGGCTAGGGCACCCCTATTCTTAGGCTAGGGCTCCCCTAGGCTTAGGCTAAGGCTGCGGCTCCCCTTGCCTCAGGCAAGTGCACCCCTCGACTCAGGCTATGGCTCCCCTAGACTAAGGCTAGGGGACCCCTAGGTTTAGGCTAGGGCACCCCTAGGCTTAGGCTAGGGAACCCCTAGCCTAAGGCTAGGGCACCCCTAGGCTTAGGCTAGGGCACCCCTAGGCTTAGGCTAGGGCACCCATAGACTTAGGCTAAGGCAACGGCTCCCCTAGCCTCAGGCTAGGGCACCCCTAGACTCAGGCTAGGGCACCCCTAAGCTTAGGCTAGGGCACTCCTAGGCTTAGGCTAGGGCACCCCTAAGCTTAGGCTAAGGCTAGGGCTCCCCTAGCCTAAGACTAGAGCACCCCTAAGCTTAGGCTAGGGCAACCCAAAGCTTAGGCTAGGCCAACCCTAGGCTCAGGCTAGGGCACCCCTAGGCTTAGGATAAGGCTAGGGCTAACCTAGGCTTAGGCTAGGGCACCCCTAGGCTTAGGCTAGGGAACCCCTAGACTAAAGCTAGGGCACCCCTAGGCTTAGGCAAGGGCACCCCTAGGCTTAGGCTAGGGCACCCCTACACTTAGGCTAAGGCAATGGCTCCCCTAGCCTCAGGCAAGGGCACCCATAGACTCAGGCTAGGGCACCAGTTAGATTAGGCTAGGGCAATCCTAGGCTTAGTCTAAGGCAAGGGCTCCCCTAGCCTATGCCTAGGGCACCCCTAGGCTTAGGCTAGGGCAATCCTAGGCTTAGGCAAAGGCACCCCTAGGCTTAGGCTATGGCACCCCTTGGCTTAGGGTAGGGCACCCCTAGGCTTAGGCTAGGGCACCCCTAGGCTTAAGCTAGGGCACCCCTAGGCTTAGGATAAGGCTAGGGCTAACCTAGGCTTAGGCTAGGGCACCCCTATGCTTAGGCTAGGGCACCCCTAGGCTTAGGCTAGGGCTCCCTAGGCTAAGGTACGGCTGCGGCTCCCCTTGCCTCAGGCTAGTGCACCCCTAGACTCAGGCTATGGCACCCCTAGGCTAAGGCTAGGGCAATCCTAGGCTAGACTAACGTCAGGTCTCCCCTAGCCTCAGGTTAGGGCACCCGTAGGCTCAGGCTAGGGCACCCCTAGGCTTAGGCTAGGGCACCCCTAGGCTTAGGCTAATGCTAGGCTCCTCTAGCCTAAGGCTGGAGCACCCCTAACTTAGGCTAGGGCACCCCTAAGCTTAGGCTAGGGCACCCCTAGGCTTAGGCTAAGGCTAGGACTCCCCTAGCCTAAGGCTAGGGCACCCCTAGGCTTAGGCTAGGGCACCCCTAGGCTTAGGATAGGGCAGCCCTAGGCTTAGGCTAGGGCACCCCTAGGCTTAGGATAGGGCACCCCAAGGCTTAGGTTAGGGCACCCCTAGGCTTAGCCTAAGGCAAAGGCTCCCCTAGCCTATGCCTAGGGCACCCCTAGGCTTAGGCTAGGGCAATCCTAGGCTTAGGCAAAGGCACCCCTAGGCTTAGGCTATGGCACCCCTTGGCTTAGGCTAGGGCACCCCTAGGCTTAGGCTAGGGCACCCCTAGGCCTAAGCTAGGGCACCCGTAGGCTTAGGCTAAGGCTGGGGCTCCCCTAGCCTAAGGCTAGGGCACTCCTAGGCTTAGGCTAGGGCACCCCTAGGCTTTGGCTAGCGCACCCCTAGGCTTAGGCTAAGGCTAGGGCTGTCCTAGCCTAAGGCTAGGGCACCCCTAGGCTTAGGCTAGGAAACCCCTAGGCTTAGGCAAGGGCTTGGTCACAACTAGGCTTAGGCTAAGGCACCACTAGGCTTAAGATGGGGCACCCCTAGGCTTAGGCTAGGGGACCCCTAGGCTTAGGCTAGGTACCCCAAAGCTGAGGCTAGGGCACCCTTAAACTGAGGCTAGGGCACCCCTAGGCTTAGACTAAAACTAGGGCTACCCTAGCTTAAGGCTATGGCACCTATAGGCTTAGGCTAGGGCACCCCTAGGTTTAGGCAAAGGCTAGGGCTCCCCTAGTCTAAGGCTAGGGCACCCCTAGGCTTAGGCTGGGCAACCCTAGGCTTAAGCTAGGGCACCCGTAGGCTTAGGCTAAGGCTAGGGCACCCCTAGCCTAAGGCTAGGGCACCCCTAGGCTTAGGCTAGGGCACACCTAAGCTTACGATAGTGCACCCCTAGGCTTAGGCTAGGGCACCCCTAGTTTTAGCCTAAGGCAAGGGCTCCCCTAGCCTATGCCTAGGGCACCCCTAGGCTTAGGCTAGGGCAATCCTAGGCTTAGGCAAAGGCACCCCTAGGCTTAGTCTATGGCACCCCTTGGCTTAGGGTAGGGCACCCCTAGGCTTAGGCTAGGGCACCCCTAGGCTTAAGCTAGGGCACCCGTAGGCTTAGGCTAAGGCAAGGGCTCCCCTAGCCTAAGGCTAGGGCACCCCTAGGCTTAGGGTAGGGCACCCCTAGGCTTCGGCTAGGGCACCCCTAGGCTTAGGATATGGAACTTCTAAGCTTAGGCTAGGGCACCACTAGGCTTAGGTTAGGGCACCCCTAGGCTTAGGCTAAGGCTAGCGCTCCCCTAGCCTAAGGCTAGGGCACTCCTAGGCTTTGGCTAAGGCACCCCTAGGCTTAGGCTAGAGCACCACGAGGCTTAAGCTAGGGCACCCCTAGGCTTAGGCTAAGGCTAGGGATCCCCTAGCCTAAGGCTAGGGCACTCCTAGGTTTAGGCTAGGGCACCCGTAGGCTTATGATTGGGCACCCCTAGAATTAGGCTAGGGCACCCCTAGGCTTAATCTAAGGCTTGGGCTCCCCTAGCCTAAGGGTAGGGCACCCCTAGGCTTAGGCTAGGGCACCCCTAGGCTTAGGCTAAGGCACCCCTAGGCTTACGCTAAGGTTAGGGCTCCCCTAGCCTAAGGCTAGGGCACCTCTAGGCTTAGGCCAGGGCACCCCTAGGCTTTGGCTAGCGCAACCCTAGGCTTAGGCTAAGGCTAGGGCTGTCCTAACCTAAGGCTAGGCCACCCCTAGGCTTAGGCTAGGGAACCCCTAGGCTTAGGCTAGGGCTAGGTCACCCCTAGGCTTAGGCTAAGGCACCACTAGGCTTAGGCTAGGGCACCCCTAGGCTTAGGCTAGGGCACCCCTAGGCTTAGGCTAGGGTACCCCAAAGCTGAGGCTAGGGCACCCCTAAATTGAGGCTAGGGCACACGTAGGCTTAGACTAAAACTAGGGCTACCCTAGCTTAAGGCTATCGCACCTATAGGCTTAGGCTAGGGCACCCCTAGGCTTAGGCTGGGCCACCCTAGGCTTAAGCTAGGGCACCCCTAGGCTTAGGCTAAGGCTAGGGCTCCCCTAGCCTAAGGCTAGGGCACCCCTAGGCTTAGGCTGGGCAACCCTAGGCTTAAGCTAGGGCACCCGTAGGCTTAGGCTAAGGCTAGGGCACCCCTAGGCTTTGGCTAGGGCACCCCTAGGATTAGGCTAAGGCTAGGGCACTCCTAGGCTTAGGCTAGGGCACCCGTAGGCTTAGGTTAGGGCACCCCTAGACTTAGGCTAGGGCACCCCTAGGCTTAGCTTTAGGCTAGGGCACCCCTAGGCTTAGGCTAGGGCACCCCTATGCTTAGGCTAGGGCACCCCAAGGTTTAGGCTAAGGCACCCCTAGCTTACGCTAAGGTTAGGGCTCCCCTAGCCTAAGGTTAGGGCAGGCCTAAGCTTAGGCTAGGGCACCCATAGGTTTTGGCTAGGGCGCCCCTAGGATTAGGCTAAGGCTAGGGCTCCCCTGGCCTAAGGCTAGGGCACCCCTAGGCTTAGGGTAGGGCACCCGTAGGCTTAGGCTAAGGCTACGGCTCCCCTAGCCTCAGCTGGTGCACCCCTAGACTCAGGCTATGGCACACTAGGCTTAGGCTAGGGCAATCCTAGGCTAGACTAAGGCTAGGGCTCCCCTACCCTCAGGCTAGGGCACCCGTAGGCTCAGGCTAGGGCACCCGAAGGCTCAGGCTAGGGCACCCCTAGGCTCAGGATAGGGCACGCCTAGGCTTAGGCTATGGCTAGGGCTCCCCTAGACTAAGGCTAGGGCACCCCTAGGCTTAGGCTAGGGCACCCCTAGGCTTAGGCTAGGGCACCCCTAGACTTAGGCTAAAGCAACGGCTCCCCTAGCCTCAGGCTAGGGCACCCCTAGACTCAGGCTTGGGCACCCCTAAGCTTAGGCTAGGGCAATCCTAGGCTTAGGCTAAGGCTAGGGCTCCCTTAGGCTCAGGCTAGGGCACCCCTAGGCTTAGACTAGGGCACCCCTAGGCTTAGGTTAAGGCTAGGGCTCTCCTAGCCTAAGGCTACGGCACCCCTAAGCTTAGGCTAGGGCACCCTAGCTTAGGCTAGGGCACAATTAGGCTTAGCCTAAGGCTAGGGCTCCCCTAGCCTAAGGCTAGAGCACCCCTAGGCTTAGGCTAAGGCTAGGGATAACCTAGGCTTAGGCTAGGGCACCCCTAGCCTTAGGCTAGGGAACCCCTAGACTAAGGCTAGGGCACCCCTAGGCTTAGGCTAGGGCACCCCTAGGCTTAGGCTAGGGCACCCCTAGGCTTAGGCTAGGGCACCCCTACCCTTACGCTAAGGCAACGGCTCCCCTAGCCTCAGGCAAGGGCACCCCTAGACAGGCTAGGCCAGCCGTTAGCTTAGGCCAGGACAATCCTAGGCTTAGGCTAAGTCTAGGGCTCCCCTATCCTCACCTAGGGCACCCCTAGGCTCAAGCTAGGGCTCCCCTAGCCTAAGGCTAGGGCACCCCGAGGCTTAGGCTAGGGCAACCCTAGGTTTAGGCTAGGTCTCCCCTCGGCTTAGGCTAAGGCTGTGGCTCCCCTTGCCTCAGGCTAGTGCACCCCTAGACTCAGGCTATGGCACCCCTAGGCTTAGGCTAGGGCAATCCTAGGCTAGACTAATGTTAGGGCTCCCCTAGCCTCAGGCTAGGGCACCCGTAGGCTCAGGCTAGGGCACCCTTAGACTCAGGCTAGGGCACCCCTCGACTCAGGCTAGGGCACCCCTAGGATTAAGCTAGGGCACACCTAGGCTTAGGCTAGGGCACGCTTAGGCTTAGGCTAAGGCTAGGCTCCCCTAGCCTAAGGCTAGAGCACCCCTAGGCTTAGGCTAGGGTACCCCTAGGCTTAGGCAAAGGCACCCCTAGGCTTAGGCTAGGGCACCCGTAGGCTTAGGCTAGGGCATCCCTAGGATTAGGCTAGGGCACCCGTAGGCTTAGGCTAGGGCACCCCTAGACTTAGGCTAGGGCACCCCTAGGCTTAGGTTTAGGCTAGGGCACCCCTAGGCTTAGGCTAGGGCACCCCTAGGCTTAGGCTAGGGCAACGCAAGGCTTAGGCTAGGGCACCCCTAGGCTTTGGCTAGGGAACCCCTAGGCTTAGGATAGGGAACTTCTAAGCTTAGGCTAGGGCACCCCTAGGCTTAGGCTAGGGCACCCCTAGGCTTAGGCTAAGGCTAGGGCTCCCCTAGCCTAAGGCTAGGGCACCCCTAGGCTTAGGCTAGGGCACCCCAAGCTTAGTCTAGGGCAACCCTAGGCTTAAGCTAGGGCACCCCTAGGCTTAGGCTAAGGCTAGGGATCCCCTAGCCTAAGGATACGGCACTCCTAGGCTTAGGCTAGGTACCCGTAGGCTTAGGCTAAGGCTAGGGATCCCCTAGCCTAAGGCTAGAGCACCCTTAGGCTTAGGCTAGGGCACCCCTAGGCTAAGGGTATGCCATCCCCAGGCTTAGGCTAAGGCACCCCTAGGCTTAGGCTAAGGCTAGGGCTAATCTAGGCTTAGGCTAGGGCACCCCAAGGGTTAGGCTAGGGAACCCCTACACTAAGGCTAGGGCACCCCTAGGCTTAGGCTAGGGCACCCCTACACTTAGGCTAAGGCAACGACTCCCCTAGCCTCAGGAAAGGGCACCCTTAGAGTCAGGCTTGGACACACGTTAGCTTAGGCTAGGACAATCCTAGGCTTAGGCTATGTCTTGGGCTCCCCAATCCTCAGGCTAGGGCACCCCTAGGCTCAGGCTAGGCACCCCTAGGCTTAGGGTAGGCCATCCCTAGGCTTAGGCTAGGGCACCCCTAGGCTTAGGATAAGGCTAGGGCTAACTTAGGCTTAGGCTAGGGCATCCCTAGGCTTAGGCTAGGGAACCCCTAGACTAAGGCTAGGGCACCCCTAGGCTTAGGCTAGGGCAACCCTAGTCTTAGGCTAGGGCACCCCTACACTTAGGCTAAGGCAACGGCTCCCCTAGCCTCAGGCAAGGGCACCCCTAGACTCAGGCTAGGGCACCCATAAGCTTAGGCTAGGACAATCCTAGGCTTAGGCTAAGTCTAGGGCTCCCCTATCCTCAGGCTAGGGCACCCCTAGGCTCAGGTTACGGCTCCCCTAGCCTAAGGCTAGGGCACCCCAAGGCTTAGGCTAGGGCACCCCTAGTCTTAGGCTAGGGCTCCCCTAAGCTTAGGCTAAGGCTGCGGCTCCCCTTGCCTCAGGCTAGTGCACCCCTACACTCAGGCTAAGGCACCCCTAGGCTTAGGCTAGGGCAATCCTAGGCTAGACTAACGTTAGGGCTCCCCTAGCTTTAGGCTAGGGCACCCGTAGGCTAAGGCTAGGTCACGCTTAGACTCAGGCTAGGGCATCCCTAGACTTAGCCTAGGGCACCCCTTGAATTAGGCTAGGGCACCCCTAGGCTTCGGCTAGGGCACGCCTAGGCTTAGGCTAAGGCTAGGCTTCCATAGCCTAAGGCTAGAGCACCCCTAGGCTTAAGCTAGGGCACCCCTAGGCTTAGGCAAAGGCACCCCTAGGCTTAGGCTAGGGCACCCGTAGGCTTAGGCTAAGGCTAGGGATCCCCTAGCCTAAGGCTAGAGCACCCCTAGGCTTAGGCTAGGGCACCCCTAGGCTAAGGGTAGGCCATCCCTAGGCATAGGCTAGGGCACCCCTAGGCTTAGGCTAAGGCTAGGGCTAACCTAGGCTTAGGCTAGGGCACCCCTAGGCTTAGGCTAGGGCACCCCTAGGCTTAGGCTAGGGCACCCCTACACTTAGGCTAAGGCAACGACTCCCCTAGCCTCAGGCAAGGGCACCCTTAGATTCAGGCTAGGGCACCCGTTAGCTTAGGCTAGGACAATCCTAGGCTTAGGCTAAATCGAGGGTTCCCCTATCCTCAGGCTAGGGCATCCCTAGGCTCAGGCTAGGGCTCCCCTAGCCTAAGGCTAGGGCACCCCTAGGCTTAGGCTAGGGCTCCCCTAGGCTTAGGCTAATGCTGCGGCTCCCCTTGCCTCAGGCTAGTGCACCCCTAGACTCAGGCTTGGGCACCCCTAAGCTTAGGCTAGGGCAATCCTAGGCTTAGGCTAAGGCTAGGGCTCCCCTAGGCTCAGGCTAGGGCACCCCTAGTCTTAGACTAGGGCACCCCTAGGCTTAGGCTAAGGCTTGGGCTCCCCTAGCCTAAGCCTACGGCACCCCTAGGCTCAGGCTAGGGCACCCCTAGGCTTAGGCTAGGGCACGCCTAGGCTTAGGCTAAGGCTAGGGCTCCCCTAGCCTAAGGCTAGGGCCCCCCTAGGCTTAAGCTAGGGCACCTGTAGGCTTAGGCTAAGGCTAGGGCTACCCTAGCCTAAGGCTAGGGCAACTCTAGGCTTAGGCAGGGGCACCCCTAGGCTTAGGCTAAGGCTAGGGCTAACCTAGGCTTAGGCTAGGGCACCCCTAGGCTTAGGCTAGGGAACCCCTACACTAAGGCTAGGGCACCCCTAGGCTTAGGCTAGGGCACCCCTAGGCTTAGGCTAGGGCACCCCTACACTTACGCTAAGGCCACGGCTCCCCTAGCCTCAGGCAAGGGCACCCCTAGACTCAGGCTAGGCCACCCGTTAGCTTAGGCTAGGACAATCCTAGGCTTAGGCTAAGTCTAGGGCTCCCCTATCCTCAGGCTAGGGCACCCCTAGGCTCAAGCTAGGGCTCCCCTAGCCTAAGGTTAGGGCACCCCTAGGCTAAGGCTATGGCACCCCTAGTCTTAGGCTAGGTCTCCCCTAGGCTTAGGCTAAGGCTGCGGCTCCCCTTGCCTCAGGCTAGTGCACCCCTAGGCTTAGGCTAGGGCAATCCTAGGCTAGACTAACGTTAGCGCTCCCCTAGCCTCAGGCTAGGGCACCCGTAGGCTCAGGCTAGGGCACCCCTAGACTTAGGCTAGGGCACCCCTAGGATTAGGCTAGGGCACCTCTAGGCTTAGGCTAGGGCTCGCCTAGGCTTAGGCTAAGGCTAGGCTCCCCTAGCCTAAGGCTAGAGCACCCCTAGGCTTAGGCTAGGGTACCCCTAGGCTTAGGCAAAGGCACCCCTAGGCTTAGGCTAGGGCACCCCTAGGCTTAGGCAAAGGCACCCCTAGGCTTAGGCTAGGGCACCCCTAGGCTTAGGCTAGGGCATCCCTAGGCTTAGGCTAGGGCCCACCAAGACTTAGGCTAGGGCACACCTAGGCTTAGGCTAAGGCTAGGGATCCCCTAGCCTAAGGCTAGTGCACCCCTATTCTTAGGCTAGGGCACCCCTAGGCTTAGGCTAGGGCACCCCTAGGCTTTGGCTAGGGAACCCCTAGGCTTAGGATAGGGAACTTCTAAGCTTAGGCTAGGGCACCCCTAGGCTTAGGCTAGGGCACCCCTAGGCTTAGGCTAAGGCTAGGGCACCCCTAGGCTTAGGCTAGGGCACCCCTAGGCTTAGACTAGGGTACCCCTAGGCTTAAGCTAGGGCACCCCTAGGCTTAGGCTAAGGCTAGGGATCCCCTAGCCTAAGGATTGGGCACTCCTAAGCTTAGGCTAGGGCACCCGTAGGCTTAGGCTAAGGCTAGGGATCCCCTAGCCTAAGGCTAGAGCACCCCTAGGCTTAGGCTAGGGCACCCCTAGGCTAAGGGTAGGCCATCCCTAGGCTTAGGCTAGGGCACCCCTAGGCTTAGGCTAAGGCTAGGGCTAACCTAGGCTTAGGCTAGGGCACCCCTAGGCTTAGGCTAGGGAACCCCTACACTAAGGCTAGGGCACCCCTAGGCTTAGGCTAGGGCACCCCTAGGCTTAGGCTAGGGCACCCCTAGGCTTAGGCTAGGGCACCCCTACACTTAGGCTAAGGCAACGACTCCCCTAGCCTCAGGCAAGGTCACCCTTAGACTCATGCTAGGGCACCCGTTAGCTTAGGCTAGGACAATCCTAGGCTTAGGCTAAGTCTAGGGCTCCCTTATCCTCAGGCTAGGGCTCCCCTAGCCTAAGGCTAGGGCACCCCTAGGCTTAGGCTAGGGCACCCCTAGGCTTAGGCTAGGGCTCCCCTAGGCTTAGGCTAAGGCTGCGGCTCCCCTTGCCTCAGGCTACTGCACCCCTAGACTCAGGCTTGGGCACCCCTAAGCTTAGGCTAGGGCAATCCTAGGCTTAGGCTAAGGCTAGGGCTCCCCTAGGCTCAGGCTAGTGCAACCCTAGGCTTAGACTAGGGCACCCCTAGGCTTAGGCTAAGGCTTGGGCTCCCCTAACCTAAGGCTACGGCACCCCTAGGTTCAGGCTAGGGCACTCCGAGGCTTAGGCTAGGGCACACCTAGGCTTAGGAAAAGGCTAGGGCTCCCATATCCTAAGGCTAGGGCACCTCTAGGCTTAGGCTAGGGCACCCCTCGGCTTAGGCTAGGGCACCCCTAGGCTTAAGCTAGGGCTCCCCTAGGGTTAGGCTAAGGCTACGGCTCGCCAAGCCTCATATTGCACCCCTAGACTCAGGCTATGGCACCCCTAAGCTTAGGCTAGGGCACCATTAGGCTTAGGCTAGGGTACCCCTAGGCTTAGGCTAGGGCACCCCTAGGCTTAGGCTAAGACTAGGGCTCCCCTAGCCTAAGGCTAGAGAACCCCTAGGCTTAGGCTAGGGCACCCCTAGGCTTAGGGTAGGCCATCCCTAGGCTTAGGCTAGGGCACCCCTAGGCTTAGGCTAAGGGTAGGGCTAACCTAGGCTTAGGCTAGGGCACCCCTAGGCTTAGGCTAGGGAACCCCTAGACTAAGGCTAGGGCACCCCTATGCTTAGGCTAGGGCACCCCTAGTCTTAGGCTAGGGCACCCCTACACTTAGGCTAAGGCAACGGCTCCCCTAGCCTCAGGCAAGGGCACCCCTAGACTCAGGCTAGGGCACCCGTTAGCTTAGGCTAGGACAATCCTAGGCTTAGGCTAAGTCTAGGGCTCCCCTATCCTCAGGCTATGGCACCCCTAGGCTCAGGCTATGGCTCCCCTAGCCTAAGGCTAGGGCACCCCAAGGCTTAGGCTAGGGCACCCCTAGTCTTAGGCTAGGGCTCCCCTAGGCTTAGGCTAAGGCTGCGGCTCCCGTTGCCTCAGGCTAGTGCACCCCTAGACTCAGGCTATGGCACGCCTAGGCTTAGGCTAGGGCAATCCTAGGCTAGACTAACGTTAGGCTCCCCTAGTTTCAAGCTAGGGCACCCGTAGGCGCAGGCTAGGGCACCCTTAGACTCAGGCTAGGGCATCCCTAGACTTAGGCTAGGGCACCCCTTGGATTAGGCTAGGGCACCCCTAGGCTTAGGCTAGGGCACGCCTAGGCTTAGGCTAAGGCTAGGCTTCCCTAGCCTAAAGCTAGAGCACCCCTAGGCTTAAGCTAGTGCTCCCCTAGCCTTAGGTTAGGGCACCTTTAGGCTTAGGCTAAGGCTAGGGCTCCCCTAGCCATAGGTTAGGGCTCCACTAGCCTTAGGTTAGGGCACCCATAGGCTTAGGCTAAGGCTAGGTCACCCCTACCCTTAGCCTAGGGCACCCCTAGGGTTAGGCTTGGGCTCCCCTAGCCTTAGGCTCGGGCTCCCCTAGGCTTAGGCTAAGGCTAGGCTTCCCTTAGCCTTAGGCTCGGGCACCCATACCCTAGGCTAAGGCTAGGGCTCCCCTAGGCTTAGGCTAGGGCACCCCTAGGCTTAGGCTAGGGCACCCCTAGGCTTAGGCTAGGGCACCCCTAGGCTTAGGCTAGGGCACCCCTAGGCTTAGGCTAAGGCGAGGGCTCCCCTAGCCTTAGGCTAGGGCTCTCCGAGCCCTAGGCTAGGGCTCCCCTAGCCTTAGGCTAGGGCACCCCTAGGGTTAGGCTGAGGCTAGGGCTCCCCTAGCCTTAGGCTAGGGCTTCCCGAGCCCTAGGCTAGGGCTCCGCTAGCCTTAGGCCAGGGCACCCCTTGGCTTAGGCTAGGGCACCCCTAAGCTTAGGCTTAGGCTAGGGCTCCCCTAACCTTAGGCTTGGGCTCTCCTAGCCTTAGGCTAGGGCACCCCTAGGCTTAGGCTAGGGCTCCCCTAGCCTTAGACTCGGGTTCCCCTAGCCTTAAGCTCGTGCTCCTGTACCTTAGGCTCGGGTACCCCTAGCCTTAGGCTAGGGCACCTCTAAGCTTAGGCTAAGGCTAGGGCTCCCCTAGCATTAGGCTAGGGCTCCCGTAGCCTTAGGTTAGGGCTCCCCTAGCCTTAGGTTAGGGCTCCCCTAGCCTTAGGCTAGGGCACCCCTAAGTTTAGGCCAGGGCTCTCCTATCCTTAAGCCATGGCACCTATAGCCTTAGGCCAGGGCTCCTCTAGCCTTAGGCTAGGGCTCCCCTACCCTTAGGCCAGGGCACCCCTAGGCTTAGGCTAAGGCTAGGGCTCCCCTACCTTTAGGCTAGGGCTCCCCTACGCCTAGGCTTAGGCTAAGGCACCCCTAGACTTAGGCTAAGGCTAGGGCTCCCCTAGGCTTAGGCTAGGGCTCCCCGAGCCATAGGCTAGGGCTCCCCTAGCGTTAGGCTAGGGCACACCTAGGCTTAGGCTAAGGCTAGGGCTCCTCTAGCCTTACGCTATGCTCCCCTAGCTTGGGCTAGGGCACCCATAGTCTTAGGCTAAGGCAAGGGCTCCCCTAGCCTTAGGCTAGGGCTCCCCTAGCCTTAGCCTAGGGCACACCTAGGCTTAGGCCAAGGCTAGGGCTCCCCTAGCCTTAGACTAGGGCTCCCCTAGTCTTACGTTAGGGCACCCCAAGGCTTGGGCTAAGGCTAGGGCTCCCCTAGCCTAAAGCTAGGGCTCCCCTAGCCATAGGTTAGGGCACCCCCAGGCTTAGGCTAGGGCACCCCTAGGGTTAGGCTAAGGCTAGGATTCCCCTAGCCTAAGGCTAGGGCACCCCTAGGCTTAGGTTAGGGCACCCCTAGGCTTAGTATAGGGCACCCCTAGTCTTAGGCTAGGGCACCCCTAGGCTTAGGCTAAGGGAAGGGCTCTCCTAGCCTATGGCTAGGGCACCCCTAGGCTTAGCCTAGGGCACCCCTAGGCTTAGGCAAAGGCACCACTAGGCTTACGCTAGGGGACCCCTATGCTTAGGCTAGGGCACCCCTAGGCTTGAGCTAGGGCACTCGTAGGCTTAGGCTAAGGCTAGGGCTCCACTAGCCTTAGGCTAGGGCACCCCTAGGCTTAGGCTAGGGCACCCCTAGGCTTTGGCTAGTGCACCACTAGGCTTAGGATAGGGAACTTCTAAGATTAGGCTAGGGCATCCTAGGCTTAGGCTAGGGCACCCCTAGGCTTAGGCTAAGGCTAGGGCTCCCCTAGCCTAAGGCTAGGGCACCCCTAGGCTTTGGCTAGGGAACCCCTAGGCTTAGGCTAGAGCACCCCTAGGCTTAAGCTAGGGCACCCCTAGGCTTAGGCTAAGGCTAGGGATCCCCTAGCCTAAGGTTAGGGCACTCCTAGGCTAAGGCTAGGGCTCCCCTACCCTAAGGCTAGGGCACCAATAGGCGTTGGCTTGGGCACCCGTAGGCTTAGGCTAGGGCACCCCTAGATTTAGGCTAGGGCACCCCTAGGGTTAGGCTAAGGCTAGTGCTCCCCTAGCCTAAGGCTAGGGCACCCCTAGTCTTAGGTTAGGGCACCACAAGGCTTAGGCTAAGGCACCCCAGGCTTACGCTAAGGTTAGGGCTCCCCTAGCCTAAGGCTAGGGCACCTCTAGCCTTAGGCTAGGGCACCACAAGGCTTTGGCTAGGGCACCCCTAGGCTTAGGCTAAGTCTTGGGCTCTCCTAGCCTAAGGCTAGGGCACCCCAAGGCTTAGGCTAGGGCACCCCTAGACTTAGGCTAGGGCACCCCTAGGCTTAGGCTAAGGCTAGGTCACCCCTAGGCTTATGCTAAGGCACCACTAGGCTTAGGCTAGGGCACCCCTAGGCTTAGGCTAGGGCCCCCCAAAGCTGAGGCTAGGGCACCCCTAGGCTTGGGCTAAGGCTAGGGATCCCCTAGCCTTAGGATAATGCTCCCCTAGCCTTGGCTAGGGCACCCCTAGGCTTAGGCTAAGGCTAGGGCTCCCCTAGGCTTAATCTAGGGCTCCCGTAGCCTTAGGCTGGAGCTCCACTAGCCTTAGGCTAGGGCACCCCTAGGCTTAGGCTAAGGCTAGGGCTCCCCTAGCCTTAGGCTAGGGCTTCCCAAGCCCTAGGCTAGGGCTCCGCTAGCCTTAGGCCAGGGCACCCCTAGGCTTAGGCTAGGGCACCCCTACGCTTAGGTTAGGGCACACCTAGGCTTAGGCTAGGGCACCCCTAGCATTAGGCTAAGGCTACGGCTCCCTTAGCCTAAGGCTAGGGCACCCCTAGGCTCAGGCTAGGGCACCCCTAGGCTTAGGCTAGGGCACCCCTAGCCTTAGGCTAGGGCTCCCCTAGGCTTAGGCTAGGGAACCCCTAGGCTTAGGCTAGGGCTCCCCTAGGCTTAGGCTAAGGCTAGGGCTCCCCTAACCTTAGGCTACGGCTCCCCTAGGCTTAGGCTAAGGCGAGGGCTCCCCTAGCCTTAGGCAAGGGCTCCCCTAGTCTTACTTTTGGCCACCACAAGGCTTGGGCTAAGGCTAGGGCACCCCTAGCCTTAGGCTAGTGCTCCCCTAGCATTAGGATAGGGCACCTTTAGGCTTAGGCTAAGGCTAGGTCTCCCCTACCTTTAGCTTAGGGCACCCCTAGGGTTAGGCTTGGGCTCCCCTAGCCTTAGGCTCGGGCTCCCCTAGGCTTAGGCTAAGGCTAGGCTTTCCTTAGCCTTAGGCTCGGGCACCCATACCCTAGGCTTAGGCTAGGGCACCCCTAGGCTTAGGCTAGGGCTCTCCGAGCCCTAGGTTAGGGCTCCCCTAGCCTTAGGCTAGGGCACCCCTAGGCTTAGGCTGAGGCTAGGGCTCCCCTAGCCTTAGGCTAGGGCTTCCCGAGCCTTAGGCTAGGGCTCCGCTAGCCTTAGGCCAGGGCACCCCTAGGCTTACGCTAGGGCTCCACTAGCCTTAGGTTGGGCACCCCTTGGCTTAAGCTAGGGCACCCCTAGCCTTAGGCTAAGGCTAGGCTTCCCTTAGCCTTAGGCTAGTGCTCCCCAAGCCTTAGGCTAGGGCACCCCTAGGCTTAGGCTTAGGCTAGGGCTCCCCTAACCTTAGGCTTGGGCTCTCCTAGCCTTAGGCTAGGGCACCCCTAGGCTTAGGCTAGGGCTCCCCTAGCCTTAGACTCTGGTTTCCCTAGCCTTAAGCTCGTGCTCCCGTACCTTAGGCTCGGGTACCCCTAGCCTTAGGCTAGGGCACCCCTAAGCTTAGGCTAAGGCTAGGGCTCTCCTAGCCTAAGGCTAGGGCACCCCAATGCTTAGGCTAGGGCACCCCTAGACTTAGGCTAGGGCACCCCTAGGCTTAGGCTAAGGCTAGGTCACCCCTAGGCTTATGCTAAGGCACCACTAGGCTTAGTCTAGGGCACCCCTAGGCTTAGGCTAGGGCACCCCTAGGCTTAGGCTAGGGCACCCCAAAGCTGAGGCTAGGGCACCCCTAGGCTTAGGCTAAGGCTAGGGATCTCCTAGCCTTAGGATAATGCTCCCCTAACCTTGGCTAGGGCACCCCTAGGCTTAGGCTAAGCCTAGGGCTCCCCTAGGCTTAGGCTAGGGCCCACGTAGCCTTAGGGTCGAACTCCCCTAGCCTTAGGCTAGGGCACCCCTAGGCTTAGGCTAAGGCTAGGGCTCCGCTAGCCTTAGGCCATGGCACCCCTAGGTTTAGGCTAGGGCACCCCTACGCTTAGGTTAGGCACACCTAGGCTTAGGCTAGGGCACCCCTAGCCTTAGGCTAAGGCTACGGCTCCCCTAGTCTAAGGCTAGGGCACCCCTAGGCTCAGGCTAGGGCACCCCTAGGCTTAGGCTAGGGCACTCCTAGCCTTAGGCTAGGGCTCCCCTAGGCATAGGCTAGGGCTCCCCTAGGCTTAGGCTAAGGCTAGGGCTCCCCTAACCTTAGGCTAGGGCTCCCCTAGGCTTAGGCTAAGGCGAGGGCTCCCCTAGCCTTAGGCAAGGGCTCCCCTAGTCTTACGTTAGGCCACCCCAAGGCTTGGGCTAAGGCTAGGGCTCCCTTAGCCTTAGGCTAGTGCTCCCCTAGCCTTAGGTTAGGGCACCTTTAGGCTTAGGCTAAGGCTAGGGCTCCCCTAGCCATAGGTTAGGGCTCCACTAGCCTTAGGTTAGGGCACCCATAGGCTTAGGCTAAGGCTAGGTCACCCCTACCCTTAGCCTAGGGCACCCCTAGGGTTAGGCTTGGTCTCCCCTAGCCTTAGGCTCGGGCTCCCCTAGGCTTAGGCTAAGGCTAGGCTTCCCTTAGCCTTAGGCTCGGACACCCATACCCTAGGCTAAGGCTAGGGCTCCCCTAGCCTTAGGCTAGGGCTCCCCTAGGCTTAGGCTAGGGCACCCCTAGGCTTAGGCTAGGGCACCCCTAGGCTTAGGCTAGGGCACCCCTAGGCTTAGGCTAGGGCACCCCTAGGCTTAGGCTAATGCGAGGGCTCCCCTAGCCTTAGGTTAGGGCTCTCCGAGCCCTAGGCTAGGGCTCCCCTAGCCTTAGGCTAGGGCACCCCTAGGGTTAGGCTGAGGCTAGGGCTCCCCTAGCCTTAGGCTAGGGCTTCCCGAGCCCTAGGCTAGGGCTCCGCTAGCCTTAGGCCAGGGCACCCCTTGGCTTAGGCTAGGGCACCCCTAAGCTTAGGCTAAGGCTAGGGCTCCCCTAGCATTAGGCTAGGGCTCCCGTAGCCTTAGGTTAGGGCTTCCCTAGCCTTAGGCTAGGGCACCCCTAAGTTTAGGCCAGGGCTCTCCTATCCTTAAGCCAGGGCACCCATAATCTTAGGCCAGGGCTCCCCTAGCCTTAGGCTAGGGCTCCCCTATCCTTAGGCCAGGGCACCCCTAGGATTAGGCTAAGGCTAGGGCTCCCCTAGCTTTAGGCTAGGGCTCCCCTAGGCCTAGGCTAAGGCTAGGGCTCCCCTACTCTTATCTAGGGCTCCCCTAGCCTTAGGCTAGGGCACCCCTAGGCTTAGGCTAGGGCACCCCTAGACTTAGGCTAGGGCACCCCTAGACTTAGGCTAAGGCTAGGGCTCCCCTAGGCTAAGGCTAGGGCTCCTCTAGCCTTAGGCTAGGGCTCCCCTAGCTTGGGCTAGGGCACCCATAGTCTTAGGCTAAGGCAAGGGCTCCCCTAGCCTTAGGCTAGGGCTCCCCTAGCCTTAGCCTAGGGCACACCTAGGCTTAGGCCAAGGCTAGGGCTCTCCTAGCCTTAGACTAGGGCTCCCCTAGTCTTACGTTAGGGCACCCCTAGGCTTAGGCTAAGGCTAGGGCTCCCCTAGCCTAAGGCTAGGGCACCCTTAGGCCTAGGTTAGGACACCCCTAGGCTTAGTATAGGGCACCCCTAGTCTTAGGCTAGGGCACCCCTAGGCTTAGGCTAAGGCAAGGGCTCCCCTAGCCTATGGCTAGGGCACCCCTAGGCTTAGGCTAGGGCACCCCTAGACTTAGGCTAGGGCACCCCTAGACTTAGGCTAAGGCTAGGGCTCCCCTAGGCTAAGGCTAGGGCTCCTCTAGCCTTAGGCTAGGGCTCCCCTAGCTTGGGCTAGGGCACCCATAGTCTTAGGCTAAGGCAAGGGCTCCCCTAGCCTTAGGCTAGGGCTCCCCTAGCCTTAGCCTAGGTCACACCTAGGCTTAGGCCAAGGCTAGGGCTCTCCTAGCCTTAGACTAGGGCTCCCCTAGTCTTACGTTAGGGCACCCCTAGGCTTAGGCTAAGGCTAGGGCTCCCCTAGCCTAAGGCTAGGGCACCCTTAGGCTTAGGTTAGGACACCCCTAGGCTTAGTATAGGGCACCCTTAGTCTTAGGCTAGGGCACCCCTAGGCTTAGGCTAAGGCAAGGGCTCCCCTAGCCTATGGCTAGGGCACCCCTAGGCTTACGCAAAGGCACCACTAGGCTTAGGCTAGGGCATCCCTAGGCTTAAGCAAGGGCACTCGTAGGCTTAGTCTAAGGCTAGGGCTCCACTAGCCTTAGGCTAGGGCAACCCTAGGCTTAGGCTAGGGCACCCCTAGGCTTTGGCTAGGGCACCACTAGGCTTAGGATAGGGAACTTCTAAGCTTAGGCTAGGGCATCCTAGGCTTAGGCTAGGGCACCCCTAGGCTTAGGCTAAGGCTAGGGCTCCCCTAGCCTAAGGCTAGGGAACCCCTAGGCTTTGGCTAGGGAACCCCTAGGCTTAGGCTAGAGCACCCCTAGGCTTAAGCTAGGGCACCCCTAGGCTTAGGCTAAGGCTAGGGATCCCCTAGCCTAAGGTTAGGGCACTCCTAGGCTAAGGCTAGGGCTCCCCTACCCTAAGTCTAGGGCACCAATAGGCTTTGGCTTGGGCACCCGTAGGCTTAGGCTAGGGCACCCCTAGATTTAGGCTAGGGCACCCCTAGGGTTAGGCTAAGGCTAGGGCTCCCCTAGCCTAAGGCTAGGGCACCCCTAGTCTTAGGCTAGGGCACCACAAGGCTTAGACTAAGGCACCCCTAGGCTTACGCTAAGGTTAGGGCTCCCCTAGCCTAAGGCTAGGGCACCTCTAGGCTTAGGCTAGGGCACCCCTAGGCTTTGGCTAGGGCACCCCTAGGATTAGGCTAAGGCTAGGGCTCGCCTAGCCTAAGGCTAGGGCACCCTAGGCTTAGGCTAAGGCTAGGTCACCCCTAGGCTTCTGCTAAGGCACCACTAGGGTTAGGCTAGGGCACCCCTAGGCTTAGGCTAGGGCACCCCAAAGCTGAGGCTAGGGCACCCCTAGGCTTAGGCTAAGGCTAGGGATCCCCTAGCCTTAGGATAATGCTCCCCTAGCCTTGGCTAGGGCACCCCTAGGCTTAGGCTAAGGCTAGGGCTCCCCTAGGCTTAATCTAGGGCTCCCGTAGCCTTAGGCTGGAGCTCCACTAGCCTTAGGCTAGGGCACCCCTAGGCTTAGGCTAAGGCTAGGGCTCCCCTAGCCTTAGGCTAGGGCTTCCCGAGCCCTAGGCTAGGGCTCCGCTAGCCTTAGGCCAGGGCACCCCTAGGCTTAGGCTAGGGCACCCCTACGCTTAGGTTAGGGCACACCTAGGCTTAGGCTAGGGCACCCCTAGCATTAGGCTAAGGCTACGGCTCCCTTAGCCTAAGGCTAGGGCACCCCTAGGCTCAGGCTAGGGCACCCCTAGGCTTAGGCTAGGGCACCCCTAGCCTTAGGCTAGGGCTCCCCTAGGCTTAGGCTAGGGCTCCCCTAGGCTTAGGCTAAGGCTAGGGCTCCCCTAACCTTAGGCTACGGCTACCCTAGGCTTAGGCTTAGGCTAGGGCTACCCTAGCCATAGTTTAGGGCTCCACTAGCCTTAGGCTAGGGCACCCATAGGCTTAGGCAAAGGTTGGTCTCCCCTACCCTTAGCCTAGGGCACCCCTAGGGTTAGGCTTGGGCTCCCCTAGCCTTAGGCTCGGGCTCCCCTAGGCTTAGGCTAAGGCTAGGCTTCCCTTAGCCTTAGGCTCGGGCACCCATACCCTAGGCTAAGGCTAGGGCTCCCCTAGCCTTAGGATAGGGCTCCCCTAGGCTTAGGCTAGGGCACCCCTAGGCTTAGGCTAGGGCACCCCTAGGCTTAGGCTAGGGCTCTCCGAGCCCTAGGCTAGGGCTCCCCTAGCCTTAGGCTAGGGCACCCCTAGGCTTCGGCTGAGGCTAGGGCTCCCCTAGCCTTAGGCTCGGTCTTCCCTTGCCCTAGGCTAGGGCTCCGCTAGCCTTAGGCCAGGGCACCCCTAGGCTTAGGCTAGGGCTCCACTAGCCTTAGGCTAGGGCACCCTTTGGCTTAGGCTAGGGCACCCCTAGGCTTAGGCTAAGGCTAGGCTTCCGTAAGCCTTAGGCTAGGGCACCCCTAGGCTTAGGCTAGGGCACCCCAAAGTTTACGCCAGGGCTCTCCTAGCCTTAAGCCAGGGCACCCCTAGTCTTAGGCCAGGGCTCCCCTAGCCTTAGGCTAGGGCTCCCCTATCCTTAGGCCAGGACACCCCTTGGCTTAGGCTAAGGCTAGGTCTCCCCTAGCTTTAGGCTAGGGCTCCCCTAGCTTGGTCTAGGGCACCCATAGTCTTAGGCTAAGGCAAGGGCTCCCCTAGCCTTAGGCTAGGGCTCACCTAGCCTTATCCTAGGGCACACCTAGACTTAGGACAAGGGTAGGGCTCCCCTAGCCTTAGACTAGGGCTCCCCTAGTCTTACGTTAGGGCACCCCAAGGCTTGGGCTAAGGCTAGGGCTCCCCTAGCCTTAGGCTAGTGCTCCCCTAACCTTAGTTTAGGTCACCTTTAGGCTTAGGCTAAGGCTAGGTCTCCCCTACCCATAGCCTAGGGCACCCCTAGGGTTAGGCTTGGGCTCCCCTAGCCTTAGGATAGGGCTCCCCTAGGCTTAGGCTAGGGCACCCCTAGGATTAGGCTAAGGCTAGGGCTCCCCTAGCCTAAGGCTAGGGCACCCCTAGGCTTAAGCTAGGGCACCCCTAGGCTTAAGCTAGGGCACCCCTAGGCTTAGGCTAGGGCACCCCTAAGCTTAGGCTAGGGCACCCCTAGGCTTAGGCTAAGGCTAGGGGACCCTAGGCTTAGGGTAAACCACCCCTACGCTTAGGCTACGGCACCCCTAGGTTTAGGCTAGGGCACCCCTAGGCTTAGGCTAAAGCTAGGACTCCCCTAGGCTTAGGCTAGGGCACCCCTAGGCTAAGGCTACGGCACCCCTAGGCTTAGGCTAGGGCTAGGGGACCCCTAGGCTTAGGCTAAGGCACCCCTAGTCTTAGGTTAGGGCACCCCTAGGCTTAGGCTAGGGCAACCCTAGGCTTAGGCTTTGGCAAGGGTACCCCTAGGCTTAGGCTAAGGCTAGGGCTCCCCTAGTCTAAGGCTAGGGCACCCTTAGGCTTAGACTAGGGCACCCCTAGGCTTAGGCTAGGGCTCCCTTAGGCTTAGGCTAGGGCACCACGAGGCTTAGGCTAGGGCACCCCAAGGCCTAGGCTAGGGCAGCCCTAGGCTTAGGCTAAGGCTAGGGCTTCCCTAGCCTAAGGCTAGGGCACCCCTAGGCTTAGGTAGGGAACCCCTAAACTTAGGTTAGGGCACCCCTATGCTTAGGCTAGGCACCCCTAGACGTAGGCTAGGGCATCCCTAGGCTTAGGCTGTGGCACCCCTAAGCTTAGGCTAAGGCTAGGGCTCCCCTAGCCTAAGGCTAGGGTACCCCTAGGCTTAGGCTACGGCACCCCTAGACTTAGGCTATGGCACCCCTAGGCTTAGGCTAGGGCACCCCAAGGCTTCGGCTAAGGCGAGGACTCCCCTGGCCTAAGGATAGGGCACCCCTAGGCTTAGGCTAGGGTACCCCTAGGCTTGGACTAAGGCTCGGGATCCACTACCCTAAGGCTAGGGCACCCCTAGGTTTAGACTAGGGGACCCCTAGGCTTAGGCTAGGGCACCCTTGGGCTTAGGATAGGGCACCCCTAGGTTTAGGCTAAGGCTAGGGCTCCACTAGACTAAGGCTAGGGCACCCCTAGCCTTAGGCTAGGACACACCTATGCTTAGGCTAGGGCACCCCTAGGCTTAGGCTAGGGCACCCCTAGGCTTAGGCTAGGGCACCCCTAGGTTTAGGCTAAGGCGCCCCAAGGCTTAGGCTAAGGCTAGGGCTCCCCTAGACTAAGGCTAGGGCACGCCTAGGCTTTGGTTAGGGCACCCCTAGGCTTAGGCTTGGACGCCCGGAGGCTTAGACTAGGGCAGCCCTAGGGTTAGGCTAGGGCACCCCTAGGCTTAGGCTAGGGCACCCCTAAGCTTAGGCTGGGCACCCTAGGCGTAGGCTAAGGCTAGGGCTCCCCTAGCCTAAGGCTAGGGCACACCTAGGCTTAGGGTAGGGCAACCCTAGGCTTAGGTTCGGGCTCCCCTAGGCTTAGGCTAAGGCTAGGGGACCCCTAGGCTTAGTCTAAACCACCCCTACACTTAGGCTAGGGCACACCTAGGTTTAGGCTAGGGTACCCCTAGGCTTAGGCTAAAGCTAGGACTCCCCTAGGCTTAGGCTAGGGCACCCCTAGGCTAAGGCTACGGCACCTCTAGGCTTAGGCTAGGGCTAGGGGACCCCTAGGCTTAGGCTCAGGCACCCCTAGGCTTAGGCTACGGCACCCCTAGGCTTAGGCTAGGGCACCCCTAGGCTTAGGCTTAGGCAAGGGCACCCCTAGGCTTAGACTAAGGCTAGGGCTCCCCTAGTCTAAGGCTAGGGCACCCTTAGGCTTAGTCTAGGGCACCCCTAGGCTTAGGCTAGGGCTCCCCTAGGCTTAGGCTAGGGCACACCTAGGCTTAGGCTAGGGCACCCCTAGGCTTAAGATAGGGCCCCCGTAGGCTTAGTCTAAGGCTAGGGCTCCCCTCGCCTAAGGCTAGGGCACCCCTAGACTTTGGCAAGGACATCCCTAGGCTTAGGATCAGGAACTTCTAGGCTTAGGCTAGTGCACACCTAGGCTAAGGCTAGGGCACCCCTAGGATTAGGCTAAGGCTGGGGCTCCCCTAGCCTAAGGCTAGGACACCCCTAGGATCTGGCTAGGGCACCCCAAGGCTTAGGCTAATGCACCCCTAGGCTTACGCTAAGGTTTGGGCTCCCCTAGCCTAAGGCTAGGGCAGCCCTAGGCTTAGGCTAAGGCTAGGGCTCTCCTAGCCTAAGTCTAGGGTACCCGTAGGCTTAGGCTGGGGCACCCCTAGGCTTAGGCTAGGGCACCCCTAGGCGTAGGCTAGGGCAGCCCTTGGCTTAGGCTAGGGCAGCCCTAGGATTAGGCTAAGGCTAGGGCTCCCCTAGCCTATGGCAAGGCCACCCCTAGGCTTAGTTTAGGTCACCCCTAGGTTTAGGCTTTGGCTCCCTAGGCTTAGGCTAAGGCTAGGGATCCCCTAGCCTAAGGCTAAGGCACCCCTAAGCTTAGGCTAGGGAACCCCTAGACTTTGGCTAGGGCACGCCTAGGCTTAGGCTAGGGCACCCCTAGGCTTAGTTTAGGGCACCCCTAGGCTTAGGCTAGGGCACCACTAGGCTTAGGCTAAGGCTAGGTCTCCCCTAGCTTTAGGCTAGGGCTCCCCTAGCTTGGTCTAGGGCACCCATAGTCTTAGGCTAAGGCAAAGGCTCCCCTAGCCTTAGGCTAGGGCTCACCTAGCCTTATCCTAGGGCACACCTAGGCTTAGGCCAAGTCTAGGGCTCCCCTAGCCTTAGACTAGGGCTCCCCTAGTCTTACGTTAGGGCACCCCAAGGCTTGGGCTAAGGCTAGGGCTCCCCGAGCCTAAGGCTAGGGCTCCCCTAGGGCACCCCTAGGCTTAGGCTAGGGCACCCCTAGGCTTAGGCTAAGGCTAGGGCTCCACTAGCATAAGGCTAGGGCACCCCTAGCCTTAGGATAATGCTCCCCTAGCCTTGGCTAGGGCACCCCTAGGCTTAAGCTAAGGGTAGGGCTCCCCTAGGCTTAGGCTAGGGCTCCCGTAGCCTAGGCTCTAGCTCCCCTAGCCTTAGGCTAGGGCACTCCTAGGCTTAGGCTAAGGCTAGGGCTCCCCTAGCCTTAGGCTACGGCTTCCCGAGCCCTAGGCTAGGGCTCCGCTAGCCTTAGGCCAGGGCACCCCTAGGATTAGGCTAGGGCACCCCTTCGCTTAGGTTAGGGCACACCTAGGCTTAGGCTAGGGCACCCCAAGCCTTAGGCTAAGGGTACGGCTCCTCTAGCCTAAGGCTAGGGCACCCCTAGGCTCAGGCTAGGGCACCCCTAGGCTTAGGCTAGGGCACCCCTAGCCTTAGGCTAGGGCTCCCCTAGGCTTAGGCTAGGTCTCCCCTAGGCTTAGGCTTAGGCTAGGGCTCCCCTAACCTTAGGCTAAGGCTCCCCTAGGCCTCGGCTAAGGCGAGGGCTACCCTATCCTTAGGCAAGGGCTCCCCTAGTCTTACGTTAGGGCACCCCAAGGCTTGGGCTAAGGCTAGGGCTCCCCTAGCCTTAGGCTAGTGCTCCCCTAACCTTAGGTTAGGTCACCTTTAGGCTTAGGCTAAGGCTAGGTCTCCCCTACCCTTAGCCTAGGGCACCCCTAGGGTTAGGCTTGGGCTCCCCTAGCCTTAGGATAGGGCTCCCCTAGGCTTAGGCTAGGGCACCCCTAGGATTAGGCTAAGGCTAGGGCTCCCCTAGCCTAAGGCTAGGGCACCCCTAGGCTTAAGCTAGGGCACCCCTAGGCTTAAGCTAGGGCACCCCTAGGCTTAGGCTAGGGCACCCCTAAGCTTAGGCTAGGGCACCCCTAGGCTTAGGCTAAGGCTAGGGGACCCTAGGCTTAGGGTAAACCACCCCTACGCTTAGGCTAGGGCACCCCTAGGTTTAGGCTAGGGCACCCCTAGGCTTAGGCTAAAGCTAGGACTCCCCTAGGCTTAGGCTAGGGCACCCCTAGGCTAAGGCTACGGCACCCCTAGGCTTAGGCTAGGGCTAGGGGACCCCTAGGCTTAGGCTAAGGCACCCCTAGTCTTAGGCTAGGGCACCCCTAGGCTTAGGCTAGGGCAACCCTAGGCTTAGGCTTTGGCAAGGGCACCCCTAGGCTTAGGCTAAGGCTAGGGCTCCCCTAGTCTAAGGCTAGGGCACCCTTAGGCTTAGACTAGGGCACCCCTAGGCTTAGGCTAGGGCTCCCTTAGGCTTAGGCTAGGTCACCACGAGGCTTAGGCTAGGGCACCCCAAGGGCTAGGCTAGGGCAGCCCTAGGCTTAGGCTAAGGCAGCCCTAGGCTTAGGCTAGGGCACCCCTAAGCTTAGGCTAGGGCAGCCCTAGTCTTAGGCTAGGGCACCCCTAGGCTTAAGCTAGGGCACCCCTAGGCTTAGGCTAAGGCTAGGGCTCCCCTAGCCTAAGGCTAGGGCACTCCTAGGCTTAGGCAAGGGCACCCGTAGTCTTAGGCTAGGGCACCCCTAGACTTAGGCTAGGGCACCCGTAGTCTTAGGTTTAGGCTAGAGCACCCCTAGGCTTAGGCTAGGGCACCCCTAGGCTTAGGCTAGGGCAACCCAAGGCTTAGGCTAAGGCACCCCTAGGCTTACGACAAGGTTGGCCTCCCCGAGCCTAAGGCTAGGGCACCTCTACGCTTAGGCTAGGGCACCCCTAGGCTTTGGCTAGGGCACCCCTAGGCTTAGGCTAGGGCATCCCTAGGCTTAGGCTAGGGTACTCCTAGGCTTAGGCTGAGGCTTGGGCTCCCCTAGTCTAAGGCTAAGGCACCCTTAGGTTTAGGCTATGGAACCACTAGGCTTAACTAGGGCACCCCTAGGCTTAGGTTAAGGCTAGGGCTCCCCTAGCCTAAGGCTAGGGCTCCCCTAGGCTTAGGCTAGGGCACCCCTAGGCTTAGGTTAGGGAACCCCTAGGCTTAAGCTAGGGCACCCCTAGACTTAGGCTAAGGCTAGGGATCCCATAGCCTAAGGCTAGGGCACTCCTAGGCTTAGGCAAGGGCACCCGTAGGCTTAGGCTAGGGCACCCCTAGACTGAGGCTAGGGCACCCCTAGGCTTAGGTTTAGGCTAGAGCACCCCTAGGCTTAGGCTAGGGCACCCCTAGGCTTAGGCTAGGGCAACCCAAGGCTTAGACTAAGGCACTCCTAGGCTTACGATAAGGTTAGGCCTCCCCTAGCCTAAGGCTAGGGCACCTCTACGCTTAGGCTAGGGCACCCCTAGGCTTTCGCTAGGACACCCCTAGGCTTAGGCTAGGGCACCCCTAGGCTTAGGCTAGGGTACTCCTAGGCTTAGGCTAAGGCTAGGGCTCCCCTAGCCTAAGGGTAGGGCACTCCGAGGCTTAGGCTAGGGTAGCCCTAGGCTTAGGCTAGGGCACCCCTAGGCTTAGGCTAGGGCAGCACTAGGCTTAGGCTCAGTCTAGGGCTCCCCTAGCCTACAGCTAGGGCACCCATAGGCTTGGGCTAGAACACCCCTAGGCTTAGGCTACGACACCCTTAGGATTAGGCTAAGGATAGGGCTCCCCGAGCCTAAGGCTAGGGCACCCCTAGGCTTAGGCTAGGACACTCCTAAACTTAGGCTAGGGCACCCCTAGGCTTAGACTAGGGCACTCCTAGGCTTAGGCTGAGGCTTGGGCTCCCCTAGTCTAAGGCTAAGGCACCCTTAGGTTTAGGCTATGGCACCACTAGGCTTAGGCTAGGGCACCCCTAGGCTTAGGTTAAGGCTAGGGCTCCCCTAGCCTAAGGCTAGGGCTCCCCTAGGCTTAGGCTAGGGCACCCCTAGGCTTAGGTTAGGGCACCCCTAGGCTTAAGCTAGGGCACCCCTAGACTTAGGCTAAGGCTAGGGATCCCATAGCCTAAGGCTAGGGCACTCCTAGGCTTAGGCAAGGGCACCCGTAGGCTTAGGGTAGGGCACCCCTAGACTTAGGCTAGGGCACCCCTAGGCTTAGGTTTAGGCTAGAGCACCCCTAGGCTTAGGCTAGGGCACCCCTAGGCTTAGGCTAGGGCAACCCAAGGCTTAGGCTAAGGCACCCCTAGGCTTACGATAAGGTTAGGCCTCCCCTAGCCTAAGGCTAGGGCACCTCTACGCTTAGGCTAGGGCTCCCCTAGGCTTTGGCTAGCGCACCCCTAGGCTTAGGCTAGGGCACCCCTAGGCTTAGGCTAGGGCAGCCCTAGGCTTAGGCTAGGTCACCCCTAGGCTTAGGCTAGGGCAGCCCTAGGCTTAGGCTAGGGCACCCCTAGGCTTAAGCTAGGGCACCCCTAGGCTTAGACTAAGGCTAGGGCTCCCCTAGCCTAAGGCTAGGGCACCCCTAGGCTTAGGCTTCGGCACCCCTAGGCTTTGGCTAGGGCACCCCTAGGTTTAGGCTAAGGCTAGGTCTCCCCTAGCCTAAGGCTAGGGCACCCCTAGGCTTAGGCTAGGGCACTCCTAGGCTTAGGCTAGGGCAGCCCTAGGCTTAGGCTAGGTCACACCTATACTTAGGCTAGGGCACCCCTAGGCTTAGGCTAGGGCACACCAAGGCTGAGGCTAGGGTACCCCTAAGCTGAGGCTAGGGCACCTCTAGGCTTAGGCTAAGGCTAGGGCTACCCAAGCCTAAGGCTAGGGCACTCTAGGCTTAGGCTAGGGCACCCCTAGGCTTAGGCTAAGGCTAGGGCTCCCCTAGCCTAAGGTTAGGCCACCCCTAAGCTTAGGCTAGGGCACCCCTAGACTTAAGCTAGGTCACCCGTAGGCTTAGGCTAAGGCTAGGGCACCCCTAGCCTAAGGCAAGGGAACCCCTAGGCTTTGGCTAGGGCACCCCTAGACTTAGGATAGGGAACTTCTAAGTTTAGGCTAGGGCACCCCTAGGCTTAGTCTAGGGCACCCCTCGGCTTAGGATAAGGCTAGGGCTCCCCTAGCCTAAGGCTAGGCCACCCCTAGGCTTAGGCTTGGGCACCCCTAGGCTTAGGTTAGGGCACCCCTAGGCTTAAGCTAGGGCACCCCTCGGCTTAGGCTAAGGCTAGGGATCCCATAGCCTAAGGCTAGGGCACTCCTAGGCTTAGGCTACGGCACCCGTAGACTTAGGCTAGGGCACCCCTAGACTTAGGCTAGGGCACCCCTAAGCTTAGGTTTAGGCTAGGGCACCCCTAGGCTTAGGCTAAGGCACCCCTAGGCTTACGCTAAGGTTAGGGCTCCCCTAGCCTAAGGCTAGGGCACCTCTACGCTTAGGCTAGGGCTCCCCTAGGCTTTGGCTAGCGCACCCCTAGGCTTAGGCTAGGGCACCCCTAGGCTTAGGCTAGGGCAGCCCTAGGCTTAGGCTAGGGCACCCCTAGGCTTAGGCTAGGGCAGCCCTAGGCTTAGGCTAGGGCACCCCTAGGCTTAAGCTAGGGCACCCCTAGGCTTAGGCTAAGGCTAGGGCTCCCCTAGCCTAAGGCTAGGGCACCCCTAGGCTTAGGCTTCGGCACCCCTAGGCTTTGGCTAGGGCACCCCTAGGTTTAGGCTAAGGCTAGGTCTCCCCTAGCCTAAGGCTAGGGCACCCCTAGGCTTAGGCTAGGGCACTCCTAGGCTTAGGCTAGGGCAGCCCTAGGCTTAGGCTAGGTCACCCCTATACTTAGGCTAGGGCACCCCTAGGCTTAGGCTAGGGCACACCAAGGCTGAGGCTAGGGTACCCCTAAGCTGAGGCTAGGGCACCTCTAGGCTTAGGCTAAGGCTAGGGCTACCCAAGCCTAAGGCTAGGGCACTCTAGGCTTAGGCTAGGGCACCCCTAGGTTTAGGCTAAGGCTAGGGCTCCCCTAGCCTAAGGTTATGGCACCCCTAAGCTTAGGCTAGGGCACCCCTAGACTTAAGCTAGGGCACCCGTAGGCTTAGGCTAAGGCTAGGGCACCCCTAGCCTAAGGCAAGGGAACCCCTAGGCTTTGGCTAGGGCACCCCTAGACTTAGGATAGGGAACTTCTAATTTTAGGCTATGGCACCCCTAGGCTTAGTCTAGGTCACCCCTCGGCTTAGGATAAGGCTAGGGCTCCCCTAGCCTAAGGCTAGGCCACCCCTAGGCTTAGGCTTGGGCACCCCTAGGCTTAGGTTAGGGCACCCCTAGGCTTAAGCTAGGGCTCCCCTCGGCTTAGGCTAAGGCTAGGGATCCCATAGCCTAAGGCTAAGGCACTCCTAGGCTTAGGCTACGGCACCAGTAGACTTAGGCTAGGGCACCCCTAGACTTAGGCTAGGGCACCCCTAAGCTTAGGTTTAGGCTAGGGTACCCCTAGGCTTAGGCTAAGGCACCCCTAGGCTTACGCTAAGGTTAGGGCTCCCCTAGCCTAAGGCTAGGGCACCTCTACGCTTAGGCTAGGGCACCCCTAGGCTTTGGCTAGGGCACCCCTAGGCTTAGGCTAGGGCACCCCTCGGCTTAGGCTAGGGTACTCCTAGGCTTAGGCTAAGGCTAGGGCTCCCCTAGCCTACAGCTAGGGCACCCATACGCTTGGGTTAGGACACCCCTAGGCTTAGGCTACGGCACCCCTAGGATTAGGCTAAGGCTAGGGCTCCCCGAGCATAAGGCTAGGGCACCCCTAGGCTTAGGCTAGGCCACTCCTAAGCTTAGGCTAGGGCACCCGTAGGCTTAGGCTAGGGCACCCCTAGGCTTAGACTAGGGCACTCCTAGGCTTAGGCTGAGGCTTGGGCTCCCCTAGTCTAAGGCTAAAGCACCCTTAGGTTTAGGCTATGGCACCACTAGGCTTTGGCTAGGGCACCCCTAGATTTAGGCTAAGGCTAGGTCTCCCCTAGCCTAAGGCTAGGGCACCCTTAGGCTTAGGCTAGGGCACTCCTAGGCTTAGGCTAGGGCAGCCCTAGGCTTAGCCTAAGCCTAGGGCTCCCCTAACCTAAGGCTAGGGCACCCATAGTCTTGGGCTAGGACACCCCTAGACTTAGGCTACGGCACCCCTAGGATTAGGCTAAGGCTAGGGCTCCCCGAGCCTAAGGCTAGGGCACCCCTTGGCTTAGGCTAGGACACTCCTAGACTTAGGCTAGGGCACCCATAGGTTAGGCTAGGGCACTCCTAGGCTTAGGCTGAGGCTTGGGCTCCCCTAGTCTAAGGCTAGGGCACCCTTAGGTTTAGACTAGGGCACCCCTAGGCTTAGGCTAGGGCACCCCTAGGCTTAATCTAGGGCACCCCTAGGCTTAGGCTAGGACACCACTAGGCTTAAGCTAGGGCACCCCTAGACTTAGGCTAAGGCTAGGGATCCCATAGCCTAAGGCTAGGGCACTCCTAGGCTTAGGCAAGGGCACCCGTAGGCTTAGGCTAGGGCACCCCTAGACTTAGGCTAGGGCACCCCTAGGCTTAGGTTTAGGCTAGAGCACCCCTAGGCTTAGGCTAGGGCACCCCTAGGCTTAGGCTAGGGCAACCCAAGGCTTAGGCTAAGGCAACCCTAGGCTTACGATAAGGTTAGGCCTCCCCTAGCCTAAGGCTAGGGCACCTCTACGCTTAGGCTAGGGCTCCCCTAGGCTTTGGCTAGCGCACCCCTAGGCTTAGGCTAGGGCACCCCTAGGCTTAGGCTAGGGCAGCCCTAGGCTTAGGCTAGGGCACCCCTAGGCTTAGGCTAGGGCAGCCCTAGGCTTAGGCTAGGGCACCCCTAGGCTTAAGCTAGGGCACACCTAGGCTTAGGCTAAGGCTAAGGCTCCCCTAGCCTAAGGCTAGGGCACCCCTAGGCTTAGGCTTCGGCACCCCTAGGCTTTGGCTAGGGCACCCCTAGGTTTAGGCTAAGGCTAGGCCTCCCCTAGCCTAAGGCTAGGGCACCCCTAGGCTTAGGCTAGGGCACTCCTAGGCTTAGGCTAGGGCAGCCCTAGGCTTAGGCTAGGTCACCCCTATACTTAGGCTAGGGCACCCCTAGGCTTAGGCTAGGGCACACCAAGGCTGAGGCTAGGGTACCCCTAAGCTGAGGCTAGGGCACCTCTAGGCTTAGGCTAAGGCTAGGGCTACCCAAGCCTAAGGCTAGGGCACTATAGGCTTAGGCTACGGCACCCCTAGGCTTAGGCTAAGGCTAGGGCTCCCCTAGCCTAAGGTTATGGCACCCCTAAGCTTAGGCTAGGGCACCCCTAGACTTAAGCTAGGGCACCCGTAGGCTTAGGCTAAGGCTAGGGCACCCCTAGCCTAAGGCAAGGGAACCCCTAGGCTTTGGCTAGGGCACCCCTAGACTTAGGATAGGGAACTTCTAATTTTAGGCTAGGGCACCCCTAGGCTTAGTCTAGGGCACCCCTCGGCTTAGGATAAGGCTAGGGCTCCCCTAGCCTAAGGCTAGGCCACCCCTAGGCTTAGGCTTGGGCACCCCTAAGCTTAGGTTAGGGCACCCCTAGGCTTAAGCTAGGGCACCCCTCGGCTTAGGCTAAGGCTAGGGATCCCATAGCCTAAGGCTAGGGCACTCCTAGGCTTAGGCTACGGCACCAGTAGACTTAGGCTAGGGCACCCCTAGACTTAGGCTAGGGCACCCCTAAGCTTAGGTTTAGGCTAGGGCACCCCTAGGCTTAGGCTAAGGCACCCCTAGGCTTACGCTAAGGTTAGGGCTCCCCTAGCCTAAGGCTAGGGCACCTCTACGCTTAGGCTAGGGCACCCCTAGGCTTTGGCTAGGGCACCCCTAGGCTTAGGCTAGGGCACCCCTCGGCTTAGGCTAGGGTACTCCTAGGCTTAGGCTAAGGCTAGGGCTCCCCTAGCCTACAGCTAGGGCACCCATAGGCTTGGGTTAGGACACCCCTAGGCTTAGGCTACGGCACCCCTAGGATTAGGCTAAGGCTAGGGCTCCCCGAGCATAAGGCTAGGGCACCCCTAGGCTTAGGCTAGGCCACTCCTAAGCTTAGGCTAGGGCACCCGTAGGCTTAGGCTAGGGCACCCCTAGGCTTAGACTAGGGCACTCCTAGGCTTAGGCTGAGGCTTGGGCTCCCCTAGTCTAAGGCTAAAGCACCCTTAGGTTTAGGCTATGGCACCACTAGGCTTTGGCTAGGGCACCCCTAGATTTAGGCTAAGGCTAGGTCTCCCCTAGCCTAAGGCTAGGGCACCCTTAGGCTTAGGCTAGGGCACTCCTAGGCTTAGGCTAGGGCAGCCCTAGGCTTAGCCTAAGCCTAGGGCTCCCCTAACCTAAGGCTAGGGCACCCATAGTCTTGGGCTAGGACACCCCTAGACTTAGGCTACGGCACCCCTAGGATTAGGCTAAGGCTAGGGCTCCCCGAGCCTAAGGCTAGGGCACCCCTTGGCTTAGGCTAGGACACTCCTAGACTTAGGCTAGGGCACCCATAGGTTAGGCTAGGGCACTCCTAGGCTTAGGCTGAGGCTTGGGCTCCCCTAGTCTAAGGCTAGGGCACCCTTAGGTTTAGACTAGGGCACCCCTAGGCTTAATCTAGGGCACCCCTAGGCTTAGGCTAGGACACCACTAGGCTTAGGCTAGGGCACCCCTAGGCTTAGGTTAAGGCTAGGGCTCCCCTAGCCTAAGGCTAGGGATCCCCTAGGCTTAGGCTAGGGCACCCCTAGGCTTAGGTAAGGGCACCCCTAGGCTTAAGCTAGGGCACCCCTAGGCTTAGGCTAAGGCTAGGGATCCCATAGCCTAAGGCTAGGGCACTCCTAGGCTTAGGCAAGGGCACCCGTAAGCTTAGGCTAGGGCACCCCTAGACTTAGGCTAGGGCACCCCTAGGCTTAGGTTTAGGCTAGGGCACCCCTAGGCGTAGGCTAGGGCACCCCTAGGCTTAGGCTAGGGCAACCCAAGGCTTAGGCTAAGGCACCCCTAGGCTTACGCTAAGGTTAGGGCTCCCATAGCCTAAGGCTAGGGCACCTCTACGCTTAGGCTAGGGCACCCCTAGGCTTTGGCTAGGGCACCCCTAGGCTTAGGCTAGGGCACCCCTAGGCATAGGCTAGTGCAGCCCTAGGCTTAGGCTAGGGCACCCGTAGACTTAGGCTAGGGCAGCCCTAGGCTTAGGCTAGGGCAGCCCTAGGCTTAGGCTAGGGCACCCCTAGGCTTAGGCTAAGGCTAGGGCTCCCCTAGCCTAAAGCTAGGGCACCCGTAGGCTTAGGCTTGGGCACCCCTAGGCTTTGGCTAGGGCACCCCTGGTTTAGGCTAAGGCTAGGGCTCCCCTAGCCTAAGGCTAGGGCACCCCTAGGCTTAGGCTAGGGCACTCCTAGGCTTAGGCTAGGGCAGCCCTAGGCTTAGGCTAGAGCACCCTAGGCTTAGGCTAGGGCAGCCCTAGGCTTAGGCTAAGTCTAGGGCTCCCCTAGCCTAAGGCTAGGGCACCCATAGGCTTGGGCTAGGGCACCCCTACGCTTAGGCTACAGCACCCCTAGGATTAGGCTAAGGCTTGGGCTCCCCTAGTCTAAGGCTAGGGCACCCTTAGGATTAGACTAGGGTACCCTTAGGCTTAGGCTAGTGCACCCCTAGGCTTAATCTAGGGCACCCCTAGGCTTAAGGTAGGACACCACTAGGCTTAGGCTAGGGCACCCATAGGCTTGGGCTAGGGCACCCCTAAGCTTAGGCTAGTGCACCCCTAGGCTTAGGCTAAGGCTAGGGCTTCCCTAGCCTAAGGCTAGGGCACCCATAGGCTTGAGCTAGGGTACCCCTAGGCTTAGGCTACAGCACCCCTAGGATTAGGCTAAGGCTAAGGCTCCCAGAGCCTAAGGCTAGGGCACCCCTAGGCTTAGGCTAGGATACTCCTAGGCTTAGGCTAGGGCACCCCTACCCTTAGGCTAGGGCACCCCTAGGCTTAGGCTAAGGCTTGGGCTCCCCTAGTCTAAGGCTAGGGCACCCCTAGGCTTAGGCTAGGAAACCACTAGGCTTAGGCTAGGGCACCCCTAGGCTTAGGCTAAGGCTAGGGCTCCCCTAGCCTAAGGCTAGGGCACCCCTAGGCTTGGGTATGGAACCCCTAGGCTTAGGTTAGGGCACCACTATGCTTAGGCTAGGGCACCCCTAGACGTAGGCTAGGGCACCCCTAGGCTTAGGATGGGGCACACCTAGGCTTAGGCTAAGTCTAGGGCTCCCCTAGCCTAAGGCTAGGACACCGCTAGGCTTAGGCTAGGCGCCCCTAGACTTAGACTAGGGCACCCCTAGGCTTAGGCTAGGGCACCCCTAGGCTTAGGCTAAGACTAGGGCTCCTCTAGCCTAACGCTAGGGCATCCCTAGGCTTGGGCTAGGGCACCCCTAGGCTTAGGCTAGGGCACCCCTAGGTTTAGGCTCGGGTACCCCTAGGCTTCGGCTAAGGCGAGGACTCCCCTAGCCTAAACATAAGGCACCCCTAGGCTTAGACTAAGGCTAGGGCTCCCATTGCCAAAGGCTAGGGCACCCCTAAGCTTAGGCTAGGGCACCCCTAGGTTTAGGCTAGGGCACCCCTAGGCTTAGACTAGGGCACCTCAAGGCTTAGGCTAAGGCTTGGGCTCCCCTAGACTAAGGCTACGGCACCCCTAGGCTCAGGCTAGGGCACCCCGGGGCTTAGGCTAGGGCACACCTAGGCTTAGGAAAAGGCTAGGGCTTCCCTAGCCTAAGGCTAGGCCACCTCTAGGCTTAGGCTAGGGCACCCCTAGGCTTAGGCTAGGGCACCCCTAGGCTTAAGCTAGGGCTCCCCTACGGTTAGGCTAAGGCTACGGCTCCCCTAGCCTCATAGTGCACCCCTAGACTCAGGCTATGGCACCCCTAAGCTTAGGCTAGGGCACCCCTAGGCTTAGGCTAGGGCACCCCTAGGCTTAGACTAGGGCACCCCTAGGCTTAGGCTAAGGCTAGGGCTCCCCTAGCCTAAGGCTTGAGCACCCCTAGGCTTAGGCTAGGGCACCCCTAGGCTTAAGGTAGACCATCCCAAGGCTTAGGCTAGGGCACCCCTAGGCTTAGGCTAAAGCTAGGGCTAACCTAGGCTTAGCCTAGGGCACCCCTAGGCTTAGGCTAGGGAACCTCTAGACTAAGGCTAGGGCACCCCTAGGCTTAGGCTAAGGCACCCCTAGTCTTAGGCTAGGGCACCCCTACACTTAGGCTAAGGCAACGGCACCCTTAGTCTCAGGCTAGGGCACCCGTTAGCTTAAGGCTAGGACACCCCAAGGCTTAGGCTAGGGTACCCCTAGTCTTAGGCTAGGGGTCCCCTAGGCTTAGGCTAAGGCTGCGGCTCCCCTTGCCTCAGGCTAGTACACCCCTAGATTCAGGCTATGGCACCCCTAAGCTTAGGTTAGGGCACCCCTAGGCTTAGGCTAGGGCACCCTTAGGCTTAGGCTAGGGCTCCCCTAGCCTAAGGCTAGAGCACTCCTAGGCTTAGGCTAAGGCTAGGGCTAACCTAGGCTTAGGCTAGGGCACCCCTAGGCTTAGGCTAGGGAACCCCTAGACTAAGGCTAGGGCACCCCTAGGCTTAGGTTAGGGCACCCCTAGGCTTAGGCTAGGGCACCCCTACACTTACGCTAAGGCAACGGCTCCCCTAGCCTCAGACAAGGGCACCCCTAGACTCAGGCTAGGGCACGCGTTAGCTTAGGCTAGGACAATCCTAGGCTTAGGCTAAGTCTAGGGCTCCCCTATCCTCAGGCTAGGGCACCCCTAGGCTCAGGCTAGGGCTCCCCTAGGCTTAGGCTAGGTCTCCCCTCGGCTTAGGCTAAGTCTGCGGCTCCCCTTGCCTCAGGCTAGTGCACCCCTAGACTCGGGCTATGGCACCCCTAGGCTTAGGCTAGGGCAATCCTAGGCTAGACTAACGTTCGGGCTCCCCTAGTCTCAGGCTAGGGCACCCGTAGGCTCAGGCTAGGGCACCCTTAGACTCAGGCTAGGGCACCCCTAGACTTAGGCTAGGGCACCCCTAGGATTAGGCTAGGGCACCCCTAGGCTTAGGCTAGGGCACGCCTAGGCTTAGGCTAAGGCTAGGCTCCCCTAGCCTAAGGCTAGAGCACCCATAGGCTTAGGCTAGGGTACACCTAGGCTTAGGGAAAGGCACCCCTACTCTTAGGCTAGGGCACCCCTAGGCTTAGGCAAAGGCACCCCTAGGCTTAGGCTAGGGAACCCCAAGGCTTAGGCTAGGGCATCCCTAGGCTTAGGCTAGGGCACACCAAGGCTTAGGCTAGGGCACACCTAGGCTTATTCTAAGGCTTGGGATCCCCTAGCCTAAGGCTAGTGCACCCCTAGGCTTAGGCTAGGGCACCCCTAGGCTTAGGCTAGGGCAACCCTAGGCTTTGGCTAGGGAACCCCTAGGTTTAGGATAGGGAACTTAGAAGCTTAGGCTAGGGCACCCCTAGGCTTAGGCTAGGGCACCCCTAGGCTTAGGCTAAGGCTAGGGCTCCCCTAGCCTAAGGCTAGGGCACCCCTAGGCTTAGGCTAGGGCACCCCTAGGCTTAGTCTAGGGCACCCCTAGGCTTAGGCTAGGGCACCTGTAGGCTTAGGCTAAGGCTAGGGATCCCCTAGCCTAAGTCTAGAGCACCCCTAGGCTTAGGCTAGGGCACCCCTAGGCTAAGGGTAGGTCATCCCTAGGCTTAGGCTAGGGCACCCCTAGGCTTAGGCTAAGGCTAGGGCTAACCTAGGCTTAGGCTAGGGCACCCCTAGGCTTAGGCTAGGGAACCCCTACACTAAGGCTAGGGCACCCCTAGGCTTAGGCTAGGGCACCCCTAGGCTTAGGCTAGGGCACCCCTACACTTAGGCTAAGGCAACGGCTCCCCTAGCCTCAGGCAAGGGCACCCTTAGACTCAGGCTAGGGCACCCGTTAGCTTAGGCTAGGACAATCCTAGGCTTAGGCTAAGTCTAGGGCTCCACTATCCTCAGGCTAGGGCACCCCTAGGCTCAGGTTGGGCTCCCCTAGCCTAAGGCTAGGGCACCTCTAGGCTTAGGCTAGGGCACCCCTAGGCTTAGGCTAGGGCACCCCTAGGCTTAAGCTAGGGCTCCCCTAGGGTTAGGCTAAGGCTACGGCTCCCCTAGCCTCATAGTGCACCCCAAGACTCAGGCTACGGCACCCCTAAGCTTAGGCTAGGGCACCCCTAGGCTTAGGCTAGGGCACCCCTAGGCTTACGCTAGGGCACCCCTAGGCTTAGGCGAAGGCTAGGGCTCCCCTAGCCTAAGGCTAGAGCACCCCTAGGCTTAGGCTAGGGCACCCCTAGGCTTAAGGTAGGACATCCCTAGGCTTAGGCTAGGGCACCCCTAGGCTTAGGCTAAGGCTAGGGCAAACCTAGGCTTAGCCTAGTGCACCCCTAGGCTTAGGCTAGGGAACCCCTAAACTAAGGTTAGGGCACCCCTAGGCTTAAGCTAGGGCACCCCTAGTATTAGGCTAGGGCACCCCTACACTTAGGCTAAGGTAATGGCTCCCCTAGCCTCAGGCAAGGGCACCCCTAGACTCAGGCTAGGGCACCCGTTAGCTTAGGCTAGGACAATCCTAGACTTAGGCTAAGTCTAGGGCTCCCCTATCCTCAGGCTAGGGCACCCCTAGGCTCAGGCTAGGGCTCCCCTAGCCTAAGGCTAGGGCACCCCAAGGCTTAGGCTAGGGCACCCCTAGTCTTAGGCTAGGGCTCCCTAGGCTTAGGCTAAGGCTGCGGCTCCCCTTGCCTCAGGTTAGTGCACCACTAGACTCAGGCTATGGCACCCCTAGGCTTAGGCTAGGGCAATCCTAGGCTAGACTAACGTTAGGGCTCCCCTAGCTTCAGGCTAGGGCACGCGTAGGCTCAGGCTAGGGCACCCTTAGACTCAGGCTAGGGCATCCCTAGAGTTAGGCTAGGGCACCCCTTGGATTAGGCTAGGGCACCCCTAGGCTTAGGCTAGGGCATGCCTAGGCTTAGGCTAAGGCTAGGCTTCCCTAGCCTAAGGCTAGAGCACCCCTAGGCTTAGGTTAGGGCACCCCTAGGCTTAGGCAAAGGAACCCCTAGGCTTAGGCTAGGGCACCCGTAGGCTTAGGCAAAGGCACCCCTGGGCTTAGGCTAGGGCACCCCTAGGCTTAGGCTAGGGCACTCCTAGGCTTAGGCTAGGGCACCCCTAGGCTTAGGCTAAGGCTAGGTCACCCCTAGGCTTAGGCTAAGGCAGCACTAGGCTTAGGCTAGGGCACCCCAAGGCTTACGCTAAGGTTAGGGCTCCCCTAGCCTAAGACTAGGGCACCTCTAGGGTTAGGCTAGGGCACCCCTAGGCTTTGGCTAGGGCACCCCTAGGCTTATGCTAAGGCCAGGGCTCTCCTAGCCTAAGGCTAGGGCACCCCTAGGCTTAGGCTAGGGCACCCCTAGGCTTAGGCTAGGGCACTCATAGGCTTAGGCTAGGGCAACCCTAGGCTTAGGCTAAGGCTAGGTCACCCCTAGGCTTTGGCTAAGGCACCACTAGGCTTAGGCTAGGTCTCCCCTAGACTTAGGCTAAGGCTGCGGCTCCCCTTGCCTCAGGCTAGTGCACCCCTAGACACAGGCTATGGCACCCCTAGGCTTAGGCTAGGGCAATCCTAGGCTAGACTAATGTTAGGGCTCCCCTAGCCTCAGGCTAGGGCACCCGTAGGCACAGGCCTAGCACCCTTAGACTCAGGCTAGGGCACCCCTAGACTTAGGCTAGGGCACCCCTAGGATTAGGCTAGGGCACCACTAGGCTTAGGCTAGGGCACCCCTAGGCTTAGGCTAAGGCTAGGGATCCCCTAGCCTAAGGCTAGTGCACCCCTAGGCTTAGGCTAGGGCACCCCTAGGCTTAGGCTAGGGCACCCCTAGGCTTTGGCTAGGGAACCCCTAGGCTTAGGATAGGGAACTTCTAAGCTTAGTCTAGGGCACCACTAGGCTTAGGCTAGGGCACCCCTAGGCTTATTCTAAGGCTAGGGCTCCCCTAGCCTAAGGCTAGGGCACCCCTAGGCTTAAGCTAGGGTATCCCTAGGCTTAGGCTAAGGCTAGGGATCCCCTAGCCTAAGGATAGGGCACCCCTAGGCTTAGGTTAGGGCACCCCTAGGCTTAGGCAAAGGCACAACTAGGCTTAGGCTAGGGCACCCGTAGGCTTAGGCAAAGGCACCCCTGGGCTTAGGCTAGGGCACCCCTAGTCTTAGGCTGGGGCACTCCTAGGCTTGGGCTAGGGCACCCCTAGGCTTAGGCTAAGGCTAGGTCACCCCTAGGCTTAGGCTAAGGCACCACTAGGCTTAGGCTAGGGCACCCCAAGGGTTACGCTAAGGTTAGGGCTCCCCTAGACTAAGAGTAGGGCACCTCTAGGTTTAGGCTAGGGCACCCCTAGGCTTTGGCTAGGGCACCCCTCGGCTTAGGCTAAGGCTAGGGCTCTCCTAGCCTAAGGCTAGGGCACCCCTAGGCTTAGGCTAGGGCACCCCTAAGCTTAGGCTAGGGCACCCCTAGGCTTAGGCTAGGGCACCCCTAGGCTTAGGCTAAGGCTAGGTCACCCCTAGGCTTTGGCTAAGGCACCACTAGGCTTAGGCTAGGTCTCCCCTAGGCTTAGGCTAAGGCTACGTCTCCCCTTGCCTCAGGCTAGTGCACCCCTAGACTCAGGCTATGGCACCCCTAGGCTTAGGCTAGGGCAATCCTAGGCTAGACTAACGTTAGGGCTCCCCTAGCCTCAGACTAGGGCACCCGTAGGCTCAGGCTAAGCACCCTTAGACTCAGGCTAGGGCACCCCTAGACTTAGGCTAGGGCACCCCTAGGATTAGGCTAGGGCACCCATAGGCTTAGGCTAGGGCACCCCTAGGCTTAGGCTAAGGCTAGGGCTCCCCTAGCCTAAGTCTAGGGCACCCCTAGGCTTATGCTACGGTACCCCTAGGCTTAGGCAAAGGCACCCCTAGTCTTAGGCTAGGGCACCCCTAGGCTTAGGCAAACGCACCCCTAGGCTTAGGCTAGGGCACCCCTAGGCTTAGGCTAGGCAATCCCTAGGCTTAGGCTAGGGCACACCAAGTCTTAGGCTAGGGCACACCTAGGCTTAGGCTAAGGCTAGGCATCCCCTAACCTAAGGCTAGTGCACCCCTAGGCTTAGGCTAGGGCACCCCTAGGCTTAGGCTAGGGCACCCCTAGGCTTTGGCTAGGGAACCCCTAGGCTTAGGATAGGGAACCTCTAAGCTTAGTCTAGGGCACCCCTAGGCTTAGGCTAGGGCACCCCTAGGCTTAGGCTAAGGCTAGGGCTCCCCTAGCCTAAGGCTAGGGCACCCCTAGGCTTAAGCTAGGGTACCCCTAGGCTTAGGCTAAGGTTAGGGATCCCCTAGCCTAAGGCTAGGGCACCCCTAGGCTTAGGTTAGGGCACCCCTAGGCTTAGGCAAAGGCACCCCTAGGCTTAGGCTAGGGCACCCGTAGGCTTAGGCAAAGGCACCCCTGGGCTTAGGCTAGGGTACCCCTAGGCTTAGGCTGGGGCACTCCTAGGCTTTGGCTAGGGCACCCATAGGCTTACGCTAAGGCTAGGTCACCCCTAGGCTTAGGCTAAGGCACCACTAGGCTTAGGCTAGGGCACCCCAAGGCTTACGCTAAGGTTAGGGCTCCCCTAGCCTAAGACTAGGGCACCTCTAGGTTTAGGCTAGGGCACCCCTATGCTTTGGCTACGGCACCCCTAGGCTTAGGCTAAGGCTAGGGCTCTCCTAGCCTAAGGCTAGGGCACCCGTAGGCTCAGGCTAAGCACCCTTAGACTCAGGCTAGGGCACCCCTAGACTTAGGCTAGGGCACCCCTAGGATTAGGCTAGGGCACCCCTAGGCTTAGTCTAGGGCACGCCTAGGCTTAGGCTAAGGCTAGGCTCCCCTAGCCTAAGGCTAGAGCACCCCTAGGCTTAGCCTAGGGTACCCCTAGGCTTAGGCAAAGGCACCCCTAGTCTTAGGCTAGGGCACCCCTAGGCTTAGGCAAAGGCACCCCTAGGCTTAGGCTAGGGCACCCCTAGGCTTAGGCTAGGGAATCCCTAGGCTTAGGCTAGGGCACACCAAGGCTTAGGCTAGGGCACACCTAGGCTTAGGCTAGGGAACCCCTAGGCTTAGGATAGGGAACTTCTAAGCTTAGGCTAGGGCACCCCTAAGCTTAGGCTAGGGCACCCCTAGGCTTAGGCTAAGGCTATGGCTCCCCTAGCCTAAGGCTAGTGCACCCCTAGGATTAGGCTAGGGCACCCCTAGGCTTAGGCTAGGGCACCCCTAGGCTTTGGCTAGGGAACCCCTAGGCTTAGGATAGGGAACTTCTAAGATTAGGCTAGGGCACCCCTAGGCTTAGGCTAGGGCACCCCTAGGCTTAGGCTAAGGCTAGGGCTCCCCTAGCCTAAGGCTAGGGCACCCCTAGGCTTAAGCTAGGGTACCCCTAGGCTTAGGCTAAGGCTAGGGATCCCCTAGCCCAAGGATAGGGCACTCCTAGGCTTAGGCTAGGGCACCCGTAGGCTTAGGCTAAGGCTAGGGATCCCCTAGCCTAAGTCTAGAGAACCCCTAGGCTTAGGCTAGGGCACCCCTAGGCTAAAAGTAGGCCATCCTTAGGCTTAGGCTAGGGCACCCCTAAGCTTAGGCTTAGGCTAGGGCTAACCTAGGCTTAGGCTAGGGCACCCCTAGGCATAGACTAGGGAACCCCTACACTAAGGCTAGGGCACCCCTAGGCTTAGGCTAGGGCACCCCTAGGCTTAGGCTTAGGGCACCCCTACACTTAGGCTAAGGCAACGGCTCCCCTAGCCTCAGGCAAGGGCACCCTTATACTCAGGCTAGGGCACCCCTAAGCTTAGGCTTAGGCTAGGGCTCCCCTAGGCTTAGTCTAAGGCTGCGGCTCCCCTTGCCTCAGGCTAGTGCACCCCTAGACTCAGGCTTGGGCACCCCTAAGCTTAGGCTAGGGCAATCCTAGGCTTAGGCTAAGGCTAGGGCTCCCCTAGGCTCAGGCTACGGCACCCCTAGGCTTAGACTAGGGCACCTCTAGGCTTAGGCTAAGGCTTGGGCTCCCCTAGCCTAAGGCTACGGCACCCCTAGGCTCAGGCTAGGGCACCCCGAGGCTTAGGCTAGGGCACACCTAGGCTTAGGAAAAGGCTAGGGCTCCCCTAGCCTAAGGCTAGGGCACCTCTAGGCTTAGGCTAGGGCACCCCTAGGCTTAGGCTAGGGCACCCCTAGGCTTAAGCTAGGGCTCCCCTAGGGTTAGGCTAAGGCTACGGCTTCCCTAGCCTCATAGTGCACCCCTAGACTCAGGCTATGGCACCCCTAAACTTAGGCTAGGGCACCCCTAGGCTTAGGCTAGGGCACCCCTAGGCTTACGCTAGGGCACCCCTAGGATTAGGCGAAGGCTAGGGCTCCCCTAGCCTAAGGCTAGAGCACCCCTAGGCTTAGGCTAGGGCACCCCTAGGCTTAAGGTAGGCCATCCCTAGGCTTAGGCTAGGGCACCCCAAGGCTTAGGCTAAGGCTAGGGCAAACCTAGGATTAGCCTAGGGCACCCCTAGGCTTATGCTAGGGAACCCCTAGACTAAGGCTAGGGCACCCCTAGGCTTAGGCTAGGGCACCCCTAGTCTTAGGCTAGGGCACCCCTACACTTAGGCTAAGGAAATGGCTCCCCTAGCCTCAGGAAAGGGCACCCCTAGACTCAGGCTAGGGCACGCGTTAGCTTAGGCTAGGACAATCCTAGGCTTAGGCTAAGTCTAGGGCTCCCCTATCCTCAGGCTAGGGCACCCCTAGGCTCAGGCTAGGGCTCCCCTAGCCTAAGGCTAGGGCACCCCAAGGCTTAGGCTAGGGCACCCCTAGTCTTAGGCTAGGGCTCCCCTAGGCTTAGGCTAAGGCTGAGGCTCCCCTTGCCTCAGGCTAGTGCACCCCTAGACTCAGGCTATGGCACCCCTAGGCTTAGGCTAGGGCAATCCTAGGCTAGACTAACATTAGGGCTCCCCTAGCTTCAGGCTAGGGCACCCGTAGGCTCAGGCTAGGGCACCCTTAGACTCAGGCTAAGGCATACCTAGACTTAGGCTAGGGCACCCCTTTGATTAGGCTAGGGCACCCCTAGGCTTAGGCTAGGGCATGCCTAGGCTTAGGCTAAGGCTAGGCTTCCCTAGCCTAAGGCTAGAGCACCCCTAGACTTAGGTTAGGGCACCCCTAGGCTTAGGCAAAGGCACCCCTAGGCTTAGGCTAGGGCACCCGTATGCTTAGGCAAAGGCACCCCTGGGCTTAGGCTAGGGCACCCCTAGGCTTAGGCTAGGGCACTCCTAGGCTTAGGCTAGGGCACCCCTAGGCTTAGGCTAAGGCTAGGTCACCCCTAGGCTTAGGCTAAGGCACCACTAGGCTTAGGCTAGGGCACACCAAGGCTTACGCTAAGGTTAGGGCTCCCCTAGCCTAAGACTAGGGAACCTCTAGGGTTAGGCTAGGGCACCCCTAGGCTTTGGCTAGGGCAATCCTAGGTTAGACTAATGTTAGGGCTCCCCTAGCCTCAGGCTAGGGCACCCGTAGGCTCAGGCTAAGCACCCTTAGACTCAGGCTAGGGCACCCCTAGACTTAGGTTAGGGCACCCCTAGGATTAGGCTAGGGCACCCCTAGGCTTAGGCTAGGGCACGCCTAGGCTTAGGCAAAGGCACCCCTAGTCTTAGGCTAGGGCACCCCTAGGCTTAGGCAAAGGCACCCCTAGGCTTAGGCTAGGGAATCCCTAGGCTTAGGCTAGGGAACACCAAGGCTTAGGCTAGGGCACACCAAGGCTTAGGCTAAGGCTAGGGATCCCCTAGCCTAAGGCTAGTGCACCCCTAGGCTTAGGCTAGGGCACCCCTAGGCTTAGGCTAGGGCACCCCTAGGCTTTGGCTAGGGAACCCCTAGGCTTAGGATAGGGGACTTCTAAGCTTAGTCTAGGGCACCCCTAGGCTTAGTCTAGGGCACCCCTAGGCTTAGGCTAGGGCACCCCTAGGCTTAGGCTAAGGCTAGGGCTCCCCTAGCCTAAGGCCAAGGCACCCCTAGGCTTAAGCTAGGGTACCCCTAGGCTTAGGCTAAGGCTAGGGATCCCCTAGCCTAAGGATAGGGCACCCCTAGGCTTAGGTTAGGGCACCCCTAGGCTTAGGCAAAGGCACCCCTAGGCTTAGGCTAGGGCACCCCTAGGCTTAGGCTAAGGCTAGGGCTCTCCTAGCCTAAGGCTAGGGCACCCCTAGACACTGGCTATGACACCCCTAGGCTTAGGCTAGGGCAATCCTAGGCTAGACTAACGTTAGGGCTCCCCTAGCCTCAGGCTAGGGCACCCATAGGCTCAGGCTAAGCACCCTTAGACTCAGGCTAGGGCACCCCTAGACTTAGGCTAGGGCACCCCTAGTATTAGGCTAGGGCACTCCTAGGCTTAGGCTAGGGCACGCCTAGGCTTAGGCTAAGGCTAGGCTCCCCTAGCCTAAGGCTAGAGCACCCCTAGGCTTAGCCTAGGGTACCCCTAGGCTTAGGCAAAGGCACCCCTAGTCTTAGGCTAGGGCACCCCTAGGCTTAGGCAAAGGCACCCCTAGGCTTAGGCTAGGGCACCCCTAGGCTTAGGCTAGGGAATCCCTAGGCTTAGGCTAGGGCACACCAAGGCTTAGGCTAGGGCGCACCTAGGCTTAGGCTAAGGCTAGGGATCCCCTAGCCTAAGGCTAGTGCACCCCTAGGCTTAGGCTAGGGCACCCCTAGGCTTAGGCTAGGGCACCCCTAGGCTTTGGCTAGGGAACCCCTAGGCTTAGGATAGGGAACTTCTAAGCTTAGGCTAGGGCACCCCTAGGCTTAGGCTAGGGCACCCCTAGGCTTAGGTTAAGGCTATGGCTCCCCTAGCCTAAGGCTAGTGCACCCCTAGGCTTAGGCTAGGGCACCCCTAGGCTTAGGGTAGGGCACCCCTAGGTTTTGGCTAGGGAACCCCTAGTCTTAGGATAGGGAACTTCAAAGATTAGGCTAGGGCACCCCTAGGCTTAGGCTAGGGCACCCCTAGGCTTAGGCTAAGGCTAGGGCTCCCCTAGCCTAAGGCTAGGGCACCCCTAGGCTTAGGCTAAGGCTAGGGATCCCATAGCCCAAGGATAGGGCACTCCTAGGCTTAGGCTAGGGCACCCGTAGGCTTAGGCTAAGGCTAGGGATCCCCTAGCCTAAGTCTATAGCACCCCTAGGCTTAGACTAGGGCACCCCTAGGCTAAAAGTAGGCCATCCTTAGGCTTAGGCTAAGGCACCCCTAAGCTTAGGGTAGGGCTAACCTAGGCTTAGGCTAGGGCACCCCTAGGCTTAGGCTAGGGAACCCCTACACTAAGGCTAGGGCACCCCTAGGCTTAGGCTAGGGCACCCCTAGGCTTAGGCTTAGGGCACCCCTACACTTAGGCTAAGGCAACGGCTCCCCTAGCCTCAGGCAAGGGCACCCTTATACTCAGACTAGGGCACCCCTAAGCTTAGGCTTAGGCTAGGGCTCCCCTAGGCTTAGGCTAAGGCTGCGGCTCCCCTTGCCTCAGGCTAGTGCACCCCTAGACTCAGGCTTGGGCACCCCTAAGCTTAGGCTAGGGCAATCCTAGGCTTAGGCTAAGGCTAGGGCTCCCCTAGGCTCAGGCTTGGGCACCCCTAGGCTTAGACCAGGGCACCTCTAGGCTTAGGCTAAGGCTTGGGCTCCCCTAGCCTAAGGCTACGGCACCCCTAGGCTCAGGCTAGGGCACCCCGAGGCTTAGGCTAGGGCACACCTAGGCTAGGAAAAGGCTAGGGCTCCCCTAGCCTAAGGCTGGGGCACCTCTAGGCTTAGGCTAGGGCACCCCTAGGCTTAGGCTAGGGCACCCCTAGGCTTAAGCTAGGGCTCCCCTAGGGTTAGGCTAAGGCTACGGCTCCCCTAGCCTCATAGTGCACCCCTAGACTCAGGCTATGGCACCCCTAAGCTTAGGCTAGGGCACCCCTAGGCTTGGGCTAGGGCACCCCTATGCTTAGGCTAGGGCACCCCTAGGCTTAGGCTAAGGCTAGGGCTCCCCTAGCCTAAGGCTAGAACACCCCTAGGCTTAGGCTAGGGCACCCCTAGGCTTAAGGTAGGCCATCCCTAGGCTTAGGCTAGGGCACCCCTAGGCTTAGGCTAAGGCTAGGGCTAACCTTGGCTTAGCCTAGGGCACCCCTAGGCTTAGGCTAGGGAACCGCTAGAGTAAGGTTAGGGACCCCTAGGCTTAGGCTTGGGCACCCCTAGTCTTAGGCTACGGCACCCCTACACTTAGGCTAAGGCAACGGCTCCCCTAGCCTCAGGCAAGGGCACCCCTAGACTCAGGCTAGGGCACCCGTTAGCTTAGGCTAGGACAATCCTAGGCTTAGGCTAAGTCTAGGGCTCCACTATCCTCAGGCTAGGGCACCCCTAGGCTCAGACTAGGGCTCCCCTAGCCTAAGGCTAGGGCACCCCAAGGCTTCGGCTAGGGCACCCCTAGTCTTAGGCTAGGGCTCCCCTAGGCTTAGGCTAAGGCTGCGGCTCCACTTGCCTCAGGCTAGTGCACCCCTAGACTCAGGCTATGGCACCCCTAGGCTTAGGCTAGGGCAATCCTAGGCTAGACTAACGTTAGGGCTCCCCTAGCTTCAGGCTAGGGCACCCGTAGGCTGAGGCTAGGGCACCCTTAGACTCAGGCTAGGGCATCCCTAGACTTAGGCTAGGGCACCCCTTGGATTAGGCTAGGTCACCCTTAGGCTTAGGCTAGGTCACGCCTAGGCTTAGGCTAAGGCTAGGTCACCCGTAGGCTTAGGCTAAGGCACCACTAGGCTTAGACTAGGGCACCCCAAGGCTTACGCTAAGGCACCCCTAGGCTTACGCTAAGGTTAGGGCTCCCCTAGCCTAAGACTAGGGCACCTCTAGGCTTAGGCTAGGGCACCCCTAGGCTTTGGCTAGGGCACCCCTAGGCTTAGGCTAAGGTTAGGGCTCTCCTAGCCTAAGGCTAGGGCACCCCTAGGCTTAGGCTAGGGCACCCCTAGGCTTAGGCTAGGGCACCCCTAGGCTTAGGCTAGGGCACCCCTAGGCTTAGGCTATGGCTAGGTCACCCCTAGGCATAGGCTAAGGCACCACTAGGCTTAGGCTAGGGCACCCCAAGACTTAGGCTAGCGCACCCCTAGGCAGAGGCTAATGCACCCCTAAGCTGAGGCTAGGGCACCCCTAGGCTTAGGCTAAGGCTAGGGCTCCCCTAGCCTAGGGCTAGGGTACCCCTAGGCTTAATCTAGGGCTCCTGTAGGCTTAGGCTAAGGCTTGGGCACCCCTAGCCTAAGGCTAGGGCACCCCTAGGCTTTGGCTAGGGCACCCGTAGGCTTAGGAGAGGGAACTTCTAAGTTTAGTCTAGGGCACCCCTAGGCTTAGGCTAAGGCTAGGGATCCCCTAGCCTAAGGCTAGGGCACTCCTAGGCTTAGGCTAGGGCACCCGTAGGCTTAGGCTAGGGCACCTCTAGACTTAGGCTAGGGCACCCCTAGGCTTAGGTTTAGGCTAGGGCACCTCTAGGCTTAGGCTAGGGCACCCCTAGACTTAGGCTAGGGCAACGCAAGGCTTAGGCTAAAGCACCCCTAGGCTTACGCTAAGGATAGGGCTCCCCTAGCCTAAGGCTAGGGCACCTCTACGCTTAGGCTAGGGCACCCTAGGCTTTGGTTAGGGCACCCCTAGGCTTAGGCTAGGGCACTTCTAGGCTTAGGCTAGGGCAGCCCTAGGCTTAGGCTAGGGCACCCCTAGGCTTAGGCTAGGGCACCCCTAGGCTTAGGCTAAGGCTAAGGCTCCCCTAGCCTAAAGCTAGGGCACCCCTAGGCTTAGGCTTGGGCACCCCTAGGCTTAGGCTAGGGCACCCCTAGGTTTAGGCTAGGACCCTCCTAGGCTTAGGCTAGGGCACCCGTAGGCTTAGCCTAGAGCACCCCTAGGCTTAGGCTTGAGTACCCTTAGGCTTAGACTAGGGCACCCCTAGGCTTAGGCTAGGGCACGCCTAGGCTTAAGCTAGAGCACCCCTAGGCTTAGGCTAGGACACCACTAGGCTTAGGCTAGGGCACCGCTAGGCTTAGGCTAAGGCTAGGGTTTCCCTACCCTATGGCTAGGGAACCCCTAGGCTTAGGCTAGGGCACCCCTAGGCTTAGGTATGGAACCCCTAGGCTTAGGTTATGGCACCCCTATGCTTAGGCTAGGGCACCCCTAGATGTAGGCTAGGGCACCCCTAGGCTTAGGCTGGGGCACACCTAGACTTAGGCTAGGGCAACCCTAGGCTTAGCCTAAGGCTAGGGCTCCTCTAGCCTAACACTAGGGGTTCCCTAGGCTTGTCTAGGGCACCCCTAGGCTTAGGCTAAGGCACCCCTAGGTTTAGGCTAGGGCACCCCCAAGCTTCGGCTAAGGCGAGGACTCCCCTAGCCTAAGGATAGGGCACCCCTAGGCTTAGACTAAGGCTAGGGCTCCCCTAGCCTAAGGCTAGGGCACCCCTAAGCTTAGGCTAAGGCACCCCTAGGCTTAGGCTAGGGCACCCCTAGGCTTAGGCTAGGGCACCCCTAGGCCTAGGGTAGGGCTCCCCTAGCCTAAGGCTGGGGCACCCATAGACGCAGGCTATGGCATCGTAGGCTTAGGCTAGGGCAATCCTATGCTACACAAAGGCTAGGGCTCCCCTAGCCTCAGGCTAGGACACCCGTAGGCTCAGGCTAGGGCACCCCTAGGCTCAGGATAGGGCACGACTAGGCTTACGCTAAGGCTACAGCTCCCCTAGACTAAGGTTTGGGCACCCCTAGATTTAGGCTAGGGCACCCCTAGGCTTAGGCTAGGGCAACAGTAGGTTTAGGCTAGGGCACCCTTAGACTTAGGCTAAGGCAACGGTTCCCCTAGCCTCAGGCTAGGGCACCCCTAGACTCAGGCTAGGGCACCCCTAAGCTTAGGCTAGGGCAATCCTAGGCTTAGGCTAAGTCTAGGGCTCCCATGGGATCAGTCTAGGGCACCTCTAGGCTTAAACTAGGGCACCCCTAGGCTTAGGCTAAGGCTAGGGCTCCCCTAGCCTAAGGCTACGGCACCTCTAGGCTTAGGCTAGAGCAAGCCTAGGCTTAGGAAGAGGCTAGTGCTCCCCTACCCTACGACTAGGGCACCTCTAGCCTTAGGCTAGGGCACCCCTAGGCGTAGGCTAGGGCACCCATAGCCTTAAGATAGGGCTCCCCTAGGCTTAGGAAAAGGCTATGGCTTCCCTAGCCTCAGGCTAGTGCACCCCTAGACTCAGGCTATGGCGCCCCTAGCCTTAGGCTAGGGCACCCCTAGGCTTAGGCTTGGGCACCCCTAGGCTTAGGCTAGGCCACCCCTAGGCTTAGGCTAGGGCACCCCTAAGCTTAGGCTAAGGCTAGGGCTAACCTAGGCTTAGGCTAGGGCATCCCTAGGCTTAGGCTAGGGAACCCCTATACTAAGGCTAGGGCACCCCTAGGCTTAGGCTAGGGCAACCCTAGGCTTAGGCTAGGACACCCCTACACTTAGGCTAAGGCAACGGCTCCCCTAGCCTCAGGCAAGGGCACCCCTAGACTCATGCTAGGGCACCCGTTAGCTTAGGCTAGGGCAATCCTAGGCTTAGGCTAAGTCTAGGGCTCCCCTATCCTCAGGCTAGGGCACCCCTAGGCTCAGGCTATGGCACCCCTAGGCTTAGGCTAGGGCAATCCTAGGCTAGACTAACGTGAGGGCTACCCTAGCCTCAGGCTAGGGCATCCCTAGGCTTAGGCTAGGGCACCCCTAGGCTTAGACTAGGGCACCCCTAGGCTTAGGCTAGGGCACCACTAGTCTTAGGCTACGGCACCCGTAGGCTTAGGCTGAGGCTAGGGCTCCCCTAGGCTCATCCTAGGGCACCCCTAGGCTTAGACTAGGGCACCCCTAAGCTTAGGTATGGAACCCCTAGGCTTGGGTTATGGCACCCCTATTCTTAGGCTAGGGCACCCCTAGATGTAGGCTAGGGCACCCCTAGGCTTAGGCTGGGGCACACTTAGGCTTAGGCTAAGTCTAGGGCTCCCCTAGCCTAAGGCGAGGGCACCCCTAGGCTTAGGCTAGGCACCCCTAGACTTAGGCTAGGGCAACCCAAGGCTTAGGCTAGGGCACCCCTAGGCTTAGTCTAGGGCACCCCTAGGCTTAGGCTAAGGCTAGGGCTCCTCTAGCCTAACACTAGGGCATCCCTAGGCTTGGCTAGGGCACCCCTAGGCTTAGGCTAGGGCACCCCTAGGTTTAGGCTAGGGCACCCCCAAGCTTCGGCTAAGGCTAGGACTCCCCTAGCCTAAGGATAGGGCACCCCTAGGCTTAGACTAAGGCTAGGGCTCCCCTAGCCTAAGGCTAGGGCACCCCTAAGCTTAGGCTAGGGCACCCCTAGGCTTAGGCTAAGGCACCCCTAGGCTTAGGCTAGGGCACCCCTAGGCTTAGGCTAGGGCACCCCTAGGCTTAGGCTAGGGCTCCCCTAGCCTAAGGCTGGGGCACCCCTAGTCTCAGGCTATGGCACCGTAGTATTCGGCTAGAGCAATCCTATGCTAGACAAAGGCTAGGGCTCCCCTAGCCTCAGGCGAGGGCACCCGTAGGCTCAGGCTAGGGCACCCCTAGGCTCAGGATAAGGCACGACTAGGCTTACGCTAAGGCTAGGGCTCCCCTAGACTATGGCTAGAGCACCCCTAGGTTTAGGCTAGGGCACCCCTAGGCTTAGGCTAGGGCAACCGTAGGTTTAGGCTAGGGTACCCTTAGACTTGGGCTAAGGCAACGGCTCCCCTAGCCTCAGGCTAGGGCACCCCTAGACTCTGGCTAGGGCACCCCTAAGCTTAGGCTAGGGCAATCCTAGGCTTAGGCTAAGGCTAGGGCTCCAATAGGATCAGTATAGGGCAACCCTAGGCTTAAACTAGGGCACCCCTAGGCTTAGGCTAAGGCTAGGGCTCCCCTAGCCTAAGGCTACGGCACCCCTAGTCTCAGGCTAGGGCACCCCGAGGCTTAGGAAAGAGCACCCCTAGGCTTAGGAAAAGGCTAGGGCTCCCCTACCCTATGGCTAGGGCACCTCTAGCCTCAGGCTAGTGCACCCCTAGACTCAGGCTATGGCACCCCTAAGGTTAGGCTAGGGCACCCCTAGGCTTAGGCTAGGGCACCCCTAGGCTTAGGCTACGCCACCCCTAGGCTTAGGCTAGGGCACCCCTAGGCTGAGGCTAAGGCTAGGGGTAACCTAGGCTTAGGCAAGGGCACCCCTAGGCTTAGGCTAAGGAACCCCTATACTAAGGCTAGGGCACCCCTAGGCTTAGGCTAGGGCACCCCTAGGCTTAGGCTAGGGCACCCCTACACTTAGGCTAAGGCAACGGCTCCCCTAGCCTCAGGCAAGGGCACCCCTAAACTCAAGCTAGGGCACCCGTTAGCTTAGGTTAGGGTAATCCTAGCCTTAGTCTAAGTCTAGGGCTCCCCTATCCTCAGGCTAGGGCACCCCTAGGCTCAGGCTATGGCACCCCTAGGCTTAGGCTACCGCACCCCTAGGCTTAGGCTAAGGCTAGGGCTCCCCTAGCCTAAGGCTAGGGCACCCTTATGCTTAGGCTAGGGCACCCCTAGGCTTAGTATAGGGCACCCCTAGTTTTAGGCTAGGGCACCCCTTGGCTTAGGCTAAGGCAAGGGCTCCCCTAGCCTATGGCTAAGGCACCCCTAGGCTTAGGCTAGGGCAACCCTAGGCTTAGGCAAAGGCACCCCTAGGCTCAGGCTAGGGCTCCCCTAGCCTAAGGCTAGGGCACCCCAAGGCTTAGGCTAGGGGACCCCTATTCTTAGGCTAGGGCTCCCCTAGGCTTCGGCTAAGGCTGCGGCTCCCCTTGCCTCAGGCAAGTGCACCCCTCGACTCAGGCTATGGCTCCCCTAGACTAAGGCTAGGGGACCCCTAGGTTTAGGCTAGGGCACCCCTAGGCTTAGGCTAGGGAACCCCTAGCCTAAGGCTAGGGCACCCCTAGGCTTAGGCTAGGCCACCCCTAGGCTTAGGCTAGGGCACCCCTAGACTTAGGCTAAGGCAACGGCTCCCCTAGCCTCAGGCTAGGGCACCCCTAGACTCAGGCTAGGGCACCCCTAAGCTTAGGCTAGGGCACTCCTAGGCTTAGGCTAGGGCACCCCTAAGCTTAGGCTAAGGCTAGGGCTCCCCTAGCCTAAGACTAGAGCACCCCTAAGCTTAGGCTAGGGCAACCCAAAGCTTAGGCTAGGCCAACCCTAGGCTTAGGCTACGGCACCCCTAGGCTTAGGATAAGGCTAGGGCTAACCTAGGCTTAGGCTAGGGCACCCCTAGGCTTAGGCTAGGGAACCCCTAGACTAAAGCTAGGGCACCCCTAGGCTTAGGCAAGGGCACCCTTTGGCTTAGGCTAGGGCACCCCTACACTTAGGCTAAGGCAATGGCTCCCCTAGCCTCAGGCAAGGGCACCCCTAGACTCAGGCTAGGGCACCAGTTAGATTAGGCTAGGGCAATCCTAGGCTTAGTCTAAGGCAAGGGCTCCCCTAGCCTATGCCTAGGGCACCCCTAGGCTTAGGCTAGGGCAATCCTAGGCTTAGGCAAAGGCACCCCTAGGCTTAGGCTATGGCACCCCTTGGCTTAGGGTAGGGCACCCCTAGGCTTAGGCTAGGGCACCCCTAGGCTTAAGCTAGGGCACCCCTAGGCTTAGGATAAGGCTAGGGCTAACCTAGGCTTAGGCTAGGGCACCCCTAGGCTTAGGCTAGGGCACCCCTAGGCTTAGGCTAAGGCTCCCTAGGCTAAGGTACGGCTGCGGCTCCCCTTGCCTCAGGCTAGTGCACCCCTAGACTCAGGCTATGGCACCCCTAGGCTAAGGCTAGGGCAATCCTAGGCTAGACTAACGTCAGGTCTCCCCTAGCCTCAGGTTAGGGCACCCGTAGGCTCAGGCTAGGGCACCACTAGGCTTAGGCTAGGGCACCCCTAGGCTTAGGCTAATGCTAGGCTCCTCTAGCCTAAGGCTGGAGCACCCCTAAGCTTAGGCTAGGGCACCCCTAGGCTTAGGCTAGGGCACCCCTAGGCTTAGCCTAAGGCTAGGACTCCCCTAGCCTAAGGCTAGGGCACCCCTAGGCTTAGGCTAGGGCACCCCTAGGCTTAGGATAGGGCACCCCTAGGCTTAGGCTAGGGCACCCCTAGGCTTAGGATAGGGCACCCCAAGGCTTAGGTTAGGGCACCCCTAGGCTTAGCCTAAGGCAAAGGCTCCCCTAGCCTATGCCTAGGGCACCCCTAGGCTTAGGCTAGGGCAATCCTAGGCTTAGGCAAAGGCACCCCTAGGCTTAGGCTATGGCACCCCTTGGCTTAGGCTAGGGCACCCCTAGGCTTTGGCTAGCGCACCCCTAGGCTTAGGCTAAGGCTAGGGCTGTCCTAGCCTAAGGCTAGGGCACCCCTAGGCTTAGGCTAGGAAACCCCTAGGCTTAGGCAAGGGCTAGGTCACAACTAGGCTTAGGCTAAGGCACCACTAGGCTTAAGATGGGGCACCCCTAGGCTTAGGCTAGGGGACCCCTAGGCTTAGGCTAGGGGACCCCAAAGCTGAGTCTAGGGCACCCTTAAACTGAGGCTAGGGCACCCCTAGGCTTAGACTAAAACTAGGGCTACCCTAGCTTAAGGCTATGGCACCTATTGGCTTAGGCTAGGGCACCCCTAGGCTTAGGCAAAGGCTAGGGCTCCCGTAGCCTAAGGCTAGGGCACCCCTAGGCTTAGGCTGGGCAACCCTAGGCTTAAGCTAGGGCACCCGTAGGCTTAGGCTAAGGCTAGGGCGCCCCTAGACTAAGGCTAGGGCAACCCTAGGCTTAGGCTAGGGCACACCTAGGCTTACGATAGGGCACCCCTAGGCTTAGGCTAGGGCACCCCTAGTTTTAGCCTAAGGCAAGGGCTCCCCTAGCCTATGCCTAGGGCACCCCTAGGCTTAGGTTAGGGCAATCCTAGGCTTAGGCAACGGCACCCCTAGGCTTAGGCTATGGCACCCCTTGGCTTAGGGTAAGGCACCCCTAGGCTTAGGCTAGGGCACCCCTAGGCTTAAGCTAGGGCACCCGTAGGCTTAGGCTAAGGCAAGGGCTCCCCTAGCCTAAGGCTAGGGCACCCCTAGGCTTAGGGTAGGGCACCCCTAGGCTTCGGCTAGGGCACCCCTAGGCTTAGGATATGGAACTTCTAAGCTTAGTCTAGGGCACCCCTAGGCTTAGGTTAGGGCACCCCTAGGCTTAGGCTAAGGCTAGCGCTCCCCTAGCCTAAGGCTAGGGCACTCCTAGGTTTAGGCTAGGGTACCCGTAGGCTTAGGTAGGGCACCCCTAGAATTAGGCTAGGGCACCCCTAGGCTTAATCTAAGGCTTGGGCTCCCCTAGCCTAAGGCTAGGGCACCCCTAGGCTTAGCCTAGGGCACCCCTAGGCTTAGGCTAAGGCACCCCTAGGCTTACGCTAAGGTTAGGGCTGTCCTAACCTAAGGCTAGGCCACCCCTAGGCTTAGGCTAGGGAACCCCTAGGCTTAGGCTAGGGCTAGGTCACCCCTAGGCTTAGGCTAAGGCACCACTAGGCTTAGGCTAGGGCTCCCCTAGCCTAAGGCTAGGGCACCTCTAGGCTTAGGCTAGGGCACCCCTAGGCTTTGGCTAGGGCACCACTAGGCTTAAGATGGGGCACCCCTAGGCTAGGGCTAAGTCACCCCTAGGCTTAGGCTAAGGCACCACTAGGCTTAGGCTAGGGCTCCCCTAGCCTAAGGCTAGGGCACCTTTAGGCTTCGGCTAGGGCACCCCTAGGCTTTGGCTAGCGCAACCCTAGGCTTAGGCTAAGGCTAGGGCTGTCCTAACCTAAGGCTAGGCCACCCCTAGGCTTAGGCTAGGGAACCCCTAGGCTTAGGCTAGGGCTAGGTCACCCCTAGGCTTAGGCTAAGGCACCACTAGGCTTAGGCTAGGGCACCCCTAGGCTTAGGCTAGGGAACCCCTAGGCTTAGGCTAGGGTACCCCAAAGCTGAGGCTAGGGCACCCCTAAATTGAGGCTAGGGCACACGTAGGCTTAGACTAAAACTAGGGCTACCCTAGCTTAAGGCTATGGCACCTATAGGCTTAGGCTAGGGCACCCCTAGGCTTAGGCTGGGCCACACTAGGCTTAAGCTAGGGCACCCCTAGGCTTAGGCTAAGGCTAGGGCTCCCCTAGCCTAAGGCTAGGGCACCCCTAGGCTTAGGCTGGGCAACCCTAGGCTTAAGCTAGGGCACCCGTAGGCTTAGGCTAAGGCTAGGGCACCCCTAGGCTTTGGCTAGGGCACCCCTAGGATTAGGCTAAGGCTAGGGCACTCCTAGGCTTAGGCTAGGGCACCCGTAGGCTTAGGTTAGGGCACCCCTAGACTTAGGCTAGGGCACCCCTAGGCTTAGCTTTAGGCTAGGGCACCCCTAGGCTTAGGCTTGGGCACCCCTATGCTTAGGCTAGGGCACCCCAAGGTTTAGGCTAAGGCACCCCTAGCTTACGCTAAGGTTAGGGCTCCCCTAGCCTAAGGTTAGGGCAGCCATAAGCTTAGGCTAGGGCACCCCTAGGTTTTGGCTAGGGCGCCCCTAGGCTTAGGCTAAGGCTAGGGCTCCCCTGGCCTAAGGCTAGGGCACCCCTAGGCTTAGGGTAGGGCACCCCTAGGCTTAGGCTAAGGCTACGGCTCCCCTAGCCTCAGCTGGTGCACCCCTAGACTCAGGCTATGGCACACTAGGCTTAGGCTAGGGCAATCCTAGGCTAGACTAAGGCTAGGGCTCCCCTACCCTCAGGCTAGGGCACCCGTAGGCTCAGGCTAAGGCACCCGTAGACTCAGGCTAGGGCACCCCTAGGCTCAGGATAGGGCACGCCTAGGCTTAGGCTATGGCTAGGGCTCCCCTAGACTAAGGCTAGGGCACCCCTAGGCTTAGGCTAGGGCACCCCTAGGCTTAGGCTAGGGCACCCCTAGACTTAGGCTAAGGCAACGGCTCCCCCAGCCTCAGGCTAGGGCACCCCTAGACTCAGGCTTGGGCACCCCTAAGCTTAGGCTAGGGCAATCCTAGGCTTAGGCTAAGGCTAGGGCTCCCTTAGGCTCAGGCTAGGGCACCCCTAGGCTTAGACTAGGGCACCCCTAGGCTTAGGTTAAGGCTAGGGCTCTCCTAGCCTAAGGCTACGGCACCCCTAAGCTTAGGTTAGGGCACCCTAGCTTAAGCTAGGGCACAATTAGGCTTAGCCTAAGGCTAGGGCTCCCCTAGCCTAAGGCTAGAGCACCCCTAGGCTTAGGCTAAGGCACCCCTAGGCTTAGGCTAAGGCTAGGGCTAATCTAGGCTTAGGCTAGGGCACCCCAAGGGTTAGGCTAGGGAACCCCTACACTAAGGCTAGGGCACCCCAAGGCTCAGGCTAGGGCACCCCTACACTTAGGCTAAGGCAACGACTCCCCTAGCCTCAGGAAAGGGCACCCTTAGAGTCAGGCTTGGACACCCGTTAGCTTAGGCTAGGACAATCCTAGGCTTAGGCTATGTCTTGGGCTCCCCAATCCTCAGGCTAGGGCACCCCTAGGCTCAGGCTAGGGCACCCCTAGGCTTAGGGTAGGCCATCCCTAGGCTTAGGCTAGGGCACCCCTAGGCTTAGGATAAGGCTAGAGCTAACTTAGGCTTAGGCTAGGGCATCCCTAGGCTTAGGCTAGGGAACCCCTAGACTAAGGCTAGGGCACCCCTAGGCTTAGGCTAGGGCAACCCTAGTCTTAGGCTAGGGCACCCCTACACTTAGGCTAAGGCAACGGCTCCCCTAGCCTCAGGCAAGGGCACCCCTAGACTCAGGCTAGGGCACCCATAAGCTTAGGCTAGGACAATCCTAGGCTTAGGCTAAGTCTAGGGCTCCCCTATCCTCAGGCTAGGGCACCCCTAGACTCAGGCTAGGGCTCCCCTAGCCTAAGGCTAGGGCACCCCAAGGCTTAGGCTAGGGCACCCCTAGTCTTAGGCTAGGGCTCCCCTAAGCTTAGGCTAAGGCTGCGGCTCCCCTTGCCTCAGGCTAGTGCACCACTAGACTCAGGCTAAGGCACCACTAGGCTTAGGCTAGGGCAATCCTAGGCTAGACTAACGTTAGGGCTCCCCTAGCTTCAGGCTAGGGCACCCGTAGGCTAAGGCTAGGTCACGCTTAGACTCAGGCTAGGGCATCCCTAGACTTAGCCTAGGGCACCCCTTGAATTAGGCTAGGGCACCCCTAGGCTTAGGCTAGGGCACGCCTAGGCTTAGGCTAAGGCTAGGCTTCCCTAGCATAAGGCTAGAGCACCCCTAGGCTTAAGCTAGGGCACCCCTAGGCTTAGGCAAAGGCACCCCTAGGCTTAGGCTAGGGCACCCGTAGGCTTAGGCTAAGGCTAGGGATCCCCTAGCCTAAGGCTAGAGCACCCCTAGGCTTAGGCTAGGGCACCCCTAGGCTAAGGGTAGGCCATCCCTAGGCATAGTCTAGGGCACCCCTAGGCTTAGGCTAAGGCTAGGGCTAACCTAGGCTTAGGCTAGGGCACCCCTAGGCTTAGGCTAGGGCACCCCTAGGCTTAGGCTAGGGCACCCCTACACTTAGGCTAAGGCAACGACTCCCCTAGCCTCAGGCAAGGGCACCCTTAGACTCAGGCTAGGGCACCCGTTAGCTTAGGCTAGGACAATCCTAGGCTTAGGCTAAGTCGAGGGCTCCCCTATCCTCAGGCTAGGGCACCCCTAGGCTCAGGCTAGGGCTCCCCTATCCTCAGGCTAGGGCACCCCTAGGCTTAGGCTAGGGCTCCCCTAGGCTTAGGCTAATGCTGCGGCTCCCCTTGCCTCAGGCTAGTGCACCCCTAGACTCAGGCTTGGGCACCCCTAAGCTTAGGCTAGGGCAATCCTAGGCTTAGGCTAAGGCTAGGGCTCCCCTAGGCTCAGGCTAGGGCACCCCTAGTCTTAGACTAGGGCACCCCTAGGCTTAGGCTAAGGCTTGGGCTCCCCTAGCCTAAGCCTACGGCAACCCTAGGCTCAGGCTAGGGCACCCCTAGGCTTACGCTAGGGCACGCCTAGGCTTAGGCTAAGGCTAGGTTTCCTAGCCTAAGGCTAGAGCACCCCTAGGCTTAGGCTAGGGCACCCCTAGGCTTAGGCAAAGGCACCCCTAGGCTTAGGCAAAGGCACCCCTAGGCTTAGGCAAAGGCACCCCTGGGCTTAGGCTAGGGCACCCCTAGGCTTAGGCTAGGTCACTCCTAGGCTTAGGCTAGGGCACCCCTAGGCTTAGGCTAAGGCTAGGTCACCCCTAAAATTAGGCTAAGGCACCACTAGGCTTAGGCTAAGGCACCCCAAGGCTTACGCTAAGGCACCCCTAGGCTTACGCTAAGGTTAGGGCTCCCCTAGCCTAAGACTAGGGCACCTATAGGCTTAGGCTAGGGCACCCCTAGGCTTTGGCTAGGGCACCCCTAGGCTTAGGCTAAGGCTAGGGCTCTCCTAGCCTAAGGCTAGGGCACTACTAGGCTTAGGTTAGGGCACCCCTAGGCTTAGGCTAAGACTAGGTCACCCCTAGGCTTAGGCTAAGGCTAGGGATCCCCTAGCCTAAGGATTGGGCACTCCTAGGCTTAGGCTAGGGCACCCGTAGGCTTAGGCTAAGGCTAGGGATCCCCTAGCCTAAGGCTAGAGCACCCCTAGGCTTAGGCTAGGGCACCCCTAGGCTAAGGGTAGGCCATCCCTAGGCTTAGGCTAGGGCACCCCTAGGCTTAGGCTAAGGCTAGGGCTAACCTAGGCTTAGGCTAGGGCACCCCTAGGCTTAGGCTAGGGCACCCCTAGGCTTAGGCTAGGGCACCCCTAGGCTTAGGCTAGGGCACCCCTACACTTAGGCTAAGGCAACGACTCCCCTAGCCTCAGGCAAGGTCACCCTTAGACTCATGCTAGGGCACCCGTTAGCTTAGGCTAGGACAATCCTAGGCTTAGGCTAAGTCTAGGGCTCCCTTATCCTCAGGCTAGGGCTCCCCTAGCCTAAGGCTAGGGCACCCCTAGGCTTAGGCTAGGGCACCCCTAGGCTTAGGCTAGGGCTCCCCTAGGCTTAGGCTAAGGCTGCGGCTCCCCTTGCCTCAGGCTACTGCACCCCTAGACTCAGGCTATGGCACGCCTAGGCTTAGGCTAGGGCAATCCTAGGCTAGACTAACGTTAGGCTCCCCTAGTTTCAAGCTAGGGCACCCGTAGGCTCAGGCTAGGGCACGCTTAGACTCAGGCTAGGGCATCCCTAGACTTAGGCTAGGGCACCCCTTGGATTAGGCTAGGGCACCGCTATGCTTAGGCTAGGGCACGCCTAAGCTTAGGCTATGGCTAGGCTTCCCTAACCTAAGGCTAGAGCACCCCTAGGCTTAAGCTAGGGCACCCCTAGGCTTAGGCAAAGGCACCCCTAGGCTTAGGCTAGGGCACCCGTAGGCTTAGGCTAAGGCTAGGGATCCCCTAGCCTAAGGCTAGAGCACCCCTAGGCTTAAGCTAGGGCACCCCTAGGCTTAGGCTAAGGCTAGGGCTAACCTAGGCTTAGGCTAGGGCACCCCTAGGCTTAGGCTAGGGCACCCATACACTTAGGCTAAGGCAACGACTCCCCTAGCCTCAGGCAAGGGCACCCTTAGACTTAGGCTAGGGCACCCGTTAGCTTAGGCTAGGACAATCCTAGGCTTAGGCTAAGTCTAGGGCTCCCCTATCCTCAGGCTAGGGCACCGCTAGGCTCAGGCTAGGGCACCCCTAGGTTTAGACTAGGGCACCCCTAGGCTTAGGCTAAGGCTTGGGCTCCCCTACCCTAAGGCTACGGCACCCCTAGGCTCAGGCTAGGGCTCCCCTAGCCTAAGGCTAGGGCACCCCTAGGCTTAGGCTAGGGCACCCCAAGGCTTAGGCTAGGGCTCCCCTAGGCTTAGGCTAATGCTGTGGCTCCCCATGCCTCAGGCTAGTGCACCCCTAGACTTTGGCTTGGGCACCCCTAAACTTAGGCTAGGGCAATCCTAGGCTTAGGCTAAGGCTAGGGCTCCCCTAGGCTCAGGCTAGGGCACCCCTAGGCTTAGACTAGGGCACCCCTAGGCTTAGGATAAGGCTTGGGCTCCCCTAGCCTAAGCCTACGGCACCCCTAGGCTCAGGCTAGGGCACCCCTAGGCTTAGGCTAGGGCACGCCTAGGCTTAGGCTAAGGCTAGGTTTCCTAGCCTAAGGCTAGAGCACCCCTAGGCTTAGGCTAGGGCACCCCTAGGCTTAGGCAAAGGCACCCCTAGGCTTAGGCTAGGGCACCCCTAGGCTTAGGCAAAGGCACCCCTGGGCTTAGGCTAGGGCACCCCTAGGCTTAGGCTAGGTCACTCCTAGGCTTAGGCTAGGGCACCCCTAGGCTTAGGCTAAGACTAGGTCACCCCTAGGCTTAGGCTAAGGCACCACTAGGCTTAGGCTAGGGCACCCCTAGACTTAGGCTAGCGCACCCCTAGGCTGAGGCTAGTGCACCCCTAAGCTGAGGCTAGGGCACCCCTAGGCTTAGGCTAAGTCTAGGGCTCCCGTAGCCTAAGGCTAGGGGACCCCTAGGCTTAAGCTAGGGCACCTGTAGGCTTAGGATAAGGCTAGGGCTACCCTAGCCTAAGGCTAGGGCAACTCTAGGCTTAGGCTAGGGCACCCCTAGGCTTAGGCTAAGGCTACGGCTAACCTAGGCTTAGGCTAGGGCACCCCTAGGCTTAGGCTAGGGAACCCCTAGACTAAGGCTAGGGCACCCCTAGGCTTAGGCTAGGGCACCCCTACACTTACGCTAAGGCCACGGCTCCCCTAGCCTCAGGCAAGGGCACCCCTAGACTCAGGCTAGGCCACCCGTTAGCTTAGGCTAGGACAATCCTAGGCTTAGGCTAAGTCTAGGGCTCCCCTATCCTCAGGCTAGGGAACCCCTAGGCTCAAGCTAGGGCTCCCCTAGCCTAAGGTTAGGGCACCCCTAAGCTTAGGCTAGGGCACCCCTAGGCTTAGGCTAGGTCTCCCCTAGGCTTAGGCTAAGGCTGCGGCTCCCCTTGCCTCAGGCTAGTGCACCCCTAGGCTTAGGCTAGGGCAATCCTAGGCTAGACTAACGTTAGGGCTCCCCTAGCCTCAGGCTAGGGCACCCGTAGGCTCAGGATAGGGCACCCTTAGACTCAGGCTAGGGCACCCCTAGACTTAGGCTAGGGCACCCCTAGGATTAGGCTAGGGCACCCCTAGGCTTAGGCTAGGGCACGCCTAGGCTTAGGCTAAGGCTAGGCTCCCCTAGCCTAAGGCTAGAGCACCCCTAGGCTTAGGCTACGGTACCCCTAGGCTTAGGCAAAGGCACCCCTAGGCTTAGGCTAGGGCACCCCAAGGCTTAGGCTAGGGCACCCCTAGGCTTAGGCTAGGGCACCCCTAGGCTTAGGCTAGGGCATCCCTAGGCTTAGGCTAGGGCACACCAAGACTTAGGCTAGGGCACACCTAGGCTTAGGCTAAGGCTAGGGATCCCCTAGCCTAAGACTAGTGCACCCCTATTCTTAGGCTAGGGCACCCCTAGGCTTAGGCTAGGGCACCCCTAGGCTTTGGCTAGGGAACCCCTAGGCTTAGGATAGGGAACTTCTAAGCTTAGGCTAGGGCACCCCTAGGCATAGGCTAGGGCACCCCTAGGCTTAGGCTAAGGCTAGGGCTCCCCTAGCCTAAGGCTAGGGCACCCCTAGGCTTAGGCTAGGGCACCCCTAGGCTTAGTCTAGGGTACCCCTAGGCTTAAGCTAGGGCACCCCTAGGCTTAGGCTAAGGCCAGGTATCCCCTAGCCTAAGGATTGGGCACTCCTAGGCTTAGGCTAGGGCACCCGTAGGCTTAGGCTAAGGCTAGGGATCCCCTAGCCTAAGGCTAGAGCACCCCTAGGCTTAGGCTAGGGCACCCCGAGGCTAAGGGTAGGCCATCCCTAGGCTTAGGCTAGGGCACCCCTAGGCTTAGGCTAAGGCTAGGGCTAACCTAGGCTTAGGCTAGGGCACCCCTAGGCTTAGGCTAGGGAACCCCTACACTAAGGCTAGGGCACCCCTAGGCTTAGGCTAGGGCACCCCTAGGCTTAGGCTAGGGCACCCCTACACTTAGGCTAAGGCAACGACTCCCCTAGCCTCAGGCAAGGGCACCCTTAGACTCAGGCTAGGGCACCCGTTAGCTTAGGCTAGGACAATCCTAGGCTTAGGCTAAGTCTAGGGCTCCCTTATCCTCAGGCTAGGGCTCCCCTAGCCTAAGGCTAGGGCATCCCTAGGCTTAGGCTAGGGCACCCCTAAGCTTATGCTAAGGCTGCGGCTCCCCTTGCCTCAGGCTACTGCACCCCTAGACTCAGGCTTGGGCACCCTTAAGCTTAGGCTAGGGCAATCCTAGGCTTAGGCTCCGGCTAGGGCTCCCCTAGGCTCAGGCTAGGGCAACCCTAGGCTTAAGCTAGGGCTCCCCTAGAGTTAGGCTAACGCTACTTCTCCCCAAGCCTCATAGTGCACCCCTAGACTCAGGCAATGGCACCCCTAAGCTTAGGCTAGGGCACCCCTAGCCTTAGATTAGGGCACCGCTAGGCTTAGGCTAGGGCAACCCTAGGCTTAGGCTAAGGCTAGGGCACCCCTAGGCTCAGGCTAGGGCACCCCTAAGCTTAGGCTAAGGCTTGGGCTCCCCTACCGTAAGGCTACGGCACCCCTAGGCTCAGGCTAGGGCACCTCGAGCCTTAGGCTAGGGCAACCCTTGGCTTAGGCTAGGGCACCCCAAGGCTTAGGCTAAGGCACCCCTAGACTTACGCTAAGGTTAGGGCTCCCCTAGCCTAAGGCTAGGGCACCTCTAGGCTTAGGCTAGGGCACCCCTAGGCTTTGGCTAGGGCACCCCTAGGCTTAGGCTAAGGCTAGGGCTCTCCTAGCCTAAGGCTAGGGCACCCCAAGGCTTAGGCTAGGGCACCCCTAGACTTAGGCTAGGGCACCCCTAGGCTTAGGCTAAGGCTAGGTCATCCCTAGGCTTATGCTAAGGCACCACTAGGCTTAGTCTAGGGCACCCCTAGGCTTAGGCTAGGGCACCCCTAGGCTTAGGCTAGGGCACCCCAAAGCTGAGGCGAGGGCACCCCTAGGCTTAGGCTAAGGCTAGGGATCCCCTAGCCTTAGGCTAGGGCCCACGTAGCCTTAGGCTCGAGCTCCCCTAGCCTTAGGCTAGGGCACCCCTAGCCTTAGGCTAGGGCACCCCTAGGCTTAGTCTAGGGTACCCCTAGGCTTAAGCTAGGGCACCCCTAGGCTTAGGCTAAGGCCAGGTATCCCCTAGCCTAAGGATTGGGCACTCCTAGGCTTAGGCTAGGGCACCCGTAGGCTTAGGCTAAGGCTAGGGATCCCCTAGCCTAAGGCTAGAGCACCCCTAGGCTTAGGCTAGGGCACCCCGAGGCTAAGGCTAGGCCATCCCTAGGCTTAGGCTAGGGCACCCCTAGGCTTAGGCTAAGGCTAGGGCTAACCTAGGCTTAGGCTAGGGCACCCCTAGGCTTAGGCTAGGGAACCCCTACACTAAGACTAGGGCACCCCTAGGCTTAGGCTAGGGCACCCCTAGGCTTAGGCTAGGCCACCCCTACACTTAGGCTAAGGCAACGACTCCCCTAGCCTCAGGCAAGGGCACCCTTAGACTCATGCTAGGGCACCCGTTAGCTTAGGCTAGGACAATCCTAGGCTTAGGCTAAGTCTAGGGCTCCCTTATCCTCAGGCAAGGGCTCCCCTAGCCTAAGGCTAGGGCATCCCTAGGCTTAGGCTAGGGCACCCCTAAGCTTATGCTAAGGCTGCGGCTCCCCTTGCCTCAGGCTACTGCACCCCTAGACTCAGGCTTGGGCACCCTTAAGCTTAGGCTAGGGCAATCCTAGGCTTAGGCTACGGCTAGGGCTCCCCTAGGCTCAGGCTAGGGCATCCCTAGGCTTAAGCTAGGGCTCCCCTAGAGTTAGGCTAATGCTACTTCTCCCCAAGCCTCATAGTGCACCCCTAGAGTCAGGCAATGGCACCCCTAAGCTTAGGCTAGGGCACCCCTAGCCTTAGATTAGGGCACCGCTAGGCTTAGGCTAGGGCAACCCTAGGCTTAGGCTAAGGCTAGGGCACCCCTAGGCTCAGGCTAGGGCACCCCTAAGCTTAGGCTAAGGCTTGGGCTCCCCTACCCTAAGGCTACGGCACCCCTAGGCTCAGGCTAGGGCACCTCGAGCCTTAGGCTAGGGCAACCCTTGGCGTAGGCTAGGGCACCCCAAGGCTTAGGCTAAGGCACCCCTAGACTTACGCTAAGGTTAGGGCTCCCCTAGCCTAAGGCTAGGGAACCTCTAGGCTTAGGCTAGGGCACCCCTAGGCTTTGGCTAGGGCACCCCTAGGCTTAGGCTAAGGCTAGGGCTCTCCTAGCCTAAGGCTAGGGCACCCCAAGGCTTAGGCTAGGGCACCCCTAGACTTAGGCTAGGGCACCCCTAGGGTTAGGCTAAGGCTAGGTCATCCCTAGGCTTATGCTAAGGCACCACTAGGCTTAGTCTAGGGCACCCCTAGGCTTAGGCTAGGGCACCCCTAGGCTTAGGCTAGGGCACCCCAAAGCTGAGGCTAGGGCACCCCTAGGCTTAGGCTAAGGCTAGGGATCCCCTAGCCTTAGGCTAGGGCCCACGTAGCCTTAGGCTCGAGCTCCCCTAGCCTTAGGCTAGGGCACCCCTAGCCTTAGGCTAGGGCTTCCCGAGCCCTAGGCTAGGGCTCCGCTAGCCTTAGGCCAGGGCACCCCTAGGCTTAGGCTAGGGCACCCCTACGCTTAGGTTAGGGCACACCTAGGCTTAGGCTAGGGCACCCCTAGCCTTAGGCTAAGGCTACGGCTCCCCTAGTCTAAGGCTAGGGCACCCCTAGGCTCAGGCTAGGGCACCCCTAGGCTTAGGCTAGGGCACCCCTAGCCTTAGGATAGGGCTCCCCTAGGCTTAGGCTAGGGCTCCCCTAGGCTTAGGCTAAGGCTAGGGCTCCCCTAACCTTAGGCTAGGGCTCCCCTAGGCTTAGGCTAAGGCGAGGGCTCCCCTAGCCTTAGGCAAGGGCTCCCCTAGTCTTACATTAGGCCACCCCAAGGCTTGGGCTAAGGCTAGGGCTCCCCTAGCCTTAGGCTAGTGCTCCCCTAGCCTTAGGTTAGGGCACCTTTAGGTTTAGGCTAAGGCTAGGGCTCCCCTAGCCATAGGTTAGGGCTCCACTAGCCTTAGGCTAGGGCACCCATAGGCTTAGGCTAAGGCTAGGTCATCCCTACCCTTAGCCTAGGGCACCCCTAGGGTTAGGCTTGGGCTCCCTTAGCCTTAGGCTCGGGCACCCATACCCTAGGCTAAGGCTAGGGCTCCCCTAGCCTTAGGCTAGGGCTCCCCTAGGCTTAGGCTAGGGCACCCCTAGGCTTAGGCTAGGGCACTCCTAAGCTTAGGCTAGGGCACCCCTAGGCTTAAGCTTTGGCACCCCTAGGCTTAGGCTAGGGCACCCCTAGGCTTAGGCTAGGGCACCCCTAGGCTTAATCTAAGGCGAGGGCTCCCCTAGCCTTAGGCTAGGGCTCTCCGAGCCCTAGGCTAGTGGTCCCCTAGCCTTAGGCTAGGGCACCCCTAGGCATAGGCTGAGGCTAGGGCTCCCCTAGCCTTAGGCTAGGGCTTCCCGAGCCCTAGGCTAGGGCTCCCCTAGCCTTAGGCTAGGGCTCCCCTAGGCTTAGGCTAGGGATCCCCTAGGCTTAGGCTAGGGCTCCCCTAGGCTTAGGCTAAGGCTCGGGCTCCCCTAACCTTAGGCTACGGCTCCCCTAGGCTTAGGCTAAGGCGAGGGCTCCCCTAGCCTTAAGCAAGGTCTCCCCTAGTCTTACGTTTGGCCACCCCAAGGCTTGGGCTAAGGCTAGGGCACCCCTAGCCTTAGGCTAGTGCTCCCCTAGCATTAGGATAGGGCACCTTTAGGCTTAGGCTAAGGCTAGGTCTCCCCTACCCTTAGCCTAGGGCACCCCTAGGGTTAGGCTTGGGCTCCCCTAGCCTTAGGCTCAGGCTCCCCTAGGCTTAGGCTAAGGCTAGGCTTCCCTTAGCCTTAGGCTCGGGCACCCATACCCTAGGCTAAGGCTAGGGCACCCCTAGCCTTAGGATAGGGCTCCCCTAGGCTTAGGCTGGGGCACCCCTAGGCTTAGGCTAGGGCACCCCTAGGCTTAGGCTAGGGCACCCCTAGGCTTAGGCTAGGGCTCTCCGAGCCCTAAGCTAGGGCTCCCCTAGCCTTAGGCTAGGGCACCCCTAGGCTTAGGCTGAGGCTAGGGCTCCCCTAGCCTTAGTCTAGGGCTTCCCGAGCCTTAGGATAGGGCTCCGCTAGCCTTAGGCCAGGGCACCCCTAAGGTTACGCTAGGGCTCCACTAGCCTTAGGTTGTGCACCCCTTGGCTTAAGCTAGGGCACCCCTAGGCTTAGGCTAAGGCTAGGCTTCCCTTAGCCTTAGGCTAGGGCTCCCCTAGCCTTAGGCTAGGGCACCCCTAGGCTTAGGCTTAGGCTAGGGCTCCCCTAACCTTAGGCTTGGGCTCTCCTAGCCTTAGGCTAGGGCACCCCTAGGCTTAGGCTAGGGCACCCCTAGGCTTAGGCTAGGGCACCCCTAGGGTTAGGCTGAGGCTAGGGCTCCCCTAGCCTTAGGCTAGGGCTTCCCGAGCCCTAGGCTAGGGCTCCGCTAGCCTTAGGCCAGGGCACCCCTTGGCTTAGGCTAGGGCACCCCTAAGCTTAGGCTTAGGCTAGGGCTCCCCTAACCTTAGGCTTGGGCTCTCCTAGCCTTAGGCTAGGGCACCCCTAGCCTTAGACTCGGGTTCCCCTAGCCTTAAGCTCGTGCTCCTGTACCTTAGGCTCGGGTACCCCTAGCCTTAGGCTAGTGCACCTCTAAGCTTAGGCTAAGGCTAGGGCTCCCCTAGCATTAGGCTAGGGCTCCCGTAGCCTTAGGTTAGGGCTCCCCTAGCCTTAGGCTAGGGCACCCCTAAGTTTAGGCCAGGGCTCTCCTATCCTTAAGCCAGGGCACCCATAGCCTTAGGCCAGGGCTCCCCTAGCCTTAGGCTATGGCTCCCCTATCCTTAGGCCAGGGCACCCCTAGGCTTAGGCTAAGGCTAGGGCTCCCCTAGCTTTAGGCTAGGGCTCCCCTAGGCCTAGGCTTAGGCTAGGGCACCCCTAGACTTAGGCTAAGTCTAGGGCTCCCCTAGGCTTAGGCTAGGGCTCCCCGAGCCATAGGCTAGGGCTCCCCTAGCATTAGGCTAGGGCACACCTAGGCTTAGGCTAAGGCTAGGGCTCCTCTAGCCTTAGGCTACGCTCCCCTAGCTTGGGCTAGGGCACCCATAGTCTTAGGCTAAGGCAAGGGCTCCCCTAGTCTTAGGCTAGGGCTCCCCTAGCCTTAGCCTAGGGCACACCTAGGCTTACGCCAAGGCTAGGGCTCCCCTAGCCTTAGACTAGGGCTCCCCTAGTCTTACGTTAGGGCACCCCAAGGCTTGGGCTAAGGCTAGGGCTCCCCTAGACTAAAGCTAGGGCTCCCCTAACCATAGGTTAGGGCACCCCCAGGCTTAGGCTAGGGCACCCCTAGGGTTAGGCTAAGGCTTGGGTTCCCTTAGCCTAAGGCTAGGGCACCCCTAGGCTTAGGTTAGGGCACCCCTAGGCTTAGTATAGGGCACCCCTAGTCTTAGGCTAGGGCACCCCTAGGCTTAGGCTAAGGCAAGGGCTCCCCTAGCCTATGGCTAGGGCACCCCTAGGCTTAGCCTAGGGCACCCCTAGGCTTAGGCAAAGGCACCACTAAGCTTACGCTAGGGGACCCCTATGCTTAGGCTAGGGCACCCCTAGGCTTGAGCTAGGGCACTCGTAGGCTTAGGCTAAGGCTAGGGCTCCACTAGCCTTAGGCTAGGGCACCCCTAGGCTTAGGCTAGGGCACCCCTAGGCTTTGGCTAGTGCACCACTAGGCTTAGGATAGGGAACTTCTAAGATTAGGCTAGGGCATCCTAGGCTTAGGCTAGGGCACCCCTAGGCTTAGGCTAAGGCTAGGGCTCCCCTAGCCTAAGGCTAGGGCACCCCTAGGCTTTGGCTAGGGAACCCCTATGCTTAGGCTAGGGCACCCCAAGGCTTTGGCTAGGGCACCCCTAGGATTAGGCTAAGGCTTGGGCTCTCCTAGCCTAAGGCTAGGGCACCCCAAGGCTTAGGCTAGGGCACCCCTAGAGTTAGGCTAGGGCACCCCAAGGCTTAGGATAATGCACCCCTAGCCTTACGCTAAGGTTAGGGCTCCCCGAGCCTAAGGCTAGGGCAGACCTAGGCTTAGGCTAAGGCTAGGGCTCTCCTAGCCTAAGGCTAGGGTACCCCTAGGCTTAGGATAGGGCACCCCTAAGCTTAGGCTAGGACACCCCTAGGCGTAGGCTAGGGCAGCCCTAAGCTTAGGCTAGGGCACCCCTAGGATTAGGCTAAGGCTAGGGCTCACCTAGCCTAAGGCAAGGGCACCCCTAGGCTTAGGCTAGGGCACCCCTAGGCTTAGTTTAGGGCACCCCTAGGCTTAGGCTAGGCCACCCCTAGGCTTAGGCTAAGGGTAGGGATCCCCTATATAAGGGCTGGGTACCCCTAGGCTTAGGCTAGGGCACCCCTAGGCTTAGGCTAGGGCACCCCTTGGCTTAGGCTAGGGCACCCCTAGGCTTAGGCTAGGGCACCCCTAGGCTTAGGCTAGGGCACACCTAGGCTTTGGCTAAGGCTAGGGCTCCCCTAGCCTAAGGCTAGGGCACCCCTAGGCTTAGGCTAGGGCACCCCTAGCCTAAGGCTAGGGTACCCCTATGCTTTGGCTAGGGCACCCCTAGGCTTAGGCTAGTGCAGCCCTAGGCTTAGGGTAAGGCTAGGGCTCGCCTAGCCTAAGGCTAGGGCACCCCTAGACTTTGGCAAGGACATCCCTAGGCTTAGGATCAGGAACTTCTAGGCTTAGGCTAGTGCACTCCTAGGCTAAGGCTAGGGCACCCCTAGGATTAGGCTAAGGCTAGGGCTCCCCTAGCCTAAGGCTAGGGCACCCCTAGGCTTAGGCTAGGGCACCCCAAGGCTTAGGCTAGGGCACCCCTAGGCTTAGGCTAGGGCAGCCATAGGCTTAGGCTAAGGCTAGGGATCCCCTAGACTAAGGGCTTGGCACCCCTAGGCTTAGGGTAGGGCACCCCTAGGCTTAAGTTAGGGCACCCCTAGGCTTAGGCTAGGGCTCGCTAGGCTTAGGCTAGGGCACCCCTAGGCTTAGGCTAAGGCTAGGGCTCCCCTAGCCTAAGGCTAGGGCACCCCTAGGCTTAGGCTAGGGCACCCCTAGGTTTAGGCTAGGGCACCCCTAGGCTTGGGCAAAGGCTAGGGCTCCCATAGCCTAAGGCTAGGGCACCCCTAAGCTCAGGCTAGGGCACCCCTAGGCTTAGGCTCGGGCACCCCTAGGCTTAGGCTAAGTCTACGGCTCCCCTAGCCTCAAGCTAGGGCAGCCCTAGACACTGGCTATGGCACCCCAAGGCTTAGGCTAGGGCAATCCTAGGCTAGACTAAATCTAGGGCTCCCCTAGCCTCAGGCTAGGGCACCCGTAGTCTCAGGCTTGTGCACCCCCAGGCTCAGGCAAGCGCACCCCTAGGCTTAGGCTATGGCACCCCTAGGCTTAGGCTAGGGCACCCCTAAGCTTAGGCTAGGGCACCCTAGGCGTAGGCTAAGGCTAGGGCTCCTCTAGCCTAAGGCTAGGGCACCCCTAGGCTTAGGGTAGGGCAACCCTAGGCTTAGGCTCGGGCACCCCTAGGATTAGGCTAAGGCTAGGGGACCCCTAGGCTTAGGCTAAACCACCCCTATGCTTAGGCTAAGGCAACCCTAGGTTTAGGCTAGGGCACCCCTAGTCTTAGGCTAAAGCTAGGACTCCCCTAGGCTTAGGCTAGGGCACCCCTAAGCTAAGGCAATGGCACCCCTAGGCTTAGGCTAGGGCTAGGGGACCCCTAGGCTTAGGTTAAGGCACCCCAGGGCTTAGGCTAGGGCACCCCTAGGCTTAGGCTAGGGCACCCCTAGGCTTAGGCTTAGGCAAGGGCACTCCCATGCTTATGCTAATGCTAGGGCTCCCCTAGTCTAAGGCTAGGGCACCCTTAGGCTTAGACTAGGGCACCCCTAGGCTTAGGATAGGGCTCCCCTAGGCTTAGGCTAGGGCACCCCTAGGCTTAGGCTAGGGCACCCCTAGGCCTAGGCTAGGGCACCCCTAGGCTTAGGTAGGGAACCCCTAAACTTAGGTTAGGGCACCCCTATGCTTAGGCTAGGCACCCCTAGACGTAGGCTAGGGCACCCCTAGGCTTAGGCTGGGGCAACCCTAAGCTTAGGCTAGGGCGAGGAATCCCCTAGCCTAAGGATAGTCACCCCTAGGCTTAGGCTAGGGTACCCCGAGGCTTGGACTAAGGCTCGGGTTACCCTAGCCTAAGGCTAAGGTACCCCTAGGTATAGGATAAGGCTAGGGCTCCCCTAGCCTAAGACTAGGGCACCCCTAGGCTTAGGCTAGGGCACCCCTAGGCTTAAGATATGGCACCCGTAGGCTTAGGCTAAGGCTAGGGCTCCCCTAGCCTAAGGCTAGGGCACCCCTAGGCTTTGGCAAGGACACCCCTAGGCTTAGGATCAGGAACTTCTAGGCTTAGTCTAGTGCACTCCTAGGCTTAAGTTAGGGCACCCCTAGGATTAGGCTAAGGTTAGGGCTCCCCTAGCCTAAGGCTAGGGCACCCCTAGGCTTTGTCTAAGGCACCCCTAGGCTTAGGCTAGGGCACCCCAAGGCTTAGGCTAATGCACCCCTAGGCTTACGCTAAGGTTAGGGCTCCCCTAGCCTAAGCCTAGGGCAGCCCTAGGCTTAGGCTAAGGCTAGGGCTCTCCTAGCCTAAGGCTAGGGCACCCCTAGGCTTAGGCTAATGCACCCCTAGGCGTAGGCAAGGGCAGCCCTAGGCTTAGGCTAGGGCACCCCTAGGATTAGGCTAAGGCTAGGGCTCCCCTAGCCTAGGGCAAGGGCACCCCTAGGCTTAGTTTAGGTCACCCCTAGGCTTAGGCTTTGGCTCCCCTAGGCTTAGGCTAAGGCTAGGGATCCCCTAGCCTAAGGCTAAGGCACCCCTACGCTTAGGTTAGGGCACCCCTAGACTTTGGCACGGGCACCCCTAGGCTTAGGCTAGGGCACCCCTAGACTTTGGCTAGGGCACCCCTAGGCTTAGGCTAGGGCACCCCTAGGCTTAGTTTAGGGCACCCCTAGGCTTAGTTTAGGGCACCCCTAGGCTTAGGCTAGGGCACCCCTAGGCTTAGGCTAGGGCACCCCTAGGCTTAGGCTAGGGCAGCCATAGGCTTAGGCTAAGGCTAGGGATCCCCTAGCCTAAGGGCTGGGCACCCCTAGGCTTAGGCTAGGTCACCCCTAGGCTTAGGTTAGGGCACCCCTAGGCTTAGGCTAGGGCACCCCTAGGCTTAGGCTAAGGCTAGGGCTCCCCTAGCCCAAGGCTAGGGCACCCCTAGGCTTAGGCTAGGGAACCCCTAGCCTAAGGCTAGGGCACCCCTAGGCTTAGGCTAGGGCACCCCTAGGCTTAGGCTAGGGCAGCCCTAGGCTTAGGCTAAGGCTAGGGCTCGCCTAGCCTAAGGCTTGGGCACCCCTAGGCTTAGGCTAGAGCACCCATAGGCTTAGGCAAGGGCACCCTTAGGCTTAGGCTAGGGCACCCCTAGGCTTAGGCTAGGGCACCCCTAGGCTTGGGCAAAGGCTAGGGCTCCCATAGCCTAAGGCTAGGGCACCCCTAGGCTCTGGCTAGGGCACCCCTAAGCTTAGGCTTGGGCACCCCTAGGCTTAGGCTAGGGCACCCCTAGGCTTAGGCTAAGTCTGCGGCTCCCCTAGCCTCAGGCTAGGGCACCCCTAGACACTGGCTATGGCAGCCCTAGGCTTAGGCTAGGGCAATCCTAGGCTAGACTAAATCTAGGGCTCCCCAAGCCTCAGGCTAGGGCACCCGTAGGCTCAGTCTGGTGCACCCCTAGGCTCAGGCATGGGCACCCCTAGGCTAAAGCTAGGGCACCCCTAGGCTTAGGCTAGGGCACCCCTAGGCTTAGGGTAGGGCAACCCTAGGCATAGGCTCGGGCACCCCTAGGATTAGGCTAAGGCAAGGGACCCCTAGGCTTAGGCTAAACCACCCCTACGCTTAGGCTAGGGCACCCCTAGGTTTAGGCTAGGGCACCCCTAGGCTTAGGCTAAAGCTAGGACTCCCCTACGCTTAGGCTAGGGCACCCCTAGGCTAAGGCTACGGCACCCCTAGGCGTAGGCTAGGGCACCCCTAGGATTAGGTTAAGGCTAGGGCTCCCCTAGCCTAAGGCAAGGGCACCCCTAGGCTTAGGCTAGGGCACCCCTAGGCTTAGTTTAGGGCACCCCTAGGCTTAGGCTAGGGCACCCCTAGGCTTAGGCTAGGGCACCCCTAGGCTTAGGCTAGGGTACCCCTAGGCTTAGGCTAGGGCAGCCATAGGCTTAGGCTAAGGCTAGGGATCCCCTATCCTAAGGGCTGGGCACCCCTAGGCTTAGGCTAGGGCACCCCTAGGCTTAGGCTAGGGCACCCCTAGGCTTAGGCTAGGGCACCCCTAGCCTAAGGCTAGGGCACCCCTAGGCTTTGGCTAGGGCACCCCTAGGCTTAGGCTAGGGCAGCCCTAGGCTTAGGCTAAGGCTAGGGCTCGCCTAGCCTAAGGCAAGGGCACCCCTAGGCTTAGGCTAGAGCACCCGTAGGCTTAGGCAAGGGCACCCTTAGCCTTAGGCTAGGGCACCCCTAGGCTTAGGCTAGGGCACCCCTAGGCTTGGGGAAAGGCTAGGGCTCCCATAGCCTAAGGCTAAGGCACCACTAGGCTCAGGCTAGGGCACCCTTAGGCTTAGGCTAGGGCACCCCTAGGCTTAGGCTAACTCTACGGCTCTCCTAGCCTCAGGCTAGGGCACCCCTAGACACTGGCTATGGCACCCCTAGGCTTAGGCTAGGGCAATCCTAGGCTAGACTAAATCTAGGGCTCCCTTGGCCTCAGGCTAGGGCACCCGTAGGCTAAGGCTGGTGCACCCCCAGGCTCAGGCAAGGGCACCCCTAGGCTTAGGCTAGGGCACCCCCAGGCTCAGGCTAGGGCACCCCTATGCTTTGGCTAGGGCACCCCTAGGCTTAGGCTAGGGCAGCCCTAGGCTTAGGCTAAGGCTAGGGCTCGCCTAGCCTAAGGCTAGGGCACCCCTAGGCTTAGGCTAGAGCACCCGTAGGCTTAGGCAAGGGCACCCTTAGCCTTAGGCTAGGGCACCCCTAGGTTTAGGCTAGGGCACCCCTAGGCTTGGACAAAGGCTAGGGCTCCCATAGCCTAAGGCTAGGGCACCCCTAGGCTCAGGCTAGGGCAACCCTAGGCTTAGGCTAGGGCACCCGTAGATTTAGGCTAGGACACCCCTAGGCTTAGGCTAAGTCTACGGCTCTCCTAGCCTCAGGCTAGGGCACCCCTAGACACTGGCTATGGCACCCCTAGGCTTAGGCTAGGGCAATCCTAGGCTAGACTAAATCTAGGGCTCCCCTGGCCTCAGGCTAGGGCACCCGTAGGCTAAGGCTGGTGCACCCCCAGGCTCAGGCAAGGGCACCCCTAGGCTTAGGCTAGGGCACCCCTAGGCTTAGGCTAGGGCACCCCTAAGCTTAGGCTAGGGCACCCTAGGCGTAGGCTAAGGCTAGGGCTCCCCTAGCCTAAGGGTAGGGCACCCCTAGGCTTAGGGTAGGGCAACCCTAGGCTTAGGCTCGGGCACCCCTAGGCTTAGGCTAAGGCTAGGGGACCCCTAGGCTTAGGCTAAACCACCCCTATGCTTAGGCTAAGGCAACCCTAGGTTTAGGCTAGGGCACCCCTAGTCTTAGGATAAAGCTAGGACTCCCCTAGGCTTAGGCTAGGGCACCTCTAGGCTAAGGCAACGGCACCCCTAGGCTTAGGCTAGGGCTAGGGGACCCCTAGGCTTAGGTTAAGGCACCCCAGGGCTTAGGCTAGGGCACCCCTAGGCTTAGGCTAGGGCACCCCTAGGCTTAGGCTTAGGCAAGGGCACCCCTAGGCTTAGGCTAAGGCTAGGGCTCCCCTAGTCTAAGGCTAGGGCACCATTAGGCTTAGACTAGGGCACCCCTAGGCTTAGGCTAGGGCTCCCCTAGGCTTAGGCTAGGGCACCCCTAGGCTTAGGCTAGGGCACCCCTAGGCCTAGGCTAGGGCACCCCTAGGCTTTGTCTAAGGCACCCCTAGGCTTAGGCTAGGGCACCCCAAGGCTTAGGCTAATGCACCCCTAGGCTTACGCTAAGGTTAGGGCTCCCCTAGCCTAAGCCTAGGGCAGCCCTAGGCTTAGGCTAAGGCTAGGGCTCTCCTAGCCTAAGGCTAGGGCACCCCTAGGCTTAGGCTAATGCACCCCTAGGCGTAGGCAAGGGCAGCCCTAGGCTTAGGCTAGGGCACCCCTAGGATTAGGCTAAGGCTAGGGCTCCCCTAGCCTAAGGCAAGGGCACCCCTAGGCTTAGTTTAGGTCACCCCTAGGCTTAGGCTTTGGCTCCCCTAGGCTTAGGCTAAGGCTAGGGATCCCCTAGCCTAAGGCTAAGGCACCCCTAGGCTTAGGCTAGGGCACCCCTAGACTTTGGCACGGGCACCCCTAGGCTTAGGCTAGGGCACCCCTAGACTTTGGCTAGGGCACCCCTAGGCTTAGGCTAGGGCACCCCTAGGCTTAGTTTAGGGCATCCCTAGGCTTAGTTTAGGGCACCCCTAGGCTTAGGCTAGGGCAGCCCTAGGCTTAGGCTAGGGCACCCCTAGGCTTAGGCTAGGGCAGCCATAGGCTTAGGCTAAGGCTAGGGATCCCCTAGCCTAAGGGCTGGGCACCCCTAGGCTTAGGCTAGGTCACCCCTAGGCTTAGGTTAGGGCACCCCTAGGCTTAGGCTAGGGCACCCCTAGGCTTAGGCTAAGGCTAGGGCTCCCCTAGCCCAAGGCTAGGGCACCCCTAGGCTTAGGCTAGGGCACCCCTAGGCTTGGGCAAAGGCTAGGGCTCCCATAGCCTAAGGCTAGGGCACCCCTAGGCTCTGGCTAGGGCACCCCTAAGCTTAGGCTAGGGCACCCCTAGGCTTAGGCTAGGGCACCCCTAGGCTTAGGCTAAGTCTGCGGCTCCCCTAGCCTCAGGCTAGGGCACCCCTAGACACTGGCTATGGCAGCCCTAGGCTTAGGCTAGGGCAATCCTAGGCTAGACTAAATCTAGGGCTCCCCAAGCCTCAGGCTAGGGCACCCGTAGGCTCAGTCTGGTGCACCCCTAGGCTCAGGCATGGGCACCCCTAGGCTAAAGCTAGGGCACCCCTAGGCTTAGGCTAGGGCACCCCTAGGCTTAGGGTAGGGCAACCCTAGGCTTAGGCTCGGGCACCCCTAGGATTAGGCTAAGGCAAGGGACCCCTAGGCTTAGGCTAAACCACCCCTACGCTTAGGCTAGGGCACCCCTAGGTTTAGGCTAGGGCACCCCTAGGCTTAGGCTAAAGCTAGGACTCCCCTAGGCTTAGGCTAGGGCACCCCTAGGCTAAGGCTACGGCACCCCTAGGCGTAGGCTAGGGCACCCCTAGGATTAGGCTAAGGCTAGGGCTCCCCTAGCCTAAGGCAAGGGCACCCCTAGGCTTAGGCTAGGGCACCCCTAGGCTTAGTTTAGGGCACCCCTAGGCTTAGGCTAGGGCACCCCTAGGCTTAGGCTAGGGCACCCCTAGGCTTAGGCTAGGGTACCCCTAGGCTTAGGCTAGGGCAGCCATAGGCTTAGGCTAAGGCTAGGGATCCCCTATCCTAAGGGCTGGGCACGCCTAGGCTTAGGCTAGGGCACCCCTAGGCTTAGGCTAGGGCACCCCTAGGCTTAGGCTAGGGCACCCCTAGCCTAAGGCTAGGGCACCCCTAGGCTTTGGCTAGGGCACCCCTAGGCTTAGGCTAGGGCAGCCCTAGGCTTAGGCTAAGGCTAGGGCTCGCCTAGCCTAAGGCAAGGGCACCCCTAGGCTTAGGCTAGAGCACCCGTAGGCTTAGGCAAGGGCACCCTTAGCCTTAGGCTAGGGCACCCCTAGGCTTAGGCTAGGGCACCCCTAGGCTTGGGCAAAGGCTAGGGCTCCCATAGCCTAAGGCTAAGGCACCCCTAGGCTCAGGCTAGGGCACCCTTAGGCTTAGGCTAGGGCACCCCTAGGCTTAGGCTAACTCTAAGGCTCTCCTAGCCTCAGGCTAGGGCACCCCTAGACACTGGCTATGGCACCCCTAGGCTTAGGCTAGGGCAATCCTAGGCTAGACTAAATCTAGGGCTCCCTTGGCCTCAGGCTAGGGCACCCGTAGGCTAAGGCTGGTGCACCCCCAGGCTCAGGCAAGGGCACCCCTAGGCTTAGGCTAGGGCACCCCCAGGCTCAGGCTAGGGCACCCCTAGGCTTAGGCTAGAGCACCCGTAGGCTTAGGCAAGGGCACCCTTAGCCTTAGGCTAGGGCACCCCTAGGTTTAGGCTAGGGCACCCCTAGGCTTGGACAAAGGCTAGGGCTCCCATAGCCTAAGGCTAGGGCACCCCTAGGCTCAGGCTAGGGCAACCCTAGGCTTAGGCTAGGGCACCCGTAGGTTTAGGCTAGGATACCCCTAGGCTTAGGCTAAGTCTACGGCTCTCCTAGCCTCAGGCTAGGGCACCCCTAGACACTGGCTATGGCACCCCTAGGCTTAGGCTAGGGCAATCCTAGGCTAGACTAAATCTAGGGCTCCCCTGGCCTCAGGCTAGGGCACCCGTAGGCTAAGGCTGGTGCACCCCCAGGCTCAGGCAAGGGCACCCCTAGGCTTAGGCTAGGGCACCCCTAGGCTTAGGCTAGGGCACCCCTAAGCTTAGGCTAGGGCACCCTAGGCGTAGGCTAAGGCTAGGGCTCCCCTAGCCTAAGGGTAGGGCACCCCTTGGCTTAGGGTAGGGCAACCCTAGGCTTAGGCTCGGGCACCCCTAGGCTTAGGCTAAGGCTAGGGGACCCCTAAGCTTAGGCTAAACCACCCCTATGCTTAGGCTAAGGCAACCCTAGGTTTAGGCTCGGGCACCCCTAGTCTTAGGATAAAGCTAGGACTCCCCTAGGCTTAGGCTAGGGCACCTCTAGGCTAAGGCAACGGCACCCCTAGGCTTAGGCTAGGGCTAGGGGACCCCTAGGCTTAGGTTAAGGCACCCCAGGGCTTAGGCTAGGGCACCCCTAGGCTTAGGCTAGGGCACCCCTAGGCTTAGGCTTAGGCAAGGGCACCCCTAGGCTTAGGCTAAGGCTAGGGCTCCCCTAGTCTAAGGCTAGGGCACCATTAGGCTTAGACTAGGGCACCCCTAGGCTTAGGCTAGGGCTCCCCTAGGCTTAGGCTAGGGCACCCCTAGGCTTAGGCTAGGGCACCCCTAGGCCTAGGCTAGGGCACCCCTAGGCTTAGGCTAAGGCTAGGGCTTCCCTAGCCTAAGGCTAGGGCACCCCTAGGCTTAGGTAGGGAACCCCTAAACTTAGGTTAGGGCACCCCTATGCTTAGGCTAGGCACCCCTAGACGTAGGCTAGGGCACCCCTAGGCTTAGGCTGGGGCAACCCTAAGCTTAGGCTAGGGCGAGGAATCCCCTAGCCTAAGGATAGTCACCCCTAGGCTTAGGCTAGGGTACCCCGAGGCTTGGACTAAGGCTCGGGTTACCCTAGCCTAAGGCTAGGGTACCCCTAGGTATAGGATAAGGCTAGGGCTCCCCTAGCCTAAGACTAGGGCACCCCTAGGCTTAGGCTAGGGCACCCCTAGGCTTAAGATATGGCACCCGTAGGCTTAGGCTAAGGCTAGGGCTCCCCTAGCCTAAGGCTAGGGCACCCCTAGGCTTTGGCAAGGACACCCCTAGGCTTAGGATCAGGAACTTCTAGGCTTAGTCTAGTGCACTCCTAGGCTTAAGTTAGGGCACCCCTAGGATTAGGCTAAGGTTAGGGCTCCCCTAGCCTAAGGCTAGGGCACCCCTAGGCTTTGTCTAAGACACCCCTAGGCTTAGGCTAGGGCACCCCAAGGCTTAGGCTAATGTACCCCTAGGCTTAAGTTAAGGCTAGGGCTCTCCTAGCCTAAGGCTAGGGTACCCCTAGGCTTAGGCTAGGGCACCCCTAGGCTTAGGCTAATGCACCCCTAGGCGTAGGCAAGGGCAGCCCTAGGCTTAGGCTAGGGCACCCCTAGGATTAGGCTAAGGCTAGGGCTCCCCTAGCCTAAGGCAAGGGCACCCCTAGGCTTAGTTTAGGTCACCCCTAGGCTTAGGCTTTGGCTCCCCTAGGCTTAGGCTAAGGCTAGGGATCCCCTAGCCTAAGGCTAAGGCACCCCTAGGCTTAGGCTAGGGCACCCCTAGACTTTGGCTAGGGCACCCCTAGGCTTAGGCTAGGGCACCCCTAGGCTTAGGCTAAGGCTAGGGCTCCCCTAGCCCAAGGCTAGGGCACCCCTAGGCTTAGGCTAGGGCACCCCTAGGCTTAGGCTAGGGCTGCCCTAGGCTTAGGCTAAGGCTAGGGCTCGCCTAGCCAAAGGCTAGGGCACCCCTAGGCTTAGTCTAGGGCACCCCTACGCTTGGGCAAAGGCTAGGGCTCCCATAGCCTAAGGCTAGGGCACCCCTAGGCTCTGGCTAGGGCACCCCTAGGCTTAGGCTAGGGCACCCCTAGGCTTAGGCTAGGGCACCCCTAGGCTTCGGCTAAGTCTACGGCTCCGCTAGCCTCAGGCTAGGGCACCCCTAGACACTGGCTATGGCAGCCCTAGGCTTAGGCTAGGGCAATCCTAGGCTAGACTAAATCTAGGGCTCCCCTAGCCTCAGGCTAGGGCACCCGTAGGCTCAGTCTGGTGCACCCCAAGGCTCAGGCATGGGCACCCCTAGGCTTAAGCTAGGGCACCCCTAGGCTTAGGCTAGGGCACCCCTAGGCTTAGGGTAGGGCAACCCTAGGCTTAGGCTCGGGCACCCCTAGGCTTAGCCTAAGGCAAGGGACCCCTAGGCTTAGGCTAAACCACCCCTATGCTTAGGCTAGGGCACCCCTAGGTTTAGGCTAGGGCACCCCTAGGCTTAGGCTAAAGCTAGCACTCCCCTAGGCTTAGGCTAGGGCACCCCTAGGCTAAGGCTACGGCACCCCTAGGCTTAGGCTAGGGCTAGGGGACCCCTAGGCTTAGGCTAAGGCACCCCTACGCTTAGGCTAGGGCACCCCTAGGCTTAGGCTAGGGCACCCCTAGGCTTAGGCTAGGGCACCCCTAGGCTTAGGCTAGGGCAGCCCTAGGCTTAGGCTAAGGCTAGGGCTCGCCTAGCCTAAGGCAAGGGCACCCCTAGGCTTAGGCTAGAGCACCCGTAGGCTTAGGCAAGGGCACCCTTAGCCTTAGTCTAGGGCACCCCTAGGCTTAGGCTAGGGCACCCATAGCTTGGGCAAAGGCTAGGGCTCCCATAGCCTAAGGCTAAGGCACCCCTAGGCTCAGGCTAGGGCACCCTTAGGCTTAGGCTAGGGCACCCCTAGGCTTAGGCTAAGTCTACGGCTCTCCTAGCCTCAGGCTAGGGCACCCCTAGACACTGGCTATGGCACCTCTAGGCTTAGGCTAGGGCAATCTTAGGCTAGACTAAATCTAGGGCTCCCTTGGCCTCAGGCTAGGGCAGCCGTAGGCTAAGGTTGGTGCACCCCCAGGATCAGGCAAGGGCACCCCTAGGCTTAGGCTAGGGCACCCCTAAGCTTAGGCTAGGGCCCCCTAGGCGTAGGCTAAGGCTAGGGTAGGGCAACCCTTGGCTTAGGCTCGGGCACCCATAGGCTTAGGCTAAGGCTAGGGGACCCCTAGGCTTAGGCTAAACCACCCCTACGCTTAGGCTAGGGCACCCCTAGATTTAGGCTAGGGCACCCCTAGGCTTAGGCTAAAGCTAGGACTCCCCTAGGCTTAGCATAGGACACCCCTAGGCTAAGGCTACGGCACCCATAGGCTTAGGCTAGGGCTAGGGGACCCCTAGGCTTAGGCTAAGGCACCCCTAGGCTTAGGCTAGGGCACCCCTAGGCTTAGGCTAGGGCACCCCTAGGCTTTGGCTAGGGGATCCCTAGGCTTAGGGTAGGGCAGCCCTAGGCTTAGGCTAAGGCTAGGGCTCGCCTAGCCTAAGGCAAGGGCACCCCTGGGCTTAGGCTAGAGCACCCGTAGGCTTAGGGAAGGGCACCCTTAGCCTTAGGCTAGGGCACCCCTAGGCTTAGGCTAGGGCACCCCTAGGCTTGGGCAAAGGCTAGGGCTCCCATAGCCTAAGGCTAAGGCACCCCTAGGCTCAGGCTAGGGCACCCTTAGGCTTAGGCTAGGGCACCCCTAGGCTTAGGCTAAGTCTACGGCTCTCCTAGCCTCAGGCTAGGGCACCCCTAGACACTGGCTATGGCACCCCTAGTCTTAGGCTAGGGCAATCCTAGGCTAGACTAAATCTAGGGCTCCCCTGGCCTCAGGCTAGGGCACCCGTAGGCTAAGGATGGTGCACCCCCAGGCTCAGGCAAGGGTACCCCTAGGCTTAGGCTAGGGCACCCCTAGGCTTAGGCTAGGGAACCCCTAAGCTTAGGGCAGGGCACCCTAGGCGTAGGCTAAGGCTGGGGCTCCCCTAGCCTAAGGCTAGGGCACCCCTAGGCTTAGGGTAGGGCAACCCTTGGCTTAGGCTCGGGCACCCATAGACTTAGGCTAAGGCTAGGGCACCCCTAGGCTAAGGCTACGGCACCCCTAGGCTTAGGCTAGGGATAGGGGGACCCCTAGGCTTAGGCTAAGGCACCCCTAGGCTTAGGCTAGGGCACCCCTAGGCTTAGGCTAGGGCACCCCTAGGCTTAGGCTTAGGCAAGGGCACCCCTAGGCTTAGGGTAAGGCTAGGGCTCCCCTAGTCTAAGGCTACGGCACCCTTAGGCTTAGACTAGGGCACCCCTAGGCTTAGGCTAGGGCTCCCCTAGGCTTAGGCTAGGGCACCCCTAGGCTTAGGCTAGGGCACCCCTAGGCCCAGGCTAGGGCAACCCTAGGCTTAGGCTAATGCTAGGGCTTCCCTAGCCTAAGGCTAGGGCACCCCTAGGCTTAGGTAGGGAACCCCTAAACTTAGGTTAGGGCACCCCTATGCTTAGGCTAGGCACCCCTAGACGTAGGCTAGGGCACCCCTAGACTTAGGCTGGGGCACCCCTAAGCTTAGGCTAAGGCGAGGAATCCCCTAGCCTAAGGATAGCCACCCCTAGGCTTAGGCTAGGGTACCCTGAGGCTTGGACTAAGGCTCGGGTTACCCTAGCCTAAGGCTAGGGCACCCCTAGGTTTAGGATAAGGCTAGGGCTCCCCTAGCCTAAGACTAGGGCACCCCTAGGCTTAGGCTAGGGGACCCCTAGGCTTAAGATATGGCACCCGTAGGCTTAGGCTAAGGCTAGGGCTCCCCTAGCCTAAGGCTAGGGCACCCCTAGGCTTTGGCAAGGACACCCCTAGGCTTAGGATCAGGAATTCTAGGCTTAGTCTAGTGCACTCCTAGGCTTAAGCTAGGGCACCCCTAGGATTAGGCTAAGGCTAGGGCTCCCCTAGCCTAAGGCTAGGGCACCCCTAGGCTTAGTCTAGGACACCCCTAGGCTTAGGCTAGGGCACCCCAAGGCTTAGGCTAATGCACCCCTAGGCTTACGCTAATGTTAGGGCTCCCCTAGCCTAAGGCTAGGGCAGCCCTAGGCTTAGGCTAGGGCACCCCTAGGCGTAGGCTAGGGTAGCCCTAGGCTTAGGCTAGGGCACCCCTAGGATTAGGCTAAGGCTAGGGCTCCCCTAGCCTAAGGCAAGGGCACCCCTAGGCTTAGTTTAGGTCACCCCTAGGCTTAGGCTTTGGCTCCCCTAGGCTTAGGCTAAGGCTAGGGATCCCCTAGCCTAAGGCTAAGGCACCCCTATGCTTAGGCTAGGGCACCCCTAGACTTTGGCTAGGGCACCCCTAGGCTTAGGTTAGGGCACCCCTAGACTTTGGCTAGGGCACCCCTAGGCTTAGGCTAGGGCACCCCTAGGCTTAGTTTAGGGCACCCCTAGGCTTAGGCTAGGGCACCCCTAGGCTTAGGCTAGGGCACCCCTAGGCATAGGCTAGGGCAGCCATAGGCTTAGGCTAAGGCTAGGGATCCCCTAGCCTAAGGGCTGGGCAACCCTAGGCTTAGGCTAGGGCACCCCTAGGCTTAGGTTAGGGCACCCCTAGTCTTAGGCTAGGGAACCCCTAGGCTTTGGCTAGGGCACCCCTAGGCTTAGGCTAAAGCTAGGGCTCCCCTAGCCTAAGGCTAGGGCACCCCTAGGCTTAGGCAAGGGCACCCCTAGGCTTGGGCAAAGGCTAGGGCTCCCATAGCCTAAGGCTAGGGCACCCCTAGGCTCAGGCTAGGGCACCCCTAGGCTTAGGCTAGGGCACCCCTAGGCTGAGGCTAGGGCACCCCTAGGCTTAGGCTAGGGCACCCCTAGGCTTAGGCTAGGGCACCCCTAGGCTTAGGCTAAGTCTACGGCTCCCCTAGCCTCAGGCTAGGGCACCCCTAGACACCGGCTATGGCAGCCCTAGGCTTAGGCTAGGGCAATCCTAGGCTAGATTAAATCTAGGGCTCCATAACCTCAGGCTAGGGCACCCGTAGGCTCAGGCTGGTGCACCCCTAGGCTCAGGCATGGGCACCCCTAGGCTTAAGCTAGGGCACCCCTAGGCTTAGGCTAGTGCACCCCTAAACTTAGGCTAGGGCAGCCTAGGCGTAGGCTAAGGCTAGGGCTCCCCTAGGCTTAGGCTAAGGCTAGGGCACCCCTAGGATTAGTCTAGGGCACCCCGAGGCTTAGGCTAGGGCACCCCTAGGCCTAGGCTAGGGCACCCCAAGTCTTAGGCTAAACCACCCCTACGCTAAGGTTAGGGCACCCCTAGGCTTAGGCTAGGGCTTGGGGACCCCTAGGCTTAGGCTAAACCACCCCTACGCTTAGGCTAGGGCACCCCTAGGTTTAGGCTAGGGCACCCCTAGGCTTAGGCTAAAGCTAGGACTCCCCTAGGCTTAGGCTAGGGCACCCCTAAGCTTAGGCTAGGGCACCCCGAGGCTTAGGCTAGGGCACCCCTAGGCTTAGGATAGGGCACTCCTAAGCTTAGGCTAGGGCACCCCTAGTCTTAGGCTAGGGCACCCCTAGGCTTAGGCTAAGGCTAGGGCTCGCCTAGCCTAAGGCTAGGGCACCCCTAGGCTTAGGCTAAGGCTAGGGCTCCCATAACCTAAGGCTAGGGCACCCCTATGCTTAGGCTACGCACCCCTAGACGTAGGCTAGGGCACCCCTAGGCTTAGGCTGGGGCACCCCTTAGATTAGGCTAAGGCTAGGGCTCCCCTAGCCTAAGGCTAGGGTACCCCTAGGCTTAGGCTAGGGCACCCCTAGGCTTAGGTTAGGGCACCCCTAGGCTTAGGATAGGGCACCCCTAGGCTTAGGCTAAGGCTAGGGCTTCCCTAGCCTAAGGCTAGGGCACACCTAGGCTTAGGTAGGGAACCCCTAAACTTAGGTTAGGGCACCCCTATGCTTAGGCTAGGCACCCCTGGACGTAGGCTAGGGCACCCCTAGGCTTAGGCTGGGGCACCCCTTAGCTTAGGCTAAGGCTAGGGCTCCCCTAGCCTAAGGCTAGGGTACCCCTAGGCTTAGGCTACGGCACCCCTAGACTTAGCCTAGGGCAACCCTAGGCTTAGGCTATGGCACACCAAGGTTTCGGCTAAGGCGAGGACTCCCCTAGCCTAAGGATAGGGCACCCCTAGGCTTAGGCTAGGGTACTCCTAGGCTTAGACTAAGGCTCGGGCTCCCCTACCTAAGGCTAGGGCACCCCTAGGCTTAGACTAGGGGACCCCTAGGCTTAGGCTACGGCACCCCTAGGCTCAGGTTAGGGCACCCCTAGGCTTACACTAGGGCACCCCAAGGCTTAGGAAAAGGCTAGGGCTCCCCTAGCCTAAGGCTAGGGCACCCCTAGGTTTAGGCTAAGACTAGGGCTCCCCTAGCCTAAGACTAGGGCACCCCTAGGCTTAGGCTAGGGCACCCCTAGGCTTAAGATAGGGCACCCGTAGGCTTAGGCTAAGGCTAGGGCTCCCCTAGCCTAAGGCTAGGGCACCCCTAGGCTTTGGCAAGGACACCCCTAGGCTTAGGATCAGGAACTTCTAGGCTTAGGCTAGTGCACTCCTAGGATTAGGCTAGGGCACCCCTAGGATTAGGCTACGGCTAGGGCTCCCCTAGCCTAAGGCTAGGGCAGCCCTAGGCTCAGTCTAGGGCACCCCTAGGCTTAGGCTAGAGCACCCCAAGGTTAAGGCTAAGGCACCCCTAGGCTTACGCTAAGGTTAGGGCTCCCCTAGCCTAAGGCTAGGGCAACCCTATGCTTAGGCTAAGGCTAGGGCTCTCCTAGCCTAAGGCTAGGGTACCCCTAGGCTTAGGCTAGGGCACCCCTAGGCTTAGGCTAGGGCACACCTAGGCGTAGGCTAGGGCAGCCCTAGGCTTAGGCAAGGGCACCCCTAGGCTTAGGCTAGGGCACCCCTAGGCTTAGGCTTTAGCTCCCCTAGGCTTAGGATAAGGCTAGGGATCCCCTAGCCTAAGGCTAAGGCACCCCTAGGCTTAGGCTAGGGCACCCCTAGACTTTGGCTAGGGCACCCCTAGGCTTAGGCTAAAGCTAGGGCACCCCTAGTCTAAGGCTAGGGCACCCATAGGCTTAGGCTGGCGCACCCCTAAGCTTAGGCTAGTGAACCCCTAGGTTTAGGTTTAGGCTAGGGTACCCCTAGGCTTAGTTTAGGGCACCCCTAGGCTTAGGCTAGGGCACCCCGAGGCTTACGCTAGGGCACCCCTAGGCTTAGGCTAGGGCACCCCTAGGCATAGGCTAAGGCTAAGGCTTCCCTTGCCTAAGGCTTGGGCACCCCTAGGCTTAGGATAGGACACCTCTAGGCTTAGGCTAGGGCACCCCTAAGCTTAGGTAGGGAACGCCTAGGCTTAGGTTATAGCACCCCTATGCTTAGGCTAGGGCAACCCTAGGCGTAGGCTAGGGCACCCCAAGGCTTAGGCTGGGGCACCCCTAGGCTTAGGCTAAGGCTAGGGCTCCCATAGCCTAAGGCTAGGGCACCCCTAGGCATGGGCTAGGGCACCCCTAGGTTTAGGCTAGGGCGCCCCTAGGCTTAGGCTAAGGCTAGGGCTCCCCTAGCCTAAGGCTAGGGTACCCCTAGGGTTAGGCTAGGGCACCCCTAGGCTTAGGCTAGGGCACCCCTTGGCTTAGGGTAGGGCACCACTAGGCTTAGGCTAGGGCACGCCTAGGCTTAGGCTAGGGCACCACTAGGCTTAGGCTAAGGCTGTGCTCCCCTAGCCTAAGGATAGGGCACACCTAGGGTTAAGCTAGGGCACCCCTAGGCTTAGGCTAGGGCGCCCCTAGGCTTAGGCTAGGGCAGCCCTAGGCTTTGGCTAGGGCACCCCTTGGCTTAGGCTAGGGCAGCCCTAGGCTTAGGCTAGGGCACCCCTAGGCTTAGTCTAGGTCACCCCTAGGATTAGACTAAGACTAGGGCTCCCCTAGCCTAAGGCTAGGGCACCGCTCGGCTTCGGCTAGGGCACCCTTAGGCTTAGGCTAGGGCACCCCTAGGCTTAGGCTAGGGCTCCCCTTGGCTTAGGCTAGGGCTCCCCTAGGCTTAGGCTAAGGCTAGGGAACCCCTAGACTAAGGCTAAGGCACCCCTAAGCTTAGGCTAGGGCAGCCCTAGGCTTTGGCTAGGGCACCCCTAGGCTTAGGCTAGGGCACCACTAGGCTTAAGCTAAGGCTGTGCTCCCCTAGCCTAAGGATAGGGCACCCCTAGGGTTAGGCTAGTGCACCCCTAGGCTTAGGCTAGGGCGCCCCTAGGCTTAGGCTGGGGCACCCCTAGGCTTAGGCTAAGGCTAGGGCTCCCCTAGCCTAAGGCTAGGCCACCCCTAGGCATGGGCTAGGGCACCCCTAGGTTTAGGCTAGGGCGCCCCTAGGCTTAGGCTAAGACTAGCGCTCCCCTAGCCTAAGGCTAGGGTACCCCTAGGGTTAGGCTAGGGCACCCCTAGGCTTAGGCTTGGGCACCCCTTGGCTTAGGGTAGGGCACCACTAGGCTTAGGCTAGGGCACGCCTCGGCTTAGGCTAGGGCACCACTAGGCTTAGGCTAAGGCTGTGCTCCCCTAGCCTAAGGATAGGGCACACCTAGGGTTAGGCTAGGGCACCCCTAGGCTTAGGCTAGGGCGCCCCTAGGCTTAGGCTAGGGCAGCCCTAGGCTTTGGCTAGGGCACCCCTTGGCTTAGGCTAGGGCAGCCCTAGGCTTAGGCTAGGGCACCCCTAGGCTTAGTCTAGGTCACCCCTAGGATTAGGCTAAGACTAGGGCTCCCCTAGCCTAAGGCTAGGGCACCGCTCGGCTTCGGCTAGGGCACCCCTAGGCTTAGGCTAGGGCACCCCTAGGCTTAGGCTAGGGCTCCCCTTGGCTTAGGCTAGGGCTCCCCTAGGCTTAGGCTAAGGCTAGGGAACCCCTAGACTAAGGCTAAGGCACCCCTAAGCTTAGGCTAGGGCACCCCTAGACTTTGGCTAGGGCACCCCTAGGCTTAGGCTAAAGCTAGGGCTCCCCTAGCCTAATGTTAGGGCACCCATAGGCTTAGGCTAGTGCACCCTTTGGCTTAGTGTAGGACACCCCTAGGTTTGGGCTTATGCTAGGGCACCCCTAGGCTTAGTTTAGGGAACCCCTAGGCTTAGGCTAGGGCACCCCTAGGCTTAGGCTAGGGCACCCCTAGGCTTAGACTAGGGCACCCCTAGTCTTAGGTTAGGGCACCTCTAGGCTTAGGCTAGGGCACCCCTAGGCTTAGGATAGGGCACCCCTAAGCTTAGGTAGGGAACGCCTAGGCTTACGTTAGAGCACCCCTATTCTTAGGCTGAGGCTAGGGCTCCCCTAGCCTTAGGCTAGTGCTTCCCGAGCCCTAGGCTAGGGCTCCCCTATCCTTAGGCCAGGGCACCCCTAGGTTTAGGCTAAGGCTAGGGCTCCCCTAGCTTTAGGCTAGGGCTCCCCTAGGCCTAGCCTAAGGCTAGGGCTCCCCTACTCTTATCTAGGGCTCCCCTAGCCTTAGGCTAGGGCACCCCTAGGCTTAGGCTAGGGCACCCCTAGACTTAGGCTAAGGGTAGGGCTCCCCTAGGCTTAAGCTAGGGCTCCCCGAGCCCTAGGCTAGGGCTCCCCTAGAGTTAGGCTAGGGCACACCTAGGCTTAGGCTAAGGCTAGGGCTCCTCTAGCCTTAGGCTAGGGCTCCCCTAGCTTGGGCTAGGGCACCCATAGTCTTAGGCTAAGGCAAGGGCTCCCCTAGCCTTAGGCTACGGCTCCCCTAGCCTTAGCCTAGGGCACACCTAGGCTTAGGCCAAGGCTAGGGCTCCCCTAGCCTTAGACTAGGGCTCCCCTAGTCTTACGTTAGGGCACCCCTAGGGTTAGGCTAAGGCTAGGGCTCCCCTAGCCTAAGGCTAGGGCACCCCTAGGCTTAGGTTAGGGCACGCCTAAGCTTAGTATAGGGCACCCCTAGTCTTAGGCTAGGGCACCCCTAGGCTTAGGCTAAGGCAAGGGCTCCCCTAGCCTATGGCTAGGGCACCCCTAGGCTTAGGCAAAGACACCACTAGGCTTAGGCTAGGGCATCCCTATGCTTAAGCAAGGGCACTCGTAGGCTTAGGCTAAGGCTAGGGCTCCACTAGCCTTAGGCTAGGGCAACCCTAGGCTTAGGCTAGGTCACCCCTAGGCTTTGGCTAGGGCACCACTAGGCTTAGGATAGGAAACTTCTAAGCTTAGGCTAGGGCATCCTAGGCTTAGGCTAGGGCACCCCTAGGCTTAGGCTAAGGCTAGGGCTACCCTAGCCTAAGGCTAGGCCACCCCTAGGCTTTGGCTAGGGAACCCCTAGGCTTAGGCTAGAGCACCCCTAGGCTTAAGCTAGGGCACCCCTAGGCTTAGGCTAAGGCTAGGGATCCCCTAGCCTAAGGTTAGGGCACTCCTAGGCTAAGGCTAGGGCTCCCCTACCCTAAGGCTAGGGCACCAATAGTCTTTGGCTTGGGCACCCGTAGGCTTAGGCTAGGGCACCCCTAGGGTTAGGATAAGGCTAGGGCACCCCTAGTCTTAGGCTAGGGCACCACAAGGCTTAGACTAAGGCACCCCTAGGCTTACGCTAAGGTTAGGGCTCCCCTAGCCTAAGGCTAGGGCACCTCTAGTCTTAGGCTACGGCACCCCTAGGCTTTGGCTAGGGCACCCCTAGGCTTAGGCTAAGGCTAGGGCTCTCCTAGTCTAAGGCTAGGGCACCCCTAGGATTAGGCTAAGGCTAGGTCACCCCTAGGCTTATGCTAAGGCACCACTAGGCTTAGGCTAGGGCACCCCTAGGCTTAGCCTAGGGCACCCCAAAGCTGAGGCTAGGGCACCCCTAGGCTTAGGCTAAGGCTAGGGATCCCCTAGCCTTAGGATAATGCTCCCCTAGTCTTGGCTAGGGCACCCCTAGGCTTAGGCTAAGGCTAGGGCTCCCCTAGGCTTAATCTAGGGATCCCGTAGCCTTAGGCTGGAGCTCCACTAGCCTTAGGCCAGGGCACCCCTAGGCTTAGGCTAGGGCACCCCTACGCTTAGGTTAGGGCACACCTAGGCTTAGGCTAGGGCACCCCTAGCAATAGGCTAAGGCTACGGCTCCCATAGCCTAAGGCTAGGGCACCCCTAGGCTCAGGCTAGGGCACCCCTAGCCTTAGGCTAGGGCTCCCCTAGGCTTAGGCTAGGGCTCCCCTAGGCTTAGGCTAAGGCTAGGGCACCCCTAACCTTAGGCTACGGCTCCCCTAGGCTTAGGCTAAGGCTAGGGCTACCCTAGCCATAGTTTAGGGCTCCACTAGCCTTAGGCTAGGGCACCCATAGGCTTAGGCTAAGGCTAGGTCTCCCCTACCCTTAGCCTAGGGCACCCCTAGGGTTAGGCTTGGGCTCCCCTAGCTTTAGGCTCGGGCTCCACTAGGCTTAGGCTAAGGCTAGGCTTCCCTTAGCCTTAGGCTCGGGCACCCATACCCTAGGCTAAGGCTAGGGCTACCCTAGCCTAAGGATAGGGCTCCCCTAGGCTTAGGCTAGGGCACCCCTAGGCTTAGGCTAGGGCACCCCTAGGCTTAGGCTAGGGCACCCCTAGGCTTAGGCTAGGGCACCCCTAGGCTTAGGCTAGGGCACCCCTAGGCTTAGGCTAGGGCTCTCCGAGCCCTAGGCTAGGGCTCCCCTAGCCTTAGGCTAGGGCACCCCTAGGCTAAGGCTGAGGTTAGGGCTCCCCTAGCCTTAGGCTAGGGCTTCCCGAGCCCTAGGCTAGGGCTCCGCTAGCCTTAGGCCAGGGCACCCCTAGGCTTAGGCTAGGGCTGCACTAGCCTTAGGCTAGGGCACCCCTTGGCTTAGGCTAGGGCACCCCTAGGTTATGCTAATGCTAGTCTTCCCTAAGCCTTAGGCTAGGGCTCCCGTAGCCTTAGGCTAGGGCATCCCTAGGCTTAGGCTAGGGCACCCCTAGGCTTAGGCTTAGGCTAGGGCTCCCCTAACCTTAGGCTTGGGCTCTCCTAGCCTTAGGCTAGGGCACCCCTAGGCTTAGGCTAGGGCTCCCCTAGCCTTAGACTCTGGTTCCCCTAGCCTTAAGCTCGTGCTCCCGAACCTTAGGCTCGGGTACCCCTAGCCTTAGGCTAGGGCACCCCTAAGCTTAGGCTAAGGCTAGGGCTCCCCTACTCTTATCTAGGGCTCCCCTAGCCTTAGGCGAGGGCACCCCTAGGCTTAGGCTAGGGCACCCCTAGGCTTAGGCTAAGGCTAGGGCTCCCGTAGCCTTAGGCTAGGGCTCCCCTAGCCTTAGGCTAGGGCACCCCTAGGCTTAGGCTAATGCTAGGGCTCCCTTAGCCTTAGGCTAAGGCTCTCCTTGCCTTAGGCTAGGGCACCCCAAAGTTTAGGCCAGGGCTCTCCTAGCCTTAAGCCAGGGCACCCCTAGTCTTAGGCCAGGGCTCCCCTAGCCTTAGGCTAGGGCTCCCCTATCCTTATGCCAGGGCACCCCTTGGCTTAGGGTAAGGCTAGGTCTCCCCTAGCTTTAGGCTAGGGCTCCACTCGCTTGGTCTAGGGCACCCATAGTCTTAGGCTAAGGCAAGGGCTCCCCTAGCCTTAGGCTAGGGCTCACCTAGCCTTATCCTAGGGCACACCTAGGCTTAGGCCAAGGCTAGGGCTCCCCTAGCCTTAGACTAGGGCTCCCCTAGTCTTACGTTAGGGCACCCCAAGGCTTGGGCTAAGGCTAGGGCTCCCCTACTCTTATCTAGGGCTCCCCTAGGCTTAGGCTAGGGCTCCCCTAGCCTTAGGCTAGGGCACCCCTAGGCTTAGGCTAATGATAGGGCTCCCTTAGCCTTAGGCTAAGGCTCTCCTTGCCTTAGGCTAGGGCACCCCAAAGTTTAGGCCAGGGCTCTCCTAGACTTAAGCCAGGGCACCCCTAGTCTTAGGCCAGGGCTCCCCTAGCCTTAGGCTAGGGCTCCCCTATCCTTATGCCAGGGCACCCCTTGGCTTAGGGTAAGGCTAGGTCTCCCCTAGCTTTAGACTAGGGCTCCACTAGCTTGGTCTAGGGCACCCATAGTCTTAGGCTAAGGCAAGGGCTCCCCTAGCCTTAGGCTAGGGCTCACCTAGCCTTATCCTAGGGCACACCTAGGCTTAGGCCAAGGCTAGGGCTCCCCTAGCCTTAGACTAGGGCTCCCCTAGTCTTACGTTAGGGCACCCCAAGGCTTGGGCTAAGGCTAGGGCTCCCCTAGCCTAAGGCTAGGGCTCCCCTAGGGCACCCCTAGGCTTAGGCTAGGGCACCCCTAGGCTTAGGCTAAGGCTAGGGCTCCACTAGCCTAAGGCTAGGGCACCCCTAGCCTTAGGATAATGCTCCCCTAGCCTTGGCTAGGGCACCCCTAGGCTTAAGCTAAGGGTTGGGCTCCCCCAGGCTTAGGCTAGGGCTCCCGTAGCCTAGGCTCGAGCTCCCCTAGCCTTAGGCTAGGGCACCCATAGGCTTAGGCTAGGGCTCCCCTAGCCTTAGGCTAGGGCTTCCCGAGCCCTAGGCTAGGACTCCGCTAGCCTTAGGCCAGGGCACCCCTAGGCTTACGCTAGGGCACCCCTACGCTTAGGTTAGGGCACACCTAGGCTTAGGCTAGGGCACCACAAGCCTTAGGCTAAGGCTACGGCTCCCCTAGCCTAAGGCTAGGGCACCCCTAGGCTCAGGCTAGGGCACCACTAGGCTTAGGCTAGGGCACCCCTAGCCTTAGGCTAGGGCTCCCATAGGCTTAGGCTAGGGCTCCCCTAGGCTTAGGCTTAGGCTAGGGCTCCCCTAACCTTAGGCTAGGGCTCCCCTAGGCCTCGGCTAAGGCGAGGGCTACCCTATCCTTAGGCAAGGGCTCCCCTAGTCTTACCTTAGGGCACCCCAAGGCTTGGGCTAAGGCTAGGGCTCCCCTAGCCTTAGGCTAGTGCTCCCCTAACCTTGGGTTAGGTCACCTTTAGGCTTAGGCTAAGGCTAGGTCTCCCCTACCCTTAGCCTAGGGCACCCCTAGGGTTAGGCTTGGGCTCCCCTAGCCTTAGGCTCGGGCTCCTCTAGGCTTAGGCTAAGGGTAGCCTTCCCTTAGCCTTAGGCTCGGGCACCCATAGGCCTAGGCTAAGGCTAGGGCTCCCCTAGCCTTAGGATAGGGCTCCCCTAGGCTTAGGCTAGGGCACCCCTAGGCTTAGGCTAAGGCTAGGGCTCCCCTAGCCTAAGGCTAGGGCACCCCTAGGCTTAAGCTAGGGCACCCCTAGGCTTAAGCTAGGGCACCCCTAGGCTTAGGCTAGGGCACCCCTAAGCTTAGGATAGGGCACCCCTAGGCTTAGGCTAAGGCTAGGGGACCCTAGGCTTAGGGTAAACCACCCCTACACTTAGGCTAGGGCACCCCTAGGTTTAGGCTAGGGCACCCCTAGGCTTAGGCTAAAGCTAGGACTCCCCTAGGCTTAGGCTAGGGCACCCCTAGGCTAAGGCTACGGCACCCCTAGGCTTAGGAAAGGGCTAGGGGACCCCTAGGCTTAGGCTAAGGCACCCCTAGGCTTAGGCTAGGGCACCCCTAGGCTTAGGCTAGGGCAACCCTAGGCTTAGGCTTAGGCAAGGGCACCCCTAAACTTAGGTTAAGGCTAGGGCTCCCCTAGTCTAAGGCTAGGGCACCCTTAGGCTTAGACTAGGGCACCCCTAGGCTTAGGCTAGGGCTCCCTTAGGCTTAGGCTAGGGCACCCCGAGGCTTAGGCTAGGGCACCCCTAGGCCTAGGCTAGGGCAGCCCTAGGCTTAGGCTAAGGCTAGGGCTTCCCTAGCCTAAGGCTAGGGCACCCCTAGGCTTAGGTAGGGAACCCCTAAACTTAGGTTAGGGCACGCCTATGCTTAGGCTAGGCACCCCTAGACGTAGGCTAGGGCACCCCTAGGCTTAGGCTGGGGCACCCCTAAGCTTAGGCTAAGGCTAGGGCTCCCCTAGCCTAAGGCTAGGGTACCCCTAGGCTTAGGCTACGGCACCCCTAGACTTAGGCTATGGCACCCCTAGGCTTAGGCTAGGGCACCCCAAGGCTTCGGCTAAGGCGAGGACTCCCCTAGACTAAGGATAGGGCACCCCTAGGCTTAGGCTAGAGTACCCCTAGGCTTGGACTAAGGCTCGGGATCCACTACCCTAAGGCTAGGGCACCCCTAGGTTTAGACTAGGGGACCCCTAGGCTTAGGCTAGGGCACCCCTGGGCTTAGGATAGGGCACCCCTAGATTTAGGCTAGGGCTAGGGCTCCACTAGACTAAGGCTAGGACACCCCTAGCCTTAGGCTAGGACACACCTATTCTTAGGCTAGGGCACCCCTAGGCTTAGGCTAGGGCACCCCAAGGCTTAGGCTAGGGAACCCCTAGGTTTAGGCTAGGGCGCCCCAAGGCTTAGGCTAAGGCTAGGGCTCCCCTAGACTAAGGCTAGGGCACGCCTAAGCTTAGGGTAGGGCACTCCTAGGCTTAGGCTAGGACGCCTGGAGGCTTAGGCTAGGGCAGCCCTAGGCTTAGGCTAGGGCACCCCTAGGCTTAGGCTAAGGATAGGGCTCCCCTAGCCTAAGGCTAGGGCTCCCCTAGTGTAAGGCTAGGGCAACCCTAGGCTTAGGCTAGGGCACACCTAGGCTTAGCCTAGGGCTAGGGCTCCACTATCCTCATGTTAGGGCACCCCTAGACTCAGGCTAGGGCACCCCTAAGCTTAGGCTAGGGCAATCGTAGGCTTAGGCTAAGGCTAGGGCTCCCCTAGCCTCAGACAAGGGCACCCCTTTGCTTAGACTAGGGCACCCCTAGGCTTATGCTAAGGCTAGGGCTCCCCTCGCCTAAGGCTACGGCACCCCTAGGCTTAGGCTAGGGTACCCCTAGGCTTAGGCTAGGGCACCCCTAGGCTTAGGCTTGGGCACCCCTAGGCTCAGGCTAGGGCACCCCTAAGCTTAGGCTAAGGCACCCCTAGGCTTAGGCTAGGGCACCCCTAGGCTTAGGCTATGGCAGCCCTAGGCTTAGGCTAAGTCTACGGCTCCCCTAGCCTCAGGCTAGGGCACCCCAAACACTGGCTATGGCACCCCTAGGCTTAGGCTAGGGCAATCCTAGGCTAGACTAAATCTAGGGCTCCCCTAGCCTCAGGCTAGGGTACCCGTAGGCTAAGGCTGGTGCACCCCCAGGCTCAGGCAAGGGCACCCCTAGGCTTAGGCTCGGGCACCCCTAGGCTTAGGCTAGGGCACCCCTAAGCTTAGGCTAGGGCACCCTAGGCGTAGGCTAAGGCTAGGGCTCCCCTAGCCTAAGATAGGGCACCCCTAGGCTTAGGGTAGGGCAACACTAGGCTTAGGTTCGGGCACCCCTAGGCTTAGGCTAAGGCTAGGGGACCCCTAGGCTTAGTCTAAACCACCCCTACGCTTAGGCTAGGGCACCCCTAGGTTTAGGCTAGGGCACCCCTAGGCTTAGGCTAAAGCTAGGACTCCCCTAGGCTTAGGCTAGGGCACCCCAAGGCTAAGGCTACGGCACCTCTAGGCTTAGGCTAGGGCTAGGGGACCCCTAGGCTTAGGCTAAGGCACCCCTAGGCTTAGGCTAGGGCACCCCTAGGCTTAGGCTAGGGCACCCCTAAGCTTAGGCTTAGGCAAGGGCACCCCTAGGCTTAGGCTAAGGCTAGGGCTCCCCTAGTCTAAGGCTAGGGCACCCTTAGGCTTAGTCTAGGGCACCCCTAGGCTTAGGCTAGGGCTCCCCTAGGCTTAGGCTAGGGCACCCCTAGGCTAAGGCTAGGGCACCCCTAGGCTTAAGATAGGGCACCCGTAGGGTTAGTCTAAGGCTAGGGCTCCCCCCGCCTAAGGCTAGGGCACCCCTAGACTTTGGCAAGGACATCCCTAGGCTTAGGATCAGGAACTTCTAGGCTTAGGCTAGTGCACTCCTAGGCTTATGCTAGGGCACCCCTAGGATTAGGCTAAGGCTAGGGCTCCCCTAGCCTAAGGCTAGGGCACCCCTAGGCTCTGGCTAGGGCACCCCAAGGCTTAGGATAATGCACCCCTAGGCTTACGCTAAGGTTAGGGCTCCCCTAGCCTAAGGCTATCGCAGCCCTAGGCTTAGGCTAAGGCTAGGGCTCTCCTAGCCTAAGTCTAGGGAACCCGTAGGCTTAGGCTGGGGCACCCCTCGGCTTAGGCTAGGGCACCCCTAGGCATAGGCTAGGGCAGCCCTTGGCTTAGGCTAGGGCAGCCCTAGGATTAGGCTAAGGCTAGGGCTCCCCTAGCCTAAGGCAAGGCCACCCCTAGGCTTAGTTTAGGTCACCCCTAGGTTTAGGCTTTGGCTCCCCTAGTCTTAGGCTAAGGCTAGGGATCCCCTAGCCTAAGGCTAAGGCACCCCTAAGCTTAGGCTAGGGAACCCCTAGACTTTGGCTAGGGCACGCCAAAGCTTAGGCTAGGGCACCCCTAGGCTTAGTTTAGGGCACCCCTAGGCTTAGGCTAGGGCACCCCTAGGCTTAGGCTAGGGCACCCCTAGGCTTAGGCTAGGGCACCCCAAGGCTTAGGCTAGGGCACCCCTAGGCTTAGGCTGGGGCAGCCATAGGCTTAGGCTAAGGCTAGGGATCCCCTATACTAAGGGCTGGGCACCCCTAGGCTTAGGGTAGGGCACCCCTAGGCTTAGGTTAGGGCACCCCTAAGCTTAGGCTAGGGCTCGCTAGGCTTAGGCTAGGGCACCCCTAGGCTTAGGCTAAGGCTAGGGCTCCCCTAGCCTAAGGCTAGGGCACCCCTAGGCTTAGGCTAGGGCACCCCTAGACTAAGGCTAGGGCTCCCCTAGGCTTAGGCTAGGGCACCCCTAGGTTTAGTCTAGGGCACCCCTAGGCTTGGGCAAAGGCTAGGGCTTCCATAGCCTAAGGCTAGGGCACCCCTAAGCTCAGGCTCGGGCACCCCTAGGCTTAGGTTAAGGCACCCCTAGGCTTAGGCTAGGGCACCCCTAGGCTTAGGCTAATTCTACGGCTCCCCTAGCCTCAGGCTAGGGCAGCCCTAGACACTGGCTATGGCACCGCTAGGCTTAGGCTAGGGCAATCCTAGGCTAGACTAAATCTAGGGCTACCCTAGCCTCAGGCTAGGGCACCCGTAGGCTCAGGCTTGTGCACCCCTAGGCTCAGGCAAGGGCACCCCTAGGCTTAGGCTAGGGCACCCCTAGGCTTAGGCTAGGGCACCCCTAAGCTTAGGATAGGGCACCCTATGCGTAGGCTAAGGCTAGGGCTCCCCTAGCCTAAGGCTAGGGCACCACTATGCTTAGGGTAGGGCAACCCTAGGCTTAGGCTCGGACACCCCTAGTCTTAGGCTAAGGCTAGGGGACCCCTAGGCTTAGGCTAAACCACCCCTACGCTTAGGCTAGGGCACCTCTAGGCTTAGGGTAGGGCTAGGGGACCCCTAGGCTTAGGCTAAGGAACCCCTAGGCTTAGGCTAAGGCACCCCTAGGCTTAGGCTAGGGCACCCCTAGGCTTAGGCTTAGGCAAGGGCACCCCTAGGCGTAGGCTAAGGCTAGGGCTCCCCTAGTCTAAGGCTAGGGCACCCTTAGGCTTAGACTAGGGCACGCCTAGGCTTAGGCTAGGGCTCCCCTAGGCTTAGGCTAGGGCACCCCAAGGCTTAGGCTAGGGCACCCCTAGGCCTAGGCTAGGGCACCCCTAGGCTTAGACTGAGGCTAGGGCTTCCCTAGCCTAAGGCTAGGGCACCCCTAGGCTTAGGTAGGGAACCCCTAAACTTAGGTTAGGGCACCCCTATGCTTAGGCTAGGCACCCCTAGATGTAGGCTAGGGCACCCCTAGGCTTAGGCTGGGGCACCCCTAAGCTTAGGCTAAGGCTAGGCCTCCACTTGCCTAAGGCTAGGGTACCCCTAGGCTTAGGCTACGGCACCCCTAGACTTAGGCTAGGGCACCCCTAGGCTTAGGCTAGGGCACCCCAAGGCTTCGGCTAAGGCGAGGGCTCCCCTAGCCTAAGGATAGGGCACCCCTAGGCTTAGGCTAGGGTACCCCTAGGCTTGGGCTAAGGCTCGGGTTACCCTTGACTAAGGCTAGGGCACCCCTAGGTTTAGGATAAGGCTAGGGCTCCCCTAGCCTAAGACTAGGGCACCCCTAGGCTTAGGCTAGGGCACCCCTAGGCTTAAGATAGGGCATCCGTAGGCTTAGGCTAAGGCTAGGGCTCCCCTAGCCTAAGGCTAGGGCACCCCTAGGCTTTGGCAAGGACACCCCTAGGCTTAGGATCAGGAACTTCTAGGCTTAGGGTAGTGCACTCCTAGGCTTAGGCTAGGGCACCCCTAGGATTAGGCTAAGGCTAGGGCTCCCCTAGCCTAAGGCTAGGGTACCCATAGGCTTAGTCTAGGTCACCCCTAGGCTTAGGCTATGGGACCCCAAGGCTTAGGCTAATGCACCCCTAGGTTTACGCTAAGGTTAGGGCTCCCCTAGCCTAAGGCTAGGGCAGAACTAGGCTTAGGCTAAGGCTAGGGCTCTCCTAGCCTAAGGCTAGGGTACCCCTAGGCTTAGGCTAGGGCACCCCTAAGCTTAGGCTAGGGCACCCCTAGGCGTAGGCTAGGGCAGCCCTAAGCTTAGGCTAGGGCACCCCTAGGATTAGGCTAAGGCTAGGGCTCACCTAGCCTAAGGCAAGGGCACCCCTAGGCTTAGGCTAGGGCACCCCTAGGCTTAGTTTAGGGCAACCCTAGGCTTAGGTAGGGCACCCGTAGGCTTAGGCTAGGACACCCCAAGCTTAGGCTAAGTCTACGGCTCTCCTAGCCTCAGGCTAGGGCACCCCTAGACACTGGCTATGGCACCCCTAGGCTTAGGCTAGGGCAATCCTAGGCTCGACTAAATCTAGGGCTGCCCTGGCCTCAGGCTAGGGCACCCGTAGGCTAAGGCTGGTGCACCCCCAGGCTCAGGCAAGGGCACCCCTAGGCTTTGGCAAGGACACCCCTAGGGTTAGGATCAGGAACTTCTAGGCTTAGTCTAGTGCACTCCTAGGCTTAAGTTAGGGCACCACTATGATTAGGCTAAGGCTAGGGCTCTCCTACCCTAAGGCTAAGGCACCCCTAGGCTTAGGCTAGGGCACCCCTAGACTTTGGCTAGGGCACCCCAAGGCTTAGGCTAGGGCACCCCTAGATTTTGGCTAGGGCACCCCTAGGCTTAGGCTAGGGCACCCCTAGGCTTAGTTTAGGGCACCCCTAGGCTTAGGCTAGGGCACCCCTAGGCTTAGGCTAGGGCACCCCTAGGCTTAGGCTAGGGTACCCCTAGGCTTAGGCTAGGGCAGCCATAGGCTTAGGCTAAGGCTAGGGATCCCCTATCCTAAGGGCTGGGCACCCCTAGGCTTAGGCTAGGGCACCCCTAGGCTTAGGCTAGGGCACCCCTAGGCTTAGGCTAGGGCACCCCTAGCCTAAGGCTAGGGCACCCCTAGGCTTTGGCTAGGGCACCCCTAGGCTTAGGCTAGGGCAGCCCTAGGCTTAGGCTAAGGCTAGGGCTCGCCTAGCCTAAGGCAAGGGCACCCCTAGGCTTAGGCTTGAGCACCCGTAGGCTTAGGCAAGGGCACCCTTAGCCTTAGGCTAGGGCACCCCTAGGCTTAGGCTAGGGCACCCCTAGGCTTGGGCAATGGCTAGGGCTCCCATAGCCTAAGGCTAAGGCACCCCTAGGCTCAGGCTAGGGCACCCTTAGGCTTAGGCTAGGGCACCCCTAGGCTTAGGCTAAGTCTAAGGCTCTCCTAGCCTCAGGCTAGGGCACCCCTAGACACTGGCTATGGCACCCCTAGGCTTAGGCTAAGTCAATCCTAGGCTAGACTAAATCTAGGGCTCCCTTGGCCTCAGGCTAGGGCACCCGTAGGCTAAGGCTGGTGCACCCCCAGGCTCAGGCAAGGCACCCCTAGGCTTAGGCTAGGGCACCCCTAGGCTTAGGCTAGGGCACCCCTAAGCTTAGGCTAGGGCACCCTAGGCGTAGGCTAAGGCTAGGGCTCCCCTAGCCTAAGGCTAGGGCACCCCTAGGCTTAGGGTAGGGCAACCCTTGGCTTAGGCTCGGGCACCCATAGTCTTAGGCTAAGGCTAGGGGACCCCTAGGCTTAGGCTAAACCACCCCTACGCTTAGGCTAGGGCACCCCTAGATTTAGGCTAGGGCACCCCTAGGCTTAGGCTAAAGCTAGGACTCCCCTAGGCTTAGGATAGGACACCCCTAGGCTAAGGCTACGGCACCCATAGGCTTAGGCTAGGGCTAGGGGACCCCTAGGCTTAGGCTAAGGCACCCGTAGGCTAAGGCTGGTGCACCCCCAGGCTCAGGCAAGGGCACCCCTAGGCTTAGGCTAGGGCACCCCTAGGCTTAGGCTAGGGCACCCCTAAGCTTAGGCTAGGGCACCCTAGGCGTAGGCTAAGGCTAGGGCTCCCCTAGCCTAAGGCTAGGGCACCCTTAGGCTTAGGGTAGGGCAACCCTTGGCTTAGGCTCGGGCACCCATAGTCTTAGGCTAAGGCTAGGGGACCCCTAGGCTTAGGCTAAACCACCCCTACGCTTAGGCTAGGGCACCCCTAGATTTAGGCTAGGGCACCCCTAGGCTTATGCTAAAGCTAGGACTCCCCTAGGTTTAGGATAGGACACCCCTAGGCTAAGGCTACGGCACCCATAGGCTTAGGCTAGGGCTAGGGGACCCCTAGGCTTAGGCTAAGGCACCCCTAGGCTTAGGCTAGGGCACCCCTAGGCTTAGGATAGGGCACCCCTAGGCTTTGGCTAGGGCACCCCTAGGCTTAGGCTAGGGCAGCCCTAGGCTTAGGCTAAGGCTAGGGCTCGCCTAGCCTAAGGCAAGGGCACCCCTAGGCTTAGGCTAGAGCACCCGTAGGCTTAGGCAAGGGCACCCTTAGCCTTAGGCTAGGGCACCCCTAGGCTTAGGCTAGGGCACCCCTAGGGTTGGGCAAAGGCTAGGGCTCCCATTGCCTAAGGCTAAGGCACCCCTAGGCTCAGGCTAGGGCACCCTTAGGCTTAGGCTAGGGCACCCCTAGGCTTAGGCTAAGTCTTCGGCTCTCCTAGCCTCAGGCTAGGGCACCCCTAGACACTGGCTATGGCACCCCTAGGCTTAGCTAGGGCAATCCTAGGCTAGACTAAATCTAGGGCTCCCCTGGCCTCAGGCTAGGGCACCCGTAGGCTAAGGCTGGTGCACCCCCAGGCTCAGGCTAGGGCACCCCTATGCTTTGGCTAGGGCACCCATAGGCTTAGTCTAGGGCAGCCCTAGGTTTAGGCTAAGGCTAGAGCTCGCCTAGCCTAAGGCTAGGGCACCCCTAGGCTTAGGCTAGAGCACCCGTAGGCTTAGGCAAGGGCACCCTTAGCCTTAGGCTAGGGCACCCCTAGGTTTAGGCTAGGGCACCCCTAGGCTTGGACAAAGGCTAGGGCTCCCAGAGCCTAAGGCTAGGGCACCCCTAGGCTCAGGCTAGGGCAACCCTAGGCTTAGGCTAGGGCACCCGTAGGCTTAGGCTAGGACACCCCTAGGCTTAGGCTAAGTCTACGGCTCTCCTAGCCTCAGGCTAGGGCACACCTAGACACTGGCTATGGCACCACTAGGCTTAGGCTAGGGCAATCCTAGGCTAGACTAATTCTAGGGCTCCCCTGGCCTCAGGCTAGGGCACCCGTAGGCTAAGGCTGGTGCACCCCCAGGCTCAGGCAAGGGCACCCCTAGGCTTAGGCTAGGGCACCCCTAAGCTTAGGCTAGGGCACCCTAGGCGTAGGCTAAGGCTAGGGCTCCCCTAGCCTAAGGCTAGGGCACCCCTAGGCTTAGGGTAGGGCAACCCTAGGCTTAGGCTCGGGCACCCCTAGGCTTAGGCTAAGGCTAGGGGACCCCTAGGCTTAGGCTAAACCACCCCTATGCTTAGGCTAGGGCAACCCTAGGTTTAGGCTAGGGCACCCCTAGTCGTAGGCTAAAGCTAGGACTCCCCTAGGCTTAGGCTAGGGCACCCCTAGGCTAAGGCAACGGCACCCCTAGGCTTAGGCTAGGGCTAGGGGACCCCTAGGCTTAGGTTAAGGCACCCCAGGGCTTACGCTAGGGCACCCCTAGGCTTAGGCTTAGGCAAGGGCACCCCTAGGCTTAGGCTAAGGCTAGGGCTCCCCTAGTCTAAGACTAGGGCACCCTTAGGCTTAGACTAGGGCACCCCTAGGCTTAGGCTAGGGCTCCCCTAGGCTTAGGCTAGGGCACCCCTAGGCCTAGCCTAGGGCAACCCTAGGCTTAGGCTAAGGCTACGGCTTCCCTAGCCTAAGGCTAGGGCACCCCTAGGCTTAGGTAGGGAACCCCTAAACTTAGGTTAGGGCACCCCTATGCTTAGGCTAGGCACCCCTAGACGTAGGCTAGGGCACCCCTAGGCTTAGGCTTGGGCAACCCTAAGCTTAGGCTAGGGCGAGGAATCCCCTAGCCTAAGGATAGTCACCCCTAGGCTTAGGCTAAGGTACCCCGAGGCTTGGACTAAGGCTCGGGTTACCCTAGCCTAAGGCTAGGGCACCCCTAGGTATAGGATAAGGCTAGGGCTCCCCTAGCCTAAGACTAGGGCACCCCTAGGGTTAGGCTAGGGCACCCCTAGGCTTAAGATATGGCACCCGTAGGCTTAGGCTAAGGCTAGGGCTCCCCTAGCCTAAGGCTAGGGCACCCCTAGGCTTTGGCAAGGACACCCCTAGGCTTAGGATCAGGAACTTCTAGGCTTAGTCTAGTGCACTCCTAGGCTTAAGTTAGGGCACCCCTAGGATTAGGCTAAGGTTAGGTCTCCCCTAGCCTAAGGCTAGGGCACCCCTAGGCTCTGTCTAAGGCACCCCTAGGCTTAGGCTAGGGCACCCCGAGGCTTAGGCTAATGCACCCCTAGGCTTACGCTAAGGTTAGGGCTCCCCTAGCCTAAGCCTAAGCAGACCTAGGCTTAGGCTAAGGCTAGGGCTCTCCTAGCCTAAGCCTAGGGTACCCCTAGGCTTAGGCTAGGGCACCCCTAGGCTTAGGCTAATGCACCCCTAGGCGTAGGCAAGGGCAGCCCTAGTCTTAGGCTAGGGCACCCCTAGGATTAGGCTAAGGCTAGGGCTCCCCTAGCCTAAGGCAAGGGCACCCCTAGGCTTAGTTTAGGTCACCCCTAGGCTTAGGCTTTGGCTCCCCTAGGCTTAGGCTAAGGCTAGGGATCCCCTAGCCTAAGGCTAAGGCACCCCTAGGCTTAGGCTAGGGCACCCCTAGACTTTGGCTAGGGCACCCCTAGGCTTAGGCTAGGGCACCCCTAGACTTTGGCTAAGGTACCCTAGGCTTAGGCTAGGGCACCCCTAGGCTTAGTTTAGGGCACCCCTAGGCTTAGTTTAGGGCACCCCTAGGCTTAGGCTAGGGCACCCCTAGTCTTAGGCTAGGGCACCCCTAGGCTTAGGCTAGGGCACCCTAGGCTTAGGCTAGGGCAGCCATAGGCTTAGGCTAAGGCTAGGGATCCCCTAGCCTAAGGGCTGTGCACCCCTAGGCTTAGGCTAGGTCACCCCTAGGCTTAGGTTAGGGCACCCCTAGGCTTAGGCTAGGGCACCCCTAGGCTTAGGCTAAGGCTAGGGCTCCCCTAGCCCAAGGCTAGGGCACCCCTAGGCTTGGGCTAGGGAACCCCTAGCCTAGGGCTAGGGCACCCCTAGGCTTAGGCTAGGGCACCCCTAGGCTTAGGCTAGGGCAGCGCTAGGCTTAGGCTAAGGCTAGGGCTCGCCTAGCCTAAGGCTAGGGCACCCCTAGGCTTAGGCTAGAGCACCCATAGGCTTAGGCAAGGGCAACCTTAGCCTTAGGCTAGGGCACCCCTAGGCTTAGGCTAGGGCACCCCTAGGCTTGGGCAAAGGCTAGGGCTCCCATAGCCTAAGGCTATGGCACCCCTAGGCTCTGGCTAGGGCACCCCTAGGCTTAGGCTAGGGCACCCCTAGGCTTAGGCTAGGGCACCCCTAGGCTTAGGCTAGGGCACCCCTAGGCTTAGGCTAAGTCTTCGGCTCCCCTAGCCTCAGGCTAGGGCACCCCTAGACACTGGCTATGGCAGCCCTAGGCTTAGGCTAGGGCAATCCTAGGCTAGACTAAATCTAGGGCTCCCCTAGCCTCAGGCTAGGGCACCTGTAGGCTCAGTCTGGTGCACCCCTAGGCTCAGGCATGGGCACCCCTAGGCTTAAGCTAGGGCACCCCTAGGCTTAGGCTAGGGCACCCCTAGGCTTAGGGTAGGGCAACCCTAGGCTTAGGCTCGGGCACCCCTAGGCTTAGGCTAAGGCAAGGGACCCCTAGGCTTAGGCTAAACCACCCCTACGCTTAGGCTAGGGCACCCCTAGGTTTAGGCTAGGGCACCCCTAGGCTTAGGCTAAAGCTAGGACTCCCCTAGGCTTAGGCTAGGGCACCCCTAGGCTAAGGCTACGGCACCCCTAGGCTTAGGCTAGGGCTAGGGGACCCCTAGGCTTAGGCTAAGGCACCCCTAGGCTTAGGCTAGGGCACCCCTAGGCTTAGGCTAGGGCACCCCTAGCCTAAGGCTAGGGCTCCCCTAGGCTTAGGCTAGGGCACCCCTAGGTTTAGTCTAGGGCACCCCTAGGCTTGGGCAAAGGCTAGGGCTTCCATAGCCTAAGGCTAGGGCACCCCTAAGCTCAGGCTCGGGCACCCCTAGGCTTAGGTTCAGGCACCCCTAGGCTTAGGCTAGGGCACCCCTAGGCTTAGGCTAATTCTACGGCTCCCCTAGCCTCAGGCTAGGGCAGCCCTAGACACTGGCTATGGCACCGCTAGGCTTAGGCTAGGGCAATCCTAGGCTAGACTAAATCTAGGGCTCCCCTAGCCTCAGGCTAGGGCACCCGTAGGCTCAGGCTTGTGCACCCCTAGGCTCAGGCAAGGGCACCCCTAGGCTTAGGGTAGGGCACCCCTAGGCTTAGGCTAGGGCACCCCTAAGCTTAGGATAGGGCACCCTATGCGTAGGCTAAGGCTAGGGCTCCCCTAGCCTAAGGCTAGGGCACCACTATGCTTAGGGTAGGGCAACCCTAGGCTTAGGCTCGGACACCCCTAGTCTTAGGCTAAGGCTAGGGGACCCCTAGGCTTAGGCTAAACCACCCCTACGCTTAGGCTAGGGCACCTCTAGGCTTAGGGTAGGGCTAGGGGACCCCTAGGCTTAGGCTAAGGAACCCCTAGGCTTAGGCTAAGGCACCCCTAGGCTTAGGCTAGGGCACCCCTAGGCTTAGGCTTAGGCAAGGGCACCCCTAGGCGTAGGCTAAGGCTAGGGCTCCCCTAGTCTAAGGCTAGGGCACCCTTAGGCTTAGACTAGGGCACGCCTAGGCTTAGGCTAGGGCTCCCCTAGGCTTAGGCTAGGGCACCCCAAGGCTTAGGCTAGGGCACCCCTAGGCCTAGGCTAGGGCACCCCTAGGCTTAGACTAAGGCTAGGGCTTCCCTAGCCTAAGGCTAGGGCACCCCTAGGCTTAGGTAGGGAACCCCTAAACTTAGGTTAGGGCACCCCTATGCTTAGGCTAGGCACCCCTAGATGTAGGCTAGGGCACCCCTAGGCTTAGGCTGGGGCACCCCTAAGCTTAGGCTAAGGCTAGGCCTCCACTTGCCTAAGGCTAGGGTACCCCTAGGCTTAGGCTACGGCACCCCTAGACTTAGGCTAGGGCACCCCTAGGCTTAGGCTAGGGCACCCCAAGGCTTCGGCTAAGGCGAGGACTCCCCTAGCCTAAGGATAGTGCACCCCTAGGCTTAGGCTAGGGTACCCCTAGGCTTGGGCTAAGGCTCGGGTTACCCTTGACTAAGGCTAGGGCACCCCTAGGTTTAGGATAAGGCTAGGGCTCCCCTAGCCTAAGACTAGGGCACCCCTAGGCTTAGGCTAGGGCACCCCTAGGCTTAAGATAGGGCATCCGTAGGCTTAGGCTAAGGCTAGGGCTCCCCTAGCCTAAGGCTAGGGCACCCCTAGGCTTTGGCAAGGACACCCCTAGGCTTAGGATCAGGAACTTCTAGGCTTAGGGTAGTGCACTCCTAGGCTTAGGCTAGGGCACCCCTAGGATTAGGCTAAGGCTAGGGCTCCCCTAGCCTAAGGCTAGGGTACCCATAGGCTTAGTCTAGGTCACCCCTAGGCTTAGGCTATGGCACCCCAAGGCTTAGGCTAATGCACCCCTAGGCTTACGCTAAGGTTAGGGCTCCCCTAGCCTAAGGCTAGGGCAGAACTAGGCTTAGGCTAAGGCTAGGGCTCTCCTAGCCTAAGGCTAGGGTACCCCTAGGCTTAGGCTAGGGCACCCCTAAGCTTAGGCTAGGGCACCCCTAGGCGTAGGCTAGGGCAGCCCTAAGCTTAGGCTAGGGCACCCCTAGGATTAGGCTAAGGCTAGGGCTCACCTAGCCTAAGGCAAGGGCACCCCTAGGCTTAGGCTAGGGCACCCCTAGGCTTAGTTTAGGGCAACCCTAGGCTTAGGTAGGGCACCCGTAGGCTTAGGCTAGGACACCCCAAGCTTAGGCTAAGTCTACGGCTCTCCTAGCCTCAGGCTAAGGCACCCCTAGACACTGGCTATGGCACCCCTAGGCTTAGGCTAGGGCAATCCTAGGCTCGACTATATCTAGGGCTGCCCTGGCCTCAGGCTAGGGCACCCGTAGGCTAAGGCTGGTGCACCCCCAGGCTCAGGCAAGGGCACCCCTAGGCTTTGGCAAGGACACCCCTAGGGTTAGGATCAGGAACTTCTAGGCTTAGTCTAGTGCACTCCTAGGCTTAAGTTAGGGCACCCCTATAATTAGGCTAAGGCTAGGGCTCTCCTAGCCTAAGGCTAAGGCACCCCTAGGCTTAGGCTAGGGCACCCCTAGACTTTGGCTAGGGCACCCCTAGGCTTAGGCTAGGGCACCCCTAGATTTTGGCTAGGGCACCCCTAGGCTTAGGCTAGGGCACCCCTAGGCTTAGTTTAGGGCACCCCTAGGCTTAGGCTAGGGCACCCCTAGGCTTAGGCTAGGGCACCCCTAGGCTTAGGCTAGGGTACCCCTAGGCTTAGGCTAGGGCAGCCATAGGCTTAGGCTAAGGCTAGGGATCCCCTATCCTAAGGGCTGGGCACCCCTAGGCTTAGGCTAGGGCACCCCTAGGCTTAGGCTAGGGCACCCCTAGGCTTAGGCTAGGGCACCCCTAGCCTAAGGCTAGGGCACCCCTAGGCTTTGGCTAGGGCACCCCTAGGCTTAGGCTAGGGCAGCCCTAGGCTTAGGCTAAGGCTAGGGCTCGCCTAGCCTAAGGCAAGGGCACCCCTAGGCTTAGGCTTGAGCACCCGTAGGCTTAGGCAAGGGCACCCTTAGCCTTAGGCTAGGGCACCCCTAGGCTTAGGCTAGGGCACCCCTAGGCTTGGGCAATGGCTAGGGCTCCCATAGCCTAAGGCTAAGGCACCCCTAGGCTCAGGCTAGGGCACCCTTAGGCTTAGGCTAGGGCACCCCTAGGCTTAGGCTAAGTCTAAGGCTCTCCTAGCCTCAGGCTAGGGCACCCCTAGACACTGGCTATGGCACCCCTAGGCTTAGGCTAGGGCAATCCTAGGCTAGACTAAATCTAGGGCTCCCTTGGCCTCAGGCTAGGGCACCCGTAGGCTAAGGCTGGTGCACCCCCAGGCTCAGGCAAGGCACCCCTAGGCTTAGGCTAGGGCACCCCTAGGCTTAGGCTAGGGCACCCCTAAGCTTAGGCTAGGGCACCCTATGCGTAGGCTAAGGCTAGGGCTCCCCTAGCCTAAGGCTAGGGCACCCCTAGGCTTAGGGTAGGGCAACCCTTGGCTTAGGCTCGGGCACCCATAGTCTTAGGCTAAGGCTAGGGGACCCCTAGGCTTAGGCTAAACCACCCCTACGCTTAGGCTAGGGCACCCCTAGATTTAGGCTAGGGCACCCCTAGGCTTAGGCTAAAGCTAGGACTCCCCTAGGCTTAGGATAGGACACCCCTAGGCTAAGGCTACGGCACCCATAGGCTTAGGCTAGGGCTAGGGGACCCCTAGGCTTAGGCTAAGGCACCCGTAGGCTAAGGCTGGTGCACCCCCAGGCTCAGGCAAGGGCACCCCTAGGCTTAGGCTAGGGCACCCCTAGGCTTAGGCTAGGGCACCCCTAAGCTTAGGCTAGGGCACCCTAGGCGTAGGCTAAGGCTAGGGCTCCCCTAGCCTAAGGCTAGGGCACCCCTAGGCTTAGGGTAGGGCAACCCTTGGCTTAGGCTCGGGCACCCATAGTCTTAGGCTAAGGCTAGGGGACCCCTAGGCTTAGGCTAAACCACCCCTACGCTTAGGCTAGGGCACCCCTAGATTTAGGCTAGGGCACCCCTAGGCTTATGCTAAAGCTAGGACTCCCCTAGGTTTAGGATAGGACACCCCTAGGCTAAGGCTACGGCACCCATAGGCTTAGGCTAGGGCTAGGGGACCCCTAGGCTTAGGCTAAGGCACCCCTAGGCTTAGGCTAGGGCACCCCTAGGCTTAGGATAGGGCACCCCTAGGCTTTGGCTAGGGCACCCCTAGGCTTAGGCTAGGGCAGCCCTAGGCTTAGGCTAAGGCTAGGGCTCGCCTAGCCTAAGGCAAGGGCACCCCTAGGCTTAGGCTAGAGCACCCGTAGGCTTAGGCAAGGGCACCCTTAGCCTTAGGCTAGGGCACCCCTAGGCTTAGGCTAGGGCACCCCTAGGGTTGGCCAAAGGCTAGGGCTCCCATTGCCTAAGGCTAAGGCACCCCTAGGCTCAGGCTAGGGCACCCTTAGGCTTAGGCTAGGGCACCCCTAGGCTTAGGCTAAGTCTTCGGCTCTCCTAGCCTCAGGCTAGGGCACCCCTAGACACTGGCTATGGCACCCCTAGGCTTAGCTAGGGCAATCCTAGGCTAGACTAAATCTAGGGCTCCCCTGGCCTCAGGCTAGGGCACCCGTAGGCTAAGGCTGGTGCACCCCCAGGCTCAGGCTAGGGCACCCCTATGCTTTGGCTAGGGCACCCATAGGCTTAGTCTAGGGCAGCCCTAGGTTTAGGCTAAGGCTAGAGCTCGCCTAGCCTAAGGCTAGGGCACCCCTAGGCTTAGGCTAGAGCACCCGTAGGCTTAGGCAAGGGCACCCTTAGCCTTAGGCTAGGGCACCCCTAGGTTTAGGCTAGGGCACCCCTAGGCTTGGACAAAGGCTAGGGCTCCCAGAGCCTAAGGCTAGGGCACCCCTAGGCTCAGGCTAGGGCAACCCTAGGCTTAGGCTAGGGCACCCGTAGGCTTAGGCTAGGACACCCCTAGGCTTAGGCTAAGTCTACGGCTCTCCTAGCCTCAGGCTAGGGCACACCTAGACACTGGCTATGGCACCACTAGGCTTAGGCTAGGGCAATCCTAGGCTAGACTAATTCTAGGGCTCCCCTGGCCTCAGGCTAGGGCACCCGTAGGCTAAGGCTGGTGCACCCCCAGGCTCAGGCAAGGGCACCCCTAGGCTTAGGCTAGGGCACCCCTAAGCTTAGGCTAGGGCACCCTAGGCGTAGGCTAAGGCTAGGGCTCCCCTAGCCTAAGGCTAGGGCACCCCTAGGCTTAGGATAGGGCAACCCTAGGCTTAGGCTCGGGCACCCCTAGGCTTAGGCTAAGGCTAGGGGACCCCTAGGCTTAGGCTAAACCACCCCTATGCTTAGGCTAGGGCAACCCTAGGTTTAGGCTAGGGCACCCCTAGTCGTAGGCTAAAGCTAGGACTCCCCTAGGCTTAGGCTAGGGCACCCCTAGGCTAAGGCAACGGCACCCCTAGGCTTAGGCTAGGGCTAGGGGACCCCTAGGCTTAGGTTAAGGCACCCCAGGGCTTACGCTAGGGCACCCCTAGGCTTAGGCTTAGGCAAGGGCACCCCTAGGCTTAGGCTAAGGCTAGGGCTCCCCTAGTCTAAGACTAGGGCACCCTTAGGCTTAGACTAGGGCACCCCTAGGCTTAGGCTAGGGCTCCCCTAGGCTTAGGCTAGGGCACCCCTAGGCCTAGCCTAGGGCAACCCTAGGCTTAGGCTAAGGCTACGGCTTCCCTAGCCTAAGGCTAGGGCACCCCTAGGCTTAGGTAGGGAACCCCTAAACTTAGGTTAGGGCACCCCTATGCTTAGGCTAGGCACCCCTAGACGTAGGCTAGGGCACCCCTAGGCTTAGGCTGGGGCAACCCTAAGCTTAGGCTAGGGCGAGGAATCCCCTAGCCTAAGGATAGTCACCCCTAGGCTTAGGCTAAGGTACCCCGAGGCTTGGACTAAGGCTCGGGTTACCCTAGCCTAAGGCTAGGGCACCCCTAGGTATAGGATAAGGCTAGGGCTCCCCTAGCCTAAGACTAGGGCACCCCTAGGGTTAGGCTAGGGCACCCCTAGGCTTAAGATATGGCACCCGTAGGCTTAGGCTAAGGCTAGGGCTCCCCTAGCCTAAGGCTAGGGCACCCCTAGGCTTTGGCAAGGACACCCCTAGGCTTAGGATCAGGAACTTCTAGGCTTAGTCTAGTGCACTCCTAGGCTTAAGTTAGGGCACCCCTAGGATTAGGCTAAGGTTAGGTCTCCCCTAGCCTAAGGCTAGGGCACCCCTAGGCTCTGTCTAAGGCACCCCTAGGCTTAGGCTAGGGCACCCCGAGGCTTAGGCTAATGCACCCCTAGGCTTACGCTAAGGTTAGGGCTCCCCTAGCCTAAGCCTAAGCAGACCTAGGCTTAGGCTAAGGCTAGGGCTCTCCTAGCCTAAGCCTAGGGTACCCCTAGGCTTAGGCTAGGGCACCCCTAGGCTTAGGCTAATGCACCCCTAGGCGTAGGCAAGGGCAGCCCTAGTCTTAGGCTAGGGCACCCCTAGGATTAGGCTAAGGCTAGGGCTCCCCTAGCCTAAGGCAAGGGCACCCCTAGGCTTAGTTTAGGTCACCCCTAGGCTTAGGCTTTGGCTCCCCTAGGCTTAGGCTAAGGCTAGGGATCCCCTAGCCTAAGGCTAAGGCACCCCTAGGCTTAGGCTAGGGCACCCCTAGACTTTGGCTAGGGCACCCCTAGGCTTAGGCTAGGGCACCCCTAGACTTTGGCTAGGGTACCCCTAGGCTTAGGCTAGGGCACCCCTAGGCTTAGTTTAGGGCACCCCTAGGCTTAGTTTAGGGCACCCCTAGGCTTAGGCTAGGGCACCCCTAGTCTTAGGCTAGGGCACCCCTAGGCTTAGGCTAGGGCACCCCTAGGCTTAGGCTAGGGCAGCCATAGGCTTAGGCTAAGGCTAGGGATCCCCTAGCCTAAGGGCTGTGCACCCCTAGGCTTAGGCTAGGTCACCCCTAGGCTTAGGTTAGGGCACCCCTAGGCTTAGGCTAGGGCACCCCTAGGCTTAGGCTAAGGCTAGGGCTCCCCTAGCCCAAGGCTAGGGCACCCCTAGGCTTGGGCTAGGGAACCCCTAGCCTAGGGCTAGGGCACCCCTAGGCTTAGGCTAGGGCACCCCTAGGCTTAGGCTAGGGCAGCGCTAGGCTTAGGCTAAGGCTAGGGCTCGCCTAGCCTAAGGCTAGGGCACCCCTAGGCTTAGGCTAGAGCACCCATAGGCTTAGGCAAGGGCAACCTTAGCCTTAGGCTAGGGCACCCCTAGGCTTAGGCTAGGGCACCCCTAGGCTTGGGCAAAGGCTAGGGCTCCCATAGCCTAAGGCTATGGCACCCCTAGGCTCTGGCTAGGGCACCCCTAGGCTTAGGCTAGGGCACCCCTAGGCTTAGGCTAGGGCACCCCTAGGCTTAGGCTAAGTCTTCGGCTCCCCTAGCCTCAGGCTAGGGCACCCCTAGACACTGGCTATGGCAGCCCTAGGCTTAGGCTAGGGCAATCCTAGGCTAGACTAAATCTAGGGCTCCCCTAGCCTCAGGCTAGGGCACCTGTAGGCTCAGTCTGGTGCACCCCTAGGCTCAGGCATGGGCACCCCTAGGCTTAAGCTAGGGAACCCCTAGGCTTAGGCTAGGGCACCCCTAGGCTTAGGGTAGGGCAACCCTAGGCTTAGGCTCGGGCACCCCTAGGCTTAGGCTAAGGCAAGGGACCCCTAGGCTTAGGCTAAACCACCCCTACGCTTAGGCTAGGGCACCCCTAGGTTTAGGCTAGGGCACCCCTAGGCTTAGGCTAAAGCTAGGACTCCCCTAGGCTTAGGCTAGGGCACCCCTAGGCTAAGGCTACGGCACCCCTAGGCTTAGGCTAGGGCTAGGGGACCCCTAGGCTTAGGCTAAGGCACCCCTAGGCTTAGGCTAGGGCACCCCTAGGCTTAGGCTAGGGCACCCCTAGGCGTAGGCTAGGGCAGCCCTAGGCTTAGGCTAGGGCACCCCTAGGATTAGGCTAAGGCTAGGGCTCCCCTAGCCTAAGGCAAGGGCACCCCTAGGCTTAGGCTAGGGCACCCCTAGGCTTAGTTTAGGGCACCCCTAGGCTTAGGCTAGGGCACCCCTAGGCTTAGGCTAGGGCACCCCTAGGCTTAGGCTAGGGCACACCTAGCCTAAGGCTAGGGCACCCCTAGGCTTTGGCTAGGGCACCCCTAGGCTTAGGCTAGGGCAGCCCTAGTCTTAGGCTAAGGCTAGGGCTCGCCTAGCCTAAGACAAGGGCACCCCTAGGCTTAGGCTAGAGAACCCGTAGGCTTAGGCAAGGGCACCCTTAGCCTTAGGCTAGGGCACCCCTAGGCTTTGGCTAGGGCACCCCTAGGCTTGGGCAAAGGCTAGGGCTCCCATAGCCTAAGGCTAAGGCACCCCTAGGCTCAGGCTAGGGCACCCTTAGGCTTAGGCTAGGACACCCCTAGGCTTAGGCTAAGTCTACGGCTCTCCTAGCCTCAGGCTAGGGCACCCCTAGACACTGGCTATGGCACCCCTAGGCTTAGGCTAGGGCAATCCTAGGCTAGACTAAATCTAGGGCTCCCTTGGCCTCAGGCTAGGGCACCCGTAGGCTAATGCTGGTGCACCCCCAGGCTCAGGCAAGGGCACCCCTAGGCTTAGGCTAGGGCACCCCTAGGCTTAGGCTAGGGCACCCCTAAGCTTAGGCTAGGGCACCCTAGGCGTAGGCTAAGGCTAGGGCTCCCCTAGCCTAAGGCTAGGGCACTCCTAGGCTTAGGGTAGGGCAAACCTTGGCTTAGGCTCGGGCACCCATAGGCTTAGGCTAAGGCTAGGGGACCCCTAGGCTTAGGCTAAACCACCCCTACGCTTAGGCTAGGGCACCCCTAGATTTATGCTAGGGCACCCCGAGGCTTAGGCTAAAGCTAGGACTCCCCTAGGCTTAGGATAGGACACCCCTAGGCTAGGCTAAGGCTACGGAACCCATAGGCTTAGGCTAGGGCTAGGGGACCCCTAGGCTTAGGCTAAGGCACCCCTAGGTTTAGGCTAGGGCACCCCTAGGCTTAGGCTAGGACACACCTAGGCTTTGGCTAGGGCAGCCCTAGGCTCAGGCTAGGGCACCCTTAGGCTTAGGCTAGGGCACCCTTAGGCTTAGGCTAAGTCTACGGCTCTCCTAGCCTCAGGCTAGGGCACCCCTAGACACTGGCTATGGCACCGCTAGGCTTAGGCTAGGGCAATCCTAGGCTAGACTAAATCTAGGGCTCCCCTGGCCTCAGGCTAGGGCACCCGTAGGCTAAGGCTGGTGAACCCCCAGGCTCAGGCAAGGGCACCCCTAGGCTTAGTCTAGGGCACCCCTAGGCTTAGGCTAGGGCACCCCTAAGCTTAGAGTAGGGAACCCTAGGCGTAGGGTAAGGCTTGGGCTCCCCTAGCCTAAGGCTAGGGCAACCCTAGGCTTAGGGTAGGGCAACCCTTGGCTTAGGCTCGGGCACCCATAGGCTTAGGCTAAGGCTAGGGGACCCCTAGGCTTAGGCTAAACCACCCCTACGCTTAGGCTAGGGCACCCCTAGGCTTAGGCTAAAGCTAGGACTCCCCTAGGCTTAGGATAGGACACCCCTAGGCTAAGGCTACGGCACCCCTAGGCTTAGGCTAGGGATAGGGGACCCCTATGCTTAGGCTAAGGCACCCCTAGGCTTAGGCTAGGGCACCCCTAGGCTTAGGCTAGGGCACCCCTAGGCTTAGGCTTAGGCAAGGGCACCCCTAGGCTTAGGCTAAGGCTAGGGCTCCCCTAGTCTAAGGCTAGGGCACCCTTAGGCTTAGACTAGGGCACCCCTAGGCTTAGGCTAGGGCTCCCCTAGGCTTAGGCTAGGGCACCCCTAGGCTTAGGCTAGGGCACCCCTAGGCCTAGCCTAGGGCAACCCTAGGCTTAGGCTAATGCTAGGGCTTCCCTAGCCTAAGGCTAGGGCACCCCTAGGCTTAAGTAGGGAACCCCTAAACTTAGGTTAGGGCACCCCTAGACATAGGCTAGGGCACCCCTAGGCTTAGGCTGGGGCACCCCTAAGCTTAGGCTAAGGCGAGGAATCCCCTAGCCTAAGGATAGTCACCCCTAGGTTTAGGCTAGGGTACCCCGAGGCTTGGACTAAGGCTCGGGTTACCCTAGCCTAAGGCTAGGGCACCCCTAGGTTTAGGATAAGGCTAGGGCTCCCCTAGCCTAAGACTAGGGCACCCCTAGGCTTAGGCTAGGGCACCCCTAGGCTTAAGATATGGCACCCGTAGGCTTAGGCTAAGGCTAGGGCTCCCCTAGCCTAAGGCTAGGGCACCCCTCGGCTTTGGCAAGGACACCCCTAGGCTTAGGATCAGGAACTTCTAGGCTTAGTCTAGTGCACTCCTAGGCTTAAGCTAGGGCACCCCTAGGATTAGGCTAAGGCTAGGGCTCCCCTAGCCTAAGGCTATGGCACACCTAGGCTTAGTCTAGGACACCCCTAGGCTTAGGCTAGGGCACCCCAAGGCTTAGGCTAATGCACCCCTAGGCTTACGCTAAGGTTAGGGCTCCCCTAGCCTAAGGCTAGGGCAGCCCTAGGCTTATGCTAAGGCTAGGGCTCTCCTAGCCTAAGGCTAGGGTACCCCTAGGCTTAGGCTAGGGCACCCATAGGCTTAGGCTAGGGCACCCCTAGGCGTAGGCTAGGGAAGCCCTAGGCTTAGGCTAGGGCACCCCTAGGATTAGGCTAAGGATAGGGCTCCCCTAGCCTAAGGCAAGGGCACCCCTAGGCTTAGTTTAGGTCACACCTAGGCTTAGGCTTTGGCTCCCCTAGGCTTAGGCTAGGGCACCCCTAGACTTTGGCTAGGGCACCCCTAGGCTTAGGCTAGGGCACACCTAGGCTTAGTTTAGGGCACCCCTAGGCTTAGGCTAGGGCACCCCTAGGCTTAGGCTAGGGCACCCCTAGGCTTAGGCTAGGGCAGCCATAGGCTTAGGCTAAGGCTAGGGATCCCCTAGCCTAAGGGCTGGGTACCCCTAGGCTTAGGCTAGGGCACCCCTAGGCTTAGGTTAGGGCACCCCTAGTCTTAGTCTAGGGAACCCCTAGGCTTTGGCTAGGGCATCCCTAGGCTTAGGCTAAGGCTAGGGCTCCCCTAGCCTAAGGCTAGGGCACCCCTAGGCTTAGGCTAGGGCAGCCCTAGACTTAGGCTAAGCTTAGGGCTCGCCTAGCCTAAGGCTAGGTCACCCCTAGGCTTAGGCTAGAGCACCCCTAGGCTTAGGCAAGGGCACCCCTACTCTTGGGCAAAGGCTAGGGCTCCCATAGCCTAAGGCTAGGGCACCCCTAGGCTCAGGCTAGGGCACCCCTAGGCTTAGGCTAGGCCACCCCTAGGCTTAGGCTAGGGCACCCCTAGGCTTAGGCTAAGTCTACGTCTCCCCTAGCCTCAGGCTAGGGCACCCCTAGACACTGGCTATGGCAGCCCTAGGCTTAGGCTAGGGCAATCCTAGGCTAGATTAAATCTAGGGCTCCATAACCTCAGGCTAGGGCACCCGTAGGCTCAGGCTGGTGCACCCCTAGGCTCAGGCATGGGCACCCCTAGGCTTAAGCTAGGGCACCCCTAGGCTTAGACTAGTGCACCCCTAAGCTTAGGCTAGGGCACCCTAGGCGTAGTCTAAGGCTAGGGCTCCCCTAGGCTTAGGCTAAGGCTAGGGCACCCCTAGGATTAGGCTAGGGCACCTCAAGGCTTAGGCTAGGGCACCCCTAGGCCTAGGATAGGGCACCCCAAGTATTAGGCTAAACCACCCCTACGCTAAGGCTAGGGCACCCCTAGGTTTAGGCTAGGGCACCCCTAGGCTTAGGCTAAAGCTAGGACTCCCCTAGGCTTAGTCTAGGGCACCCCTAGGCTAAGGCTACGGCACCCCTAGGCTTAGGCTAGGGCTAGGGGACCCCTAGGCTTAGGCTAAACCACCCCTACGCTTAGGCTAGGGCACCCCTAGGTTTAGGCTAGGGCACCCCTAGGCTTAGGCTAGGGCTAGGGGACCCCTAGGCTTAGGCTAAACCACCCCTACGCTTAGGCTAGGGCACCCCTAAGCTTAGGCTAGGGCACCCCGAGGCTTAGGCTAGGGCACCCCTAGGCTTAGGCTAAGGCTAGGGCTCGCCTAGCCTAAGGCTAGGGCACCCCTAGGCTTAGGCTACGGCACCCTTAGGCTTAGGCTAAGTCTAGGGCTCCCCTAACCTAAGGCTAGGGAACCCCTAGGCTTAGGCTAGGGCGCCCCTAGTCTTAGGCTAGGGCGCCCCAAGGCTTAGGCTAAGGCTAGGGCTTCCCTAGCCTAAGGCTAGGGCACCCCTAGGCTTAAGTAGGGAACCCCTAAACTTAGGTTAGGGCACCCCTATGCTTAGGCTAGGCACCCCTAGACGTAGGCTAGGGCACCCCTAGGCTTAGGCTGGGGCACCCCTTAGCTTAGGCTAAGGCTAGGGCTCACCTAGCCTAAGGCTAGGGTACCCCTAGGCTTAGGCTAGGGCACCCCTAGGCTTAGGCTAAAGCTAGGGCTCCCCTAGCCTAAGGCTAGGGCACCCATAGGCTTAGGCTGGCGCACCCCTAAGCTTAGGCTAGTGCACCCCTAGGTTTAGGTTTAGGCTAGGGTAACCCTAGGCTTAGTTTAGGGCACCCCTAGGCTTAGGCTAGGGCACCCCTAAGCTTAGGCTAGGGCACCCCGAGGCTTACGCTAGGGCACCCCTAGGCTTAGGCTAGGGCACCCCTAGGCTTAGGCTAAGGCTAAGGCTTCCCTTGCCTAAGGCTTGGGCACCCCTAGGCTTAGGATAGGACACCTCTAGGCTTAGGCTAGGGCACCCCTAAGCTTAGGTAGGGAACGCCTAGGCTTAGGTTATAGCACCCCTATGCTTAGGCTAGGGCACCCCTAGGCGTAGCCTAGGGCACCCCTAGGCTTAGGCTGGGGCACCCCTAGGCTTAGGCTAAGGCTAGGGCTCCCATAGCCTAAGGCTAGGGCACCCCTAGTCATGGGATAGGGCACCCCTAGATTTAGGCTAGGGCGCCCCTAGGCTTAGGCTAAGGCTAGGGCTCCCCTAGCCTAAAGCTAGGGTACCCCTAGGGTTAGGCTAGGGCACCCCTAGGCTTAGGCTAGGGCGCCCCTAGGCTTAGGCTAGGGCAGCCCTAGGCTTTGGCTGGGGCACCCCTAGGCTTAGGCTAGGGCACCACTAGGCTTAGGCTAAGGCTGTGCTCCCCTAGCCTAAGGATAGGGCACCCCTAGGGTTAGGCTAGGGCACCCCTAGTCGTAGGCTAAAGCTAGGACTTCCCTAGGCTTAGGCTAGGGCACCCCTAGGCTAAGGCAACGGCACCCCTAGGCTTAGGCTAGGGCTAGGGGACCCCTAGGCTTAGGTTAAGGCACCCCAGGGCTTAGGCTAGGGCACCCCTAGGCTTAGGCTAGGGCACCCCTAGGATTAGGCTTAGGCAAGGGCACCCCTAGGCTTAGGCTAAGGCTAGGGCTCCCCTAGTCTAAGACTAGGGCACCCTTAGGCTTAGACTAGGGCACCCCTAGGCTTAGGCTAGGGCTCCCCTAGGCTTAGGCTAGGGCACCCCTAGGCTTAGGCTAGGGCACCCCTAGGCCTAGGCTTGGGCACCCCTAGGCTTAGGCTAAGGCTACGGCTTCCCTAGCCTAAGGCTAGGGCACCCTAGGCTTAGGTAGGGAACCCCTAGGCTTAGGTAGGGAACCCCTAAACTTAGGTTAGGGCACCCCTATGCTTAGGCTAGGCACCCCTAGACGTAGGCTAGGGCACCCCTAGGCTTAGGCTGGGGCAACCCTAAGCTTAGGCTAGGGCGAGAAATCCCCTAGCCTAAGGATAGTCACCCCTAGACACTGGCTATGGCACCGCTAGGCTTAGGCTAGGGCAATCCTAGGCTAGACTAAATCTAGGGCTCCCCTGGCCTCAGGCTAGGGCACCCGTAGGCTAAGGCTGGTGCACCCCCAGGCTCAGGCAAGGGCACCCCTAGGCTTAGGCTAGGGCACCCCTAGGCTTAGGCTAGGGCACCTCTAAGCTTAGGGTAGGGAACCCTAGGCGTAGGGTAAGGCTAGGGCTCCCCTAGCCTAAGGCTAGGGTACCCCTAGGCTTAGGGTAGGGCAACCCTTGGCTTAGGCTCGGGCACCCATAGGCTTAGGCTAAGGCTAGGGGACCCCTAGGCTTAGGCTAAACCACCCCTACGCTTAGGCTAGGGCACCCCTAGGCTTAGGCTAAAGCTAGGACTCCCCTAGGCTTAGGATAGGACACCCCTAGGCTAAGGCTACGGCACCCCTAGGCTTAGGGTAGGGATAGGGGACCCCTAGGCTTAGGCTAAGGCACCCCTAGGCTTTGGCTAGGGCACCCCTAGGTTTAGGCTAGGGCACCCCTAGGCTTAGGCTTAGGCAAGGGCACCCCTAGGCTTAAGATATGGCACCCGTAGGCTTAGGCTAAGGCTAGGGCTCCCCTAGCCTAAGGCTAGGGCACCCCTAGGCTTTGGCAAGGACACCCCTAGGCTTAGGATCAGGAACTTCTAGGCTTAGTCTAGTGCACTCCTAGGCTTAATTTAGGGCACCCCTAGGATTAGGCTAAGGTTAGGGCTCCCCTAGCCTAAGGCTAGGGCACCCCTAGGCTCTGTCTAAGGCACCCCTAGGCTTAGGCTAGGGCACCCCGAGGCTTAGGCTAATGCACCACTAGGCTTACGCTAGGGTTAGGGCTCCCCTAGCCTAAGCCTAAGCAGCCCTAGGCTTAGGTTAATGCTAGGGCTCTCCTAGCCTAAGGCTAGGTTGCCCCTAGGCTTAGGCTAGGGCACCCCTAGGCTTAGGCTAAGTCTACGGCTCCCCTAGCCAAAGACTAGGGCACCCCTAGACACTGGCTATGGCACCCCTAGGCTCTGGCTAGGGCACCCCTAGGCTTAGGCTAGGGCACCGCTAGGCTTAGGCTAGGGCACCCCTAGGCTTAGTCTAAGTCTACGGCTCCCCTAGCCAAAGACTAGGGCACCCTTAGACACTGGCTATGGCAGCCCTAGGCTTAGGCTAGGGCAATCCTAGGCTAGACTAAATCTAGGGCTCCCCTAGCCTCAGGCTAGGGCACCCGTAGGCTCAGTCTGGTGCACCCCTAGGCTCAGGCATGGGCACCCGTAGGCTTAAGCTAGGGCACCCCTAGGCTTAGGCTAGGGCACCCCTAGGCTTAGGGTAGGGCAACCCTAGGCTTAGGCTCGGGCACCCCTAGGCTTAGGCTAAGGCAAGGGACCCCTAGGCTTAGGCTAAACCACCCCTACGCTTAGGCTAGGGCACCCCTAGGTTTAGGCTAGGGCACCCCTAGGCTTAGGCTAAAGCTAGGACTCCCCTAGGCTTAGGCTAGGGCACCCCTAGGCTAAGGCTACGGCACCCCTAGGCTTAGGCTAGGGCTAGGGGACCCCTAGGCTTAGGCTAAGGCACCCCTAGGCTTAGGCTAGGGCACCCCTAGGCTTAGGCTAGGGCACCCCTAGGCGTAGGCTAGGGCAGCCCTAGGCTTAGGCTAGGGCACCCCTAGGATTAGGCTAAGGCTAGGGATCCCCTAGCCTAAGGCAAGGGCACCCCTAGGCTTAGGCTAGGGCACCCCTAGGTTTAGTTTAGGGCACCCCTAGGCTTAGGCTACGGCACCCCTAGGCTTAGGCTAGGGCACCCCTAGGCTTAGGCTAGGGTACCCCTAGGCTTAGTCTAGGGCAGCCACAGGCTTAGGCTAAGGCTAGGGATCCCCTATCCTAAGGGCTGGGCACCCCTAGGCTTAGGGTAGGGCACCCCTAGGCTTAGGCTAGGGCACCCCTAGGCTTAGGCTAGGGCACCCCTAGCCTAAGGCTAGGGCACCCCTAGGCTTTGGCTAGGGCACCCCTAGGCTTAGGCTAGGGCAGCCCTAGGCTTAGTTTAAGGCTAGGGCTCGCCTAGCCTAAGGCAAGGGCACCCCTAGGCTTAGGCTAGAGCACCCGTAGGCTTAGGCAAGGGCACCCTTAGCCTTAGGCTAGGGCACGCCTAGGCTTAGGCTAGGGCACCCCTAGGCTTAGGCTAAAGCTAGGACTCCCCTAGGCTTAGGATAGGACACCCCTAGGCTAAGGCTACGGCACCCATAGGCTTAGGCTAGGGCTAGGGGACCCCTAGGCTTAGGCTAAGGCACCCCTAGGCTTAGGCTAGGGCACCCCTAGGCTTAGGCTAGGGCACCCCTAGGCTTTGGCTAGGGCACCCCTAGGCTTAGGCTAGGCAGCCCTAGGCTTAGGCTAAGGCTAGGGCTCGCCTAGCCTAAGGCAAGGGCACCCCTAGGCTTAGGCTAGAGCACCCGTAGGCTTAGGCAAGGGCACCCTTAGCCTTAGGCTAGGGCACCCCTAGGCTTAGGCTAGGGCACCCCTAGGGTTGGGCAAAGGCTAGGGCTCCCATAGCCTAAGGCTAAGGCACCCCTAGGCTCAGGCTAGGGCACCCTTAGGCTTAGGCTAGGGCACCCCTAGGCTTAGGCTAAGTCTTCGGCTCTCCTAGCCTCAGGCTAGGGCACCCCTAGACACTGGCTATGGCACCCCTAGGCTTAGGCTAGGGCAATCCTAGGCTAGACTAAATCTAGGGCTCCCCTGGTCTCAGGCTAGGGCACCCGTAGGCTAAGGCTGGTGCACCCCCAGGCTCAGGCAAGGGCACCCCTAGGCTTGGCTAGGGCACCCCTAGGCTTAGGCTAGGGCACCCCTAAGCTTAGGCTAGGGCACCCGAGGCGTAGGCTAAGGCTAGGGCTCCCCTAGCCTAAGGCTAGGGCACCCCTAGGCTTAGGGTAGGGCAACCCTTGGCTTAGGCTCGGGCACCCATAGGCTTAGGCTAAGGCTAAGGGACCCCTAGGCTTAGGCTAAACCACCCCTACGCTTAGGCTAGGGCACCCCTAGGTTTAGGCTAGGGCACCCCTAGGCTTAGGCTAAAGCTAGGACTCCCCTAGGCTTAGGATAGGACACCCCTAGGCTAAGGCTACGGCACCCATAGGCTTAGGCTAGGGCTAGGGGACCCCTAGACTTAGGCTAAGGCACCCCTAGGCTTAGGCCAGGGCACCCCTAGGCTTAGGCTAGGGCACCCCTAGACTTTGGCTAGGGCACCTCTAGGCTTAGGCTAGGGCAGCCCTAGACTTAGGCTAAAGCTAGGGCTCGCCTAGCCTAAGGCAAGGGCACCCCGAGGCTTAGGCTAGAGCACCCGTAGGCTTAGGCAAGGGCACCCTTAGCCGTAGGCTAGGGCACCCCTAGGCTTAGGCTAGGGCACCCCTAGGCTTGGGCAAAGGCTAGGGCTCCCATAGCCTAAGGCTAAGGCACCCCTAGGCTCAGGCTAGGGCACCCTTAGGCTTAGGCTAGGGCACCCCTAGGCTTAGGCTAAGTCTACGGCTCTCCTAGCCTCAGGCTAGGGCACCCCTAGACACTGGCTATGGCACCGCTAGGCTTAGGCTAGGGCAATCCTAGGCTAGACTAAATCTAGGGCTCCCCTGGCCTCAGGCTAGGGCACCCGTAGGCTAAGGCTGGTGCACCCCCAGGCTCAGGCAAGGGCACCCCTAGGCTTAGGCTAGGGCACCCCTAGGCTTAGGCTAGGGCACCCCTAAGCTTAGGGTAGGGAACCCTAGGCGTAGGGTAAGGCTAGGGCTCCCCTAGTCTAAGGCTAGGGCACCCCTAGGCTTAGGGTAGGGCAACCCTTGGCTTAGGCTCGGGCACCCATAGGCTTAGGCTAAGGCTAGGGGACCCCTAGGCTTAGGCTAAACCACCCCTACGCTTAGGCTAGGGCACCCCTAGGCTTAGGCTAAAGCTAGGACTCCCCTAGGCTTAGGATAGGACACCCCTAGGCTAAGGCTACGGCACCCCTAGGCTTAGGCTAGGGATAGGGGACCCCTAGGCTTAGGCTAAGGCACCCCTAGGCTTAGGCTAGGGCACCCCTAGGCTTAGGCTAGGGCACCCCTAGGATTAGGCTTAGGCAAGGGCACCCCTAGGCTTAGGCTAAGGCTAGGGCTCCCCTAGTCTAAGACTAGGGCACCCTTAGGCTTAGACTAGGGCACCCCTAGGCTTAGGCTAGGGCTCCCCTAGGCTTAGGCTAGGGCACCCCTAGGCTTAGGCTAGGGCACCCCTAGGCCTAGGCTTGGGCACCCCTAGGCTTAGGCTAAGGCTACGGCTTCCCTAGCCTAAGGCTAGGGCACCCCTAGGCTTAGGTAGGGAACCCCTAGGCTTAGGTAGGGAACCCCTAAACTTAGGTAAGGGCACCCCTATGCTTAGGCTAGGCACCCCTAGACGTAGGCTAGGGCACCCCTAGGCTTAGGCTGGGGCAACCCTAAGCTTAGGCTAGGGCGAGAAATCCCCTAGCCTAAGGATAGTCACCCCTAGACACTGGCTATGGCACCGCTAGGCTTAGGCTAGGGCAATCCTAGGCTAGACTAAATCTAGGGCTCCCCTGGTCTCAGGCTAGGGTACCCGTAGTCTAAGGCTGGTGCACCCCCAGGCTCAGGCAAGGGCACCCCTAGGCTTAAGCTAGGGCACCCCTAGGCTTAGGCTAGGGCACCCATAGGCTTAGGCTAAGGCTAGGGGACCCCTAGGCTTAGGCTAAACCACCGCTACGCTTAGGCTAGGGCACCCCTAGGCTTAGGCTAAAGCTAGGACTCCCCTAGGCTTAGGATAGGACACCCCTAGGCTAAGGCTACGGCACCCCTAGGCTTAGGGTAGGGATAGGGGACCCCTAGGCTTAGGCTAAGGCACCCCTAGGCTTAGGCTAGGGCACCCCTAGGCTTAGGCTAGGGCACCCCTAGGCTTAGGCTTAGGCAAGGGCACCCCTAGGCTTAAGATATGGCACCCGTAGGCTTAGGCTAAGGCTAGGGCTCCCCTAGCCTAAGGCTAGGGCACCCCTAGGCTTTGGCAAGGACACCCCTAGGCTTAGGATCAGGAACTTCTAGGCTTAGTCTAGTGCACTCCTAGGCTTAAGTTAGGGCACCCCTAGGATTAGGCTAAGGTTAGGGCTCCCCTAGCCTAAGGCTAGGGCACCCCTAGGCTCTGTCTAAGGCACCCCTAGGCTTAGGCTAGGGCACCCCGAGGCTTAGGCTAATGCACCACTAGGCTTACGCTAAGGTTAGGGCTCCCCTAGCCTAAGCCTAAGCAGCCCTAGGCTTAGGTTAAGGCTAGGGCTCTCCTAGCCTAAGGCTAGGGTAGCCCTAGGCTTAGGCTAGGGCACCCCTAGGCTTAGGCTAAGTCTACGATTCCCCTAGCCAAAGACTAGGGCACCCCTAGACACTGGCTATGGCACCCCTAGGCTCTGGCTAGGGCACCCCTAGGCTTAGGCTAGGGCACCCCTAGGCTTAGGCTAGGGCACCCCTAGGCTTAGTCTAAGTCTACGGCTCCCCTAGCCAAAGACTAGGGCACCCCTAGACACTGGCTATGGCAGCCCTAGGCTTAGGCTAGGGCAATCCTAGGCTAGACTAAATCTAGGGCTCCCCTAGCCTCAGGCTAGGGCACCCATAGGCTCAGTCTGGTGCACCCCTAGGCTCAGGCATGGGCACCCGTAGGCTTAAGCTAGGGCACCCCTAGGCTTAGGCTAGGGCACCCCTAGGCTTAGGGTAGGGCAACCCTAGGCTTAGGCTCGGGCACCCCTAGGCTTAGGCTAAGGCAAGGGACCCCTAGGCTTAGGCTAAACCACCCCTACGCTTAGGCTAGGGCACCCCTAGGTTTAGGCTAGGGCACCCCTAGGCTTAGGCTAAAGCTAGGACTCCCCTAGGCTTAGGCTAGGGCACCCCTAGGCTAAGGCTACGGCACCCCTAGGCTTAGGCTAGGGCTAGGGGACCCCTAGGCTTAGGCTAAGGCACCCCTAGGCTTAGGCTAGGGCACCCCTAGGCTTAGGCTAGGGCACCCCTAGGCATAGGCTAGGGCAGCCCTAGGCTTAGGCTAGGGCACCCCTAGGATTAGGCTAAGGCTAGGGCTCCCCTAGCCTAAGGCAAGGGCACCCCTAGGCTTAGGCTACGGCACCCCTAGGTTTAGTTTAGGGCACCCCTAGGCTTAGGCTAGGGCACCCCTAGGCTTAGGCTAGGGCACCCCTAGCCTTAGGCTAGGGTACCCCTAGGCTTAGGCTAGGGCAGCCACAGGCTTAGGCTAAGGCTAGGGATCCCCTATCCTAAGGGCTGGGCACCCCTAGGCTTAGGGTAGGGCACCCCTAGGCTTAGGCTAGGGCACCCCTAGGCTTAGGCTAGGGCACCCCTAGCCTAAGGCTAGGGCACCCCTAGGCTTTGGCTAGGGCACCCCTAGGCTTAGGCTAGGGCAGCCCTAGGCTTAGGTTAAGGCTAGGGCTCGCCTAGCCTAAGGCAAGGGCACCCCTAGGCTTAGGCTAGAGCACCCGTAGGCTTAGGCAAGGGCACCCTTAGCCTTAGGCTAGGGCACCCCTAGGCTTAGGCTAGGGCACCCCTAGGCTTGGGCAAAGGCTAGGGCTCCCATAGCCTAAGGCTAAGGCACCCCTAGGCTCAGGCTAGGGCACCCTTAGACTTAGGCTAGGGCACCCCTAGGCTTAGGCTAAGTCTACGGCTCTCCTAGCCTCAGGCTAGGGCACCCCTAGACACTGGCTATGGCACCCCTAGGCTTAGGCTAGGGCAATCCTAGGCTAGACTAAATCTAGGGCTCCCTTGGCCTCAGGCTAGGGCACCCGTAGATTAAGGCTGGTGCACACCCAGGCTCAGGCCAGGGCACCCCTAGGCTTAGGCTAGGGCACCCCTAGGCTTAGGCTAGGGCACCCCTAAGCTTAGGTAGGGCACCCTAGGCGTAGGCTAAGGCTAGGGCTCCCCTAGCCTAAGGCTAGGGCACCCCTAGGCTTAGGGTAGGGCAACCCTTGGCTTAGGCTCGGGCACCCATAGGCTTAGGCTAAGGCTAGGGGACCCCTAGGCTTAGACTAAACCACCCCTACGCTTAGGCTAGGGCACCCCTAGATTTAGGCTAGGGCACTCCTAGGCTTAGGCTAAAGCTAGGACTCCCCTAGGCTTAGGATAGGACACCCCTAGGCTAAGGCTACGGCACCCATAGGCTTAGGCTAGGGCTAGGGGACCCCTAGGCTTAGGCTAAGGCACCCCTAGGCTTAGGCTAGGGCACCCCTAGGCTTAGGCTAGGGCACCCCTAGGCTTTGGCTAGGGCACCCCTAGGCTTAGGCTAGGGCAGCCCTAGGCTTAGGCTAAGGCTAGGGCTCGCCTTGCCTAAGGCAAGGGCACCCCTAGGCTTAGGCTAGAGCACCCGTAGGCTTAGGCAAGGGCACCCTTAGCCTTAGGCTAGGGCACCCCTAGGCTTAGGCTAGGGCACCCCTAGGGTTGGGCAAAGGCTAGGGCTCCCATAGCCTAAGGCTAAGGCACCCCTAGGCTCAGGCTAGGGCACCCTTAGGCTTAGGCTAGGGCACCCCTAGGCTTAGGCTAAGTCTTCGGCTCTCCTAGCCTCAGGCTAGGGCACCCCTAGACACTGGCTATGGCACCCCTAGGCTTAGGCTAGGGCAATCCTAGGCTAGACTAAATCTAGGGCTCCCCTGGTCTCAGGCTAGGGCACCCATAGGCTAAGGCTGGTGCACCCCCAGGCTCAGGCAAGGGCACCCCTAGGCTTGGCTAGGGCACCCCTAGGCTTAGGCTAGGGCACCCCTAAGCTTAGGCTAGGGCACCCGAGGCGTAGGCTAAGGCTAGGGCTCCCCTAGCCTAAGGCTAGGGCACCCCTAGGCTTAGGGTAGGGCAACCCTTGGCTTAGGCTCGGGCACCCATAGGCTTAGGCTAAGGCTAAGGGACCCCTAGGCTTAGGCTAAACAACCCCTACGCTTAGGCTAGGGCACCCCTAGGTTTAGGCTAGGGCACCCCTAGGCTTAGGCTAAAGCTAGGACTCCCCTAGGCTTAGGATAGGACACCCCTAGGCTAAGGCTACGGCACCCATAGGCTTAGGCTAGGGCTAGGGGACCCCTAGACTTAGGCTAAGGCACCCCTAGGCTTAGGCCAGGGCACCCCTAGGCTTAGGCTAGGGCACCCCTAGACTTTGGCTAGGGCACCTCTAGGCTTAGGCTAGGGCAGCCCTAGGCTTAGGCTAAAGCTAGGGCTCGCCTAGCCTAAGGCAAGGGCACCCCGAGGCTTAGGCTAGAGCACCCGTAGGCTTAGGCAAGGGCACCCTTAGCCTTAGGCTAGGGCACCCCTAGGCTTAGGCTAGGGCACCCCTAGGCTTGGGCAAAGGCTAGGGCTCCCATAGCCTAAGGGTAAGGCACCCCTAGGCTCAGGCTAGGGCACCCTTAGGCTTAGGCTAGGGCACCCCTAGGCTTAGGCTAAGTCTACGGCTCTCCTAGCCTCAGGCTAGGGCACCCCTAGACACTGGCTATGGCACCGCTAGGCTTAGGCTAGGGCAATCCTAGGCTAGACTAAATCTAGGGCTCCCCTGGCCTCAGGCTAGGGCACCCGTAGGCTAAGGCTGGTGCACCCCCAGGCTCAGGCAAGGGCACCCCAGGGCTTAGGCTAGGGCACCCCTAGGCTTAGGCTAGGGCACCCCTAAGCTTAGGGTAGGGAACCCTAGGCGTAGGGTAAGGCTAGGGCTCCCCTAGTCTAAGGCTAGGGCACCCCTAGGCTTAGGGTAGGGCAACCCTTGGCTTAGGCTCGGGCACCCATAGGCTTAGGCTAAGGCTAGGGGACCCCTAGGCTTAGGCTAAACCACCCCTACGCTTAGGCTAGGGCACCCCTAGGCTTAGGCTAAAGCTAGGACTCCCCTAGGCTTAGGATAGGACACCCCTAGGCTAAGGCTACGGCACCCCTAGGCTTAGGCTAGGGATAGGGGACCCTTAGGCTTAGGCTAAGGCACCCCTAGGCTTAGGCTAGGGCACCCCTAGGCTTAGGCTAGGGCACCCCTAGGCTTAGGCTTAGGCAAGGGCACCCCTAGGCTTAGGCTAAGGCTAGGGCTCCCCTAGTCTAAGGCTAGGGCACCCTTAGGCTTAGACTAGGGCACCCCTAGGCTTAGGCTAGGGCTCCCCTAGGCTTAGGCTAGGGCACCCCTAGGCTTAGGCTAGGGCACCCCTAGGCCTAGGCTAGGGCAACCATAGGCTTAGGCTAATGCTAGGGCTTCCCTAGCCTAAGGCTAGGGCACCCCTAGGCTTAAGTAGGGAACCCCTAAACTTAGGTTTGGGCACCCCTATGCTTAGGCTAGGCACCCCTAGACATAGGCTAGGGGACCCCTAGGCTTAGGCTGGGGCACCCCTAAGCTTAGGCTAAGGCGAGGAATCCCCTAGCCTAAGGATAGTCACCCCTAGGCTTAGGCTAGGGTACCCCGAGGCTTGGACTAAGGCTCGGGTTACCCTAGCCTAAGGCTAGGGCACCCCTAGGTTTAGGATAAGGCTAGGGCTCCACTAGCCTAAGACTAGGGCACCCCTAGGCTTAGGCTACGGCACCCCTAGTCTTAAGATATGGCACCCGTAGGCTTAGGCTAAGGCTAGGGCTCCCCTAGCCTAAGGCTAGGGCACCCCTAGGCTTTGGCAAGGACACCCCTAGGCTTAGGATCAGGAACTTCTAGGCTTAGTCTAGTGCACTCCTAGGCATAAGCTAGGGCACCCCTAGGATTAGGCTAAGGCTAGGGCTCCCCTAGCCTAAGGCTATGGCACCCCAAGGCTTAGTCTAGGACACCCCTAGGCTTAGGCTAGGGCACCCCAAGGCATAGGCTAATGCACCCCTAGGCTTACGCTAAGGTTAGGGCTCCCCTAGCCTAAGGCTAGGGCTCTCCTAGCCTAAGGCTAGGGTACCCCTAGGCTTAGGCTAGGGCACCCCTAGGCTTAGGCTAGGGCACCCCTAGGCGTAGGCTAGGGCAGCCCTAGGCTTAGGCTAGGGCACCCCTAGGATTAGGCTAAGGATAAGGCTCCCCTAGCCTAAGGCAAGGGCACCCCTAGGCTTAGTTTAGGTCACCCCTAGGCTTAGGCTTTGGCTCCCCAAGGCTTAGGCTAGGGCACCCCTAGACTTTGGCTAGGGCACCCCTAGGCTTAGGCTAGGGCACCCCTAGGCTTAGTTTAGGGCACCCCTAGGCTTAGGCTAGGGCACCCCTAGGCTTAGGCTAGGGCAGCCATAGGCTTAGGCTAAGGCTAGGGATCCCCTAGCCTAAGGGCTGGGCACCCCTAGGCTTAGGCTAGGGCACCCCTAGGCTTAGGTTAGGGCACCCCTAGTCTTAGGCTAGGGAACCCCTAGGCTTTGGCTAGGGCACCCCTAGGCTTAGGCTAAGGCTAGGGCTCCCCTAGCCTAAGGCTAGGGCACCCCTAGGCTTAGGCTAGGGCAGCCCTAGACTTAAGCTAAGCTTAGGGCTCGCCTAGCCTAAGGCTAGGTCGCCCCTAGGCTTAGGCTAGAGCACCCATAGGCTTAGGCAAGGGCACCCTTAGCCTTAGGATAGGGCACCCCTAGGCTTAGGCAAGGGCACCCCTACTCTTGGGCAAAGGCTAGGGCTCCCATAGCCTAAGGCTAGGGCACCCCTAGGCTCAGGCTAGGGCACCCCTAGGCTTAGGCTAGGCCACCCCTAGGCTTAGGCTAGGGCACCCCTAGGCTTAGGCTAAGTCTACGGCTCCCCTAGCCTCAGGCTAGGGCACCCCAAGACACTGGCTATGGCAGCCCTAGGCTTAGGCTAGGGCAATCCTAGGCTAGATTAAATCCAGGGCTCCATAACCTCAGGCTAGGGCACCCGTAGGCTCAGGCTGGTGCACCCCTAGGCTCAGGCATGGGCACCCCTAGGCTTAAGCTAGGGCACCCCTAGGCTTAGGCTAGTGCACCCCTAAGCTTAGGCTAGGGCACCCTAGGCGTAGGCTAAGGCTAGGGCTCCCCTAGGCTTAGGCTAAGGCTAGGGCACCCCTAGGATTAGGCTAGGGCACCCCGAGGCTTAGGCTAGGGCACCCCTAGGCCTAGGCTAGGGCACCCCAAGTCTTAGGCTAAACCACCCCTACGCTAAGGCTAGGGCACCCCTAGGTTTAGGGTAGGGCACCCCTAGGCTTAGGCTAAAGCTAGGACTCCCCTAGGCTTAGTCTAGGGCACCCCTAGGCTTAGGCTAGGGCTAGGGGACCCCTAGGCTTAGGCTAAACCACCCCTACGCTTAGGCTAGGGTACCCCTAGGTTTAGGCTAGGGCACCCCTAGATCTTAGGCTAAAGCTAGGACTCCCCTAGGCTTAGGTTAGGGCACCCCTAGGCTTAGGATAGGGCACTCCTAAGCTTAGGCTAGGGCACCCCTAGTCTTAGGCTAGGGCACCCCTAGGCTTAGGCTAAGGCTAGGGCTCGCCTAGCCTAAGGCTAGGGCACCCCTAGGCTTAGGCTAGGGCACCCCTAGGCTTAGGCTAAGGCTAGGGCTCCCCTAACCTAAGGCTAGGGCACCCCTAGGCTTAAGTAGGGAACCCCTAAACTTAGGTTAGGGCACCCCTATGCTTAGGCTAGGCACCCCTAGACGTAGGCTAGGGCACCCCTAGGCTTAGGCTGGGGCACCCCTTAGCTTAGGCTAAGGCTAGGGCTCCCCTAGCCTAAGGATAGGGCACCCCTAGGCTTAGGCCAGGGTACCCCTAGGCTTGGACTAAGGCTCAGGCTCCCCTACCTAAGGCTAGGGCACCCCTAGGCTTAGACTAGGGGACCCCTAGGCTTAGGCTACGGCACCCCTTGGCTCAGGTTAGGGCACCCCTAGGCTTACACTAGGGCACCCCAAGGCTTAGGAAAAGGCTAGGGCTCCCCTAGCCTAATGCTAGGGCACCCCTAGGTTTAGGCTAAGACTAGGGCTCCCCTAGCCTAAGACTAGGGCACCCCTAGGCTTAGGCTAGGGCACCCCTAGGCTTAAGATAGGGCACCCGTAGGCTTAGGCTAAGGCTAGGGCTCCCCTAGCCTAAGGCTAGGGCACCCCTAGGCTTTGGCAAGGACACCCCTAGGCTTAGGATCAGGAACTTCTAGGCTTAGGCTAGTGCACTCCTAGGCTTAGGCTAGGGCACCCCTAGGATTAGGCTAAGGCTAGGGCTCCCCTAGCCTAAGGCTAGGGCATCCCTAGGCTTAGTCTAGGGCACCCCTAGGCTTAGGCTAGAGCACCCCAAGGTTAAGGCTAAGGCACCCCTAGGCTTACGCTAAGGTTAGGGCTCCCCTAGCCTAAGACTAGGGCAGCCCTATGCTTAGGCTAAGGCTAGGGCTCTCCTAGCCTAAGGTTAGGGTACCCCTAGGCTTAGGCTAGGGCACCCCTAGGCTTAGGCTAGGGCACACCTAGGCGTAGGCTAGGGCAGCCCTAGGCTTAGGCAAGGGCACCCCTAGGCTTAGGCTAGGGCACCCCTAGGCTTAGGCTTTGGCTCCCCTAGGCTAAGGCTAAGGCTAGGGATCCCCTAGCCTAAGGCTAAGGCACCCCTAGGCTTATGCTCGGGCACCCCTAGTCTTTTGCTAGGGCACCCCTAGGCTTAGGCTAAAGCTAGGGCTCCCCTAGCCTAAGGCTACGGCACCCATAGGCTTAGGCTGGCGCACCCCTAAGCTTAGGCTAGTGCACCCCTAGGTTTAGGTTTAGGCTAGGGTACCACTAGGCTTAGTTTAGGGCACCCCTAGGCTTAGGCTAGGGCACCCCTAAGCTTAGGCTAGGGCACCCCGAGGCTTACGCTAGGGCACCCCTAGGCTTAGGCTAGGGCACACCTAGGCTTAGGCTAAGGCTAAGGCTTCCCTTGCCTAAGGCTTGGGCACCCCTAGGCTTAGGATAGGACACCTCTAGGCTTAGGCTAGGGCACCCCTAAGCTTAGGTAGGGAACGCCTAGGCTTAGGTTATAGCACCCCTATGCTTAGGCTAGGGCGCCCCTAGGCTTAGGCTAGGGCAGCCCTAGTCTTTGGCTGGGGCACCCCTAGGCTTAGGCTAGGGCACCACTAGGCTTAGGCTAAGGCTGTCCTCCCCTAGCCTAAGGATAGGGCACCCCTAGGGTTAGGCTAGGGCACCCCTAGGCTTAGGCTAGGGCGCCCCTAGGCTTAGGCTGGGGCACCCCTAGGCTTAGGCTAAGGCTAGGGCTCCCCTAGCCTAAGGCTAGGGCACCCCTAGGCATGGCTAGGGCACCCCTAGGTTTAGGCTAGGGCGCCCCTAGGCTTAGGCTAAGGCTAGGGCTCCCCTAGCCTAAGGCTAGGGTACCCCTAGGGTTAGGCTAGGGCACCCCTAGGCTTAGGCTAGGGCACCCCTTGGCTTAGGGTAGGGCACCACTAGGCTTAGGCTAGGGCACGCCTAGGCTTAGGCTAGGGCACCACTAGGCTTAGGCTAAGGCTGTGCTCCCCTAGCCTAAGGATAGGGCACACCTAGACTTTGGCTAGGGCACCCCTTGGCTTAGGCTAGGGCAGCCCTAGGCTTAGGCTAGGGCACCCCTAGGCTTAGTCTAGGTCACCCCTAGGATTAGGCTAAGACTAGGGCTCCCCTAGCCTAAGGCTAGGGCACCGCTCGGCTTCGGCTAGGGCACCCCTAGGCTTAGGCTAGGGCACCCCTAGGCTTAGGCTAGGGCTCCCCTTGGCTTAGGCTAGGGATCCCCTAGGCTTAGGCTAAGGCTAGGGATCTCCTAGCCTAAGGCTAAGGCACCCCTAAGCTTAGGCTAGGGCACCCCTAGACTTTGGCTAGGGAACCCCTAGGCTTAGGCTAAAGCTAGGGCTCCCCTAGCCTAATGTTAGGGCACCCATAGGCTTAGGCTAGTGCACCCCTTGGCTTAGTCTAGGACACCCCTAGGTTTAGGCTTATGCTAGGGCACCCCTAGGCTTAGTTTAGGGAACCCCTAGGCTTAGGCTAGGGCACCCCTAGGCTTAGGCTAGGGCACCCCTAGGCTTAGGCTAGGGCACCCCTAGTCTTAGGTTAGGGCACCTCTAGGATTAGGCTAGGCCACCCCTAGGCTTAGGCTAGGGCACCCCTAAGCTTAGGTAGGGAACGCCTAGGCTTAGGTTAGAGCACCCCTATGCTTAGGCTGAGGCTAGGGCTCCCCTTGCCTTAGGCTAGGGCTTCCCGAACCCTAGGCTAGGGCTCCCCTATCCTTAGGCCAGGGCACCACTAGGCTTAGGCTAAGGCTAGGGCTCCCCTAGCTTTAGGCTAGGGCTCCCCTAGGCCTAGGCTAAGGCTAGGGCTCCCCTACTCTTATCTAGGGCTCCCCTAGCCTTAGGCTAGGGCACCCCTAGGCTTAGGCTAGGGCACCCCTAGACTTAGGCTAAGGCTAGGGCTCCCCTAGCCTAAGGCTAGGGCACCCCTAGGCTTAGGTTAGGGCACCCCTAGGCTTAGTATAGGGCACCCCTAGTCTTAGGCTAGGGCACCCCTAGGCTTAGGCTAAGGCAAGGACTCCCCTAGCTTATGGCTAGGGCACCCGTAGGCTTAGGCAAAGGCACCAATAGGCTTAGGCTAGGGCATCCTTAGGCTTAAGCAAGGGCACTCGTAGGCTTAGGCTAAGGCTAGGGCTCCACTAGCCTTAGGCTAGGGCAACCCTAGGCTTAGGCTACGGCACCCCTAGGCTTAGGCTAAGGCTAGGGCTCCCCTAGCCTAAGGCTAGGGCACCCCTAGGCTTTGGCTAGGGAAACCCTAGGCTTAGGCTAGAGCACCCCTAGGCTTAAGCTAGGGCACCCCTAGGCTTAGGCTAAGGCTAGGGATCCCCTAGCCTAAGGTTAGGGCACTCCTAGGCTAAGGCTAGGGCTCCCCTACCCTAAGGCTAGGGCACCAATAGGCTTTGACTTGGGCACCCGTAGGCTTAGGCTAGGGCACCCCTAGATTTAGGCTAGGCCACCCCTAGGGTTAGGCTAAGGCTAGGGCTCCCCTAGCCTAAGGCTAGGGCACCCCTAGTCTTAGGCTAGGGCACCACAAGGCTTAGACTAAGGCACCCCTAGGCTTACGCTAAGGTTAGGGCTCCCCTAGCCTAAGGCTAGGGCACTTCTAGGCTTAGGCTAGGGCACCCCTAGGCTTTGGCTAGGGCACCCCTAGGCTTAGGCTAAGGCTAGGGCTCTCCTAGCCTAAGGAAAGGGCACCCTTAGGCTTAGGCTAAGGCTAGGTCACCCCTAGGCTTATGCTAAGGCACCACTAGGCTTAGGCTAGGGCACCCCTAGGCTTAGGCTAGGGCACCCCAAAGCTGAGGCTAGGGCACCCCTAGGCTTAGGCTAAGGCTAGGGATCCCCTAGCCTTAGGATAATGCTCCCCTAGCCTTGGCTAGGGCACCCCTAGGCTTAGGCTAAGGCTAGGGCTCCCCTAGCCTTAGGCTAGGGCTTCCCGAGCCCTAGGCTAGGGCTCCGCTAGCCTTAGGCCAGGGCACCCCTAGGCTTAGGCTAGGGCACCCCTACGCTTAGGTTAGGGCACACCTAGGCTTAGGCTAGGGCACCCCTAGCATTAGGCTAAGGCTACGGCTCCCTTAGCCTAAGGCTAGGGCACCCCTAGGCTCAGGCTAGGGCACCCCTAGGCTTAGGCTAGGGCACCCCTAGCCTTAGGCTAGGAATCCCCTAGGCTTAGGCTAGGGCTCCCCTAGGCTTAGGCTAAGGCTAGGGCTCCCCTAACCTTAGGCTACGGCTCCCCTAGGCTTTGGCTAAGGCTAGGGCTACCCTAGCCATAGTTTAGGGCTCCACTAGCCTTAGGCTAGGGCACCCATAGGCTTAGGCTAAGGCTAGGTCTCCCCTACCCTTAGCCTAGGGCACCCCTAGGGTTAGGCTTGGGCTCCCCTAGCCTTAGGCTCGGGCTCCCCTAGGCTTAGGCTAAGGCTAGGCTTCCCTTAGCCTTAGGCTCGGGCACCCATACCTTAGGCTAAGGCTAGGGCTCCCCTAGCCTTAGGATAGGGCTCCCGTAGGCTTAGGCTAGGGCACCCCTAGGCTTAGGCTAGGGCACCCCTAGGCTTAGGCTAGGGCACCCCTAGGCTTAGGCTAGGGCTCTCGGAGCCCTAGGCTAGGGCTCCCCTAGCCTTAGGCTAGGGCACCCCTAGGCTTAGGCTGAGGTTAGGGCTCCCCTAGCCTTAGGCTCGGGCTTCCCGAACCCTAGGCTAGGGCACCGCTAGCCTTAGGCCAGGGCACCCCTAGGATTAGGTTAGGGCTCCACTAGCCTTAGGCTAGGGCACCCCTAGGCTTAGGCTAATGCTAGGGCTCCCTTAGCCTTAGGCTAAGGCTCTCCTAGCCTTAGGCTAGGGCACCCCAAAGATTAGGCCAGGGCTCTCCTAGCCTTAAGCCAGGGCACCCCTAGTCTTAGGCCAGGGCTCCCCTAGCCTTAGGCTAGGGCTCCCCTATCCTTAGGCCAGGGCACCCTTTGGCTTAGGCTAAGGCTAGGTCTCCCCTAGCTTTAGGCTAGGGCTCCCCTAGCTTGGTCTAGGGCACCCATAGTCTTAGGCTAAGGCAAGGGCTCCCCTAGCCTTAGGCTAGGGCTCACCTAGCCTTATCCTAGGGCACACCTAGGCTTAGGCCAAGGCTAGGGCTCCCCTAGCCTTAGACTAGGGCTCCCCTAGTCTTACGTTAGGGCACCCCAAGGCTTGGGCTAAGGCTAGAGGTCCCCTAGCCTAAGGCTAGGGCTCCCCTAGGGCACCCCTAGGCTTAGGCTAGGGCACCCCTAGGCTTAGGCTAAGGCTAGTGCTCCACTAGCCTAAGGCTAGGGCACCCCTAGCCTTAGGATAATGCTCCCCTAGCCTTGGCTAGGGCACCCCTAGGCTTAAGCTAAGGGTAGCGCTCCCCTAGACTTAGGCTAGGGCTCCCGTAGCCTAGGCTCGAGCTCCCCTAGCCTTAGGCTAGGGCACCCCTAGGCTTAGGCTAAGGGTAGGGCTCCCCTAGCCTTAGGCTAGGGCTTCCCGAGCCCTAGGCTAGGGCTCCACTAGCCTTAAGCCAGGGCACCCCTAGGCTTAGGCTAGGGCACCCCTACGCTTAGGTTAGGGCACACCTAGGCTTAGGCTAGGGCACCCCTAGCATTAGGCTAAGGCTACGGCTCCCTTAGCCTAAGGCTAGGGCACCCCTAGGCTCAGGCTAGGGCACCCCTAGGCTTAGGCTAGGGCACCCCTAGCCTTTGGCTAGGGCTCCCCTAGGCTTAGGCTAGGGCTCCCCTAGGCTTAGGCTAAGGCTAGGGCTCCCCTAACCTTAGGCTACGGCTCCCATAGGCTTAGGCTAAGGCTAGGGCTACCCTAGCCATAGTTTAGGGCTCCACTAGCCTTAGGCTAGGGCACCCATAGGCTTAGGCTAAGGCTAGGTCTCCCCTACCCTTAGCCTAGGGCACACCTAGGGTTAGGCTTGGGCTCCCCTAGCCTTAGGCTCGGGCTCCCCTAGGCTTAGGCTAAGGCTAGGCTTCCCTTAGCCTTAGGCTCGGGCACCCATACCATAGGCTAAGGCTAGGGCTCCCCTAGCCTTAGGATAGGGCTCCCCTAGGCTTAGGCTAGGGCACCCCTAGGCTTAGGCTAGGGCACCCCTAGGCTTAGGCTAGGGCACCCCTAGGCTTAGGCTAGGGCTCTCCGAGCCCTAGGCTAGGGCTCCCCTAGCCTTAGGCTAGGGCACCCCTAGGCTTAGGCTGAGGTTAGGGCTCCCCTAGCCTTAGGCTCGGGCTTCCCGAGCCCTAGGCTAGGGCTCCGCTAGCCTTAGGCCAGGGCACCCCTAGGCTTAGGCTAGGGCTCCACTAGCCTTAGGCTAGGGCACCCCTTGGCTTAGGCTAGGGCACCCCTAGGCTTAGGCTAAGGCTAGGCTTCCCTAAGCCTTAGGCTAGGGCTCCCCTAGCCTTAGGCTAGGGCACCCCTAGGCTTAGGCTAGGGCAACCCTAGGCTTAGGCTTAGGCTAGGGCTCCCCTAACCTTAGGCTTTGGCTCTCCTAGCCTTAGGCTAGGGCACCCCTAGGCTTAGGCTAGGGCTCCCCTAGCCTTAGAATCTGGTTCCCCTTGCCTTAAGCTCGTGCTCCCGTACCTTAGGCTCGGGTACCCCTAGCCTTAGGCTAGGGCACCCCTAAGCTTAGGCTAAGGCTAGGGCTCCCCTACTCTTATCTAGGGCTCCCCTAGCCTTAGGCGAGGGCACCCCTAGGCTTAGGCTAGGGCACCCCTAGGCTTAGGCTAAGGCTAGGGCTCCCGTAGCCTTAGGCTACGGCTCCCCTAGCCTTAGGCTAGGGCACCCCTAGGCTTAGGCTAATGCTAGGGCTCCCTTAGCCTTAGGCTAAGGCTCTCCTAGCCTTAGGCTAGGGCACCCCAAAGTTTAGGCCAGGGCTCTCCTAGCCTTAAGCCAGGGCACCCCTAGTCTTAGGCCAGGGCTCCCCTAGCCTTAGGCTAGGGCTCCCCTATCCTTAGGCCAGGGCACCCCTTGGCTTAGGCTAAGGCTAGGTCTCCCCTAGCTTTAGGCTAGGGCTCCCCTAGCTTGGTCTAGGGCACCCATAGTCTTAGGCTAAGGCAAGGGCTCCCCTAGCCTTAGGCTAGGGCTCACCTAGCCTTATCCTAGGGCACACCTAGGCTTAGGCCAAGGCTAGGGCTCCCCTAGCCTTAGACTAGGGCTCCCCTAGTCTTACGTTAGGGCACCCCAAGGCTTGGGCTAAGGCTAGGGCTCCCCTAGCCTAAGGCTAGGGCTCCCCTAGGGCACCCCTAGGCTTAGGCTAGGGCACCCCTAGGCTTAGGCTAAGGCTAGGGCTCCACTAGCCTAAGGCTAGGGCACCCCTAGCCTTAGGATAATGCTCCCCTAGCCTTGGCTAGGGCACCCCTAGGCTTAAGCTAAGGGTAGGGCTCCCCTAGTCTTAGGCTAGGGCTCCCGTAGCCTAGGCTCGAGCTCCCCTAGCCTTAGGCTAGGGCACCCCTAGGCTTAGGCTAGGGCACCCCTACGCTTAGGTTAAGTGACACCTAGGTTTAGGCTAGGGCACCCCAAGCCTTAGGCTAAGGCTACGGCTCCCCTAGCCTAAGACTAGGGCACCCCTAGGCTCAGGCTAGGGCACCCCTAGGCTTAGGTTAGGGCACCCCTAGCCTTAGGCTAGGGCTCCCCTAGGCTTAGGCTAGGGCTCCCCTAGGCTTAGGCTTAGGCTAGGGCTCCCCTAACCTTAGGTTAGGGCTCCCCTAGGCCTCGGCTAAGGCGAGGGCTACCCTATCCTTAGGCAAGGGCTCCCCTAGTCTTACGTTAGGGCACCCCAAGGCTTGGGCTAAGGCTAGGGCTCCCCTAGCCTTAGGCTAGTGCTCCCCTAACCTTAGGTTAGGTCACCTTTAGGCTTAGGCTAAGGCTATGTCTCCCCTACCCTTAGCCTAGGGCACCCCGTAGGGTTAGGCTTGGGCTCCCCTAGCCTTAGGCTCGGGCTCCCCTAGGCTTAGGCTAAGGCTAGGCTTCCCTTAGCCTTAGGCTCGGGCACCCATAGGCCTAGGCTAAGGTTAGGGCTCCCCTAGCCTTAGGATAGGGCTCCCCTAGGCTTAGGCTAGGGCACCCCTAGGCTTAGGCTAAGGCTAGGGCTCCCCTAGCCTAAGGCTAGGGCACCCCTAGGCTTAAGCTAGGCCACCCCTAGGCTTAAGCTAGGGCACCCATAGGCTTAGGCTAAGGCACCCCTAAGCTTAGGCTAGGGCACCCCTAGGCTTAGGCTAAGGCTAGGGGACCCTAGGCTTAGGGTAAACCACCCCTACGCTTAGGCTAGGGCACCCCTAGGTTTAGGCTAGGGCACCCCTAGGCTTAGGCTAAAGTTAGGACTCCCCTAGGCTTAGGCTAGGGCACCCCTAGGCTAAGGCTTCGGCACCCCTAGGCTTATGCTAGGGCTAGGGGACCCCTAGGCTTAGGCTAAGGCACCCCTAGGCTTAGGCTAGGGCACCCCTAGGCTTAGGCTAGGGCAACCCTAGGCTTAGGCTTAGGCAAGGGCACCCCTAGGCTTAGGTTAAGGCTAGGGCTCCCCTAGTCTAAGGCTAGGGCACCCTTAGGCTTAGACTAGGGCACCCCTAGGCTTAGGCTAGGGCTCCCTTAGGCTTAGCTAGCGCACCCCGAGGCTTAGGCTAGGGCACCCCTAGGCCTAGGCTAGGGCAGCCCTAGGCTTAGGCTAAGGCTAGGGCTTCCCTAGCCTAAGGCTAGGGCACCCCTAGGCTTAGGTAGGGAACCCCTAAACTTAGGTTAGGGCACCCCTATGCTTAGGCTAGGCACCCCTAGACGTAGGCTAGGGCACCCCTAGGCTTAGGCTGGGGCACCCCTAAGCTTAGGCTAAGGCTAGGGCTCCCCTAGCCTAAGGCTAGGGTACCCCTAGGCTTAGGCTACGGCACCCCTAGACTTAGGCTATGGCACCCCTAGGCTTAGGCTAGGGCACCCCAAGGCTTCGGCTAAGGCGAGGACTCCCCTAGCCTAAGGATAGGGCACCCCTAGGCTTAGGCTAGGGTACCCCTAGGCTTGGACTAAGGCTCGGGATCCACTACCCTAAGGCTAGGGCACCCCTAGGTTTAGACTAGGGGACCCCTAGGCTTAGGCTAGGGCACCCCTGGGCTTAGGATAGGGCACCCCTAGGTTTAGGCTAAGGCTAGGGCTCCACTAGACTAAGGCTAGGGCACCCGTAGCCTTAGGCTAGGACACACCTATGCTTAGGCTAGGGCACCCCTAGGCTTAGGCTAGGGCACCCCTAGGCTTAGGCTAGGGCACCCCTAGGTTTCGGCTAGGGCGCCCCAAGGCTTAGGCTAAGGCTAGGGCTCCCCTAGACTAAGGCTAGGGCACGCCTAGGCTTAGGCTAGGGCACCCCTAGGCTTAGGCTAGGGCAGCCCAAGGCTTAGGCTAGGGCACCCCTAGGCTTAGGCTAAGGATAGGGCTCCCCTAGCCTAAGGCTAGGGCTCCCCTAGTCTAAGGCTAGGGCAACCCTAGGCTTAGGCTAGGGCACACCTAGGCTTAGCCTAGGGCTAGGGCTCCACTAACCTCAGGTTAGGGCACCCCTAGACTCAGGCTAGGGCACCCGTAAGCTTAGGCTAGGGCAATCGTAGGCTTAGGCTAAGGCTAGGGCTCCCCTAGCCTCAGACAAGGGCAACCCTTTGCTTAGACTAGGGCACCCCTAGGCTTATGCTAAGGCTAGGGCTCCCCTCGCCTTAGGCTACGGCACCCCTAGGCTTAGGCTAGGGTACCCCTAGGCTTAGGCTAGGGCACCCCTAGGCTCAGGCTAGGGCACCCCTAGGCTCAGGCTAGGGCACCCCTAGGCTTAGGCTAGGGCACCTCTAGGCTTAGGCTAGGGAACCCCTAGGCTTAGGCTATGGCAGCCCAAGGCTTAGGCTAAGTCTACGGCTCCCCTAGCCTCAGGGTAGGGCACCCCAAACACTGGCTATGGCACCCCTAGGCTTAGGCTAGGGCAATCCTAGGCTAGAATAAATCTAGGGCTCCCCTAGCCTCAGGCTAGGGTACCCATAGGCTCAGGCTGGTGCACCCCCAGACTCAGGCAAGGGCACCCCTAGGCTTAGGCTCGGGCACCCCTAGGCTTAGGCTATGGCACCCCTAAGCTTAGGCTAGGGCACCCTAGGCGTAGGCTAAGGCTAGGGCTCCCCTAGCCTAAGGCTAGGGCACCCCTAGGCTTAGGGTAGGGCAACCCTAGGCTTAGGTTCGGGCACCGCTAGGCTTAGGCTAAGGCTAGGGGACCCCTAGGCTTAGTCTAAACCACCCCTACGCTTAGGCTAGGGCACCCCTAGGTTTAGGCTAGGGCACCCCTAGGCTTAGGCTAAAGCTAGGACTCCCCTAGGCTTAGGCTAGGGCACCCCTAGGCTAAGGCTACGGCACCTCTAGGCTTAGGCTAGGGCTAGGGGACCCCTAGGCTTAGGCTAAGGCACCCCTAGGCTTAGGGTAGGGCACCCCTAGGCTTAGGCTTAGGCAAGGGAACCCCTAGGCTTAGGCTAAGGCTAGGGCTCCCCTAGTCTAAGGCTAGGGCACCCTTAGGCTTAGTCTAGGGCACCCCTAGGCTTAGGCTAGGGCTCCCCTAGGCTTAGGTTAGGGCACCCCTAGGCTTAGGCTAGGGCACCCCTAGGCTTAAGATAGAGCACCCGTAGGCTTAGTCTAAGGCTAGGGCTCCCCTCGCCTAAGGCTAGGGCACCCCTAGACTTTGGCAAGGACATCCCTAGGCTTAGGATCAGGAACTTCTAGGCTTAGGCTAGTGCACTCCTAGGCTTAGGCTAGGGCACCCCTAGGATTAGGCTAAGGCTAGGGCTCCCCTAGCCTAATGCTAGGGCACCCCTAGGCTCTGGCTAGGGCACCCCAAGGCTTAGGCTAATGCACCCCTAGGCTTAGGCTAAGGCTAGGGCTCTCCTAGCCTAAGTCTAGGGTACCGGTAGGCTTAGGCTGGGGCACCCCTAGGCTTAGGCTAGGGCACCCCTAGGCGTAGGCTAGGGCACCCCTAGGCTTAGGCTAGGGCACCCCAAGGCTTCGGCTAAGGCGAGGACTCCCCTAGCCTAAGGATAGGGCACCCCTAGGCTTAGGCTAGGGTACCCCTAGGCTTGGACTAAGGCTCGGGATCCACTACCCTAAGGCTAGGGCACCCCTAGGTTTAGACTAGGGGACCCCTAGGCTTAGGCTAGGGCACCCCTGGGCTTAGGATAGGGCACCCCTAGGTTTAGGCTAAGGCTAGGGCTCCACTAGACTAAGGCTAGGGCACCCCTAGCCTTAGGCTAGGACACACCTATGCTTAGGCTAGGGCACCCCTAGGCTTAGGCTAGGGCACCCCTAGGCTTAGGCTAGGGCACCCCTAGGTTTCGGCTAGGGCGCCCCAAGGCTTAGGCTAAGGCTAGGGCTCCCCTAGACTAAGGCTAGGGCACGCCTAGGCTTAGGCTAGGGCACCCCTAGGCTTAGGCTAGGGCAGCCCTAGGCTTAGGCTAGGGCACCCCTAGGCTTAGGCTAAGGATAGGGCTCCCCTAGCCTAAGGCTAGGGCTCCCCTAGTCTAAGGCTAGGGCAACCCTAGGCTTAGGCTAGGGCACACCTAGTCTGAGCCTAGGGCTAGGGCTCCACTAACCTCAGGTTAGGGCACCCCTAGACTCAGGCTAGGGCACCCCTAAGCTTAGGCTAGGGCAATCGTAGGCTTAGGCTAAGGCTAGGGCTGCCCTAGCCTCAGACAAGGGCACCCCTTTTCTTAGACTAGGGCACCCCTAGGCTTATGCTAAGGCTAGGGCTCGCCTCGCCTTAGGCTACGGCACCCCTAGGCTTAGGCTAGGGTACCCCTAGGCTTAGGCTAGGGCACCCCTAGGCTTAGGCTAGGGCACCCCTAGGCTTAGGCTATGGCAGCCCAAGGCTTAGGCTAAGTCTACGGCTCCCCTAGCCTCAGGGTAGGGCACCCCAAACACTGGCTATGGCACCCCTAGGCTTAGGCTAGGGCAATCCTAGGCTAGAATAAATCTAGGGCTCCCCTAGCCTCAGGCTAGGGTACCCGTAGGCTCAGGCTGGTGCACCCCCAGACTCAGGCAAGGGCACCCCTAGGCTTAGGCTCGGGCACCCCTAGGCTTAGGCTAGGGCACCCCTAAGCTTAGGCTAGGGCACCCTAGGCGTAGGCTAAGGCTAGGGCTCCCCTAGCCTAAGGCTAGGGCACCCCTAGGCTTAGGGTAGGGCAACCCTAGGCTTAGATTCGGGCACCCCTAGGCTTAGGCTAAGGCTAGGGGACCCCTAGGCTTAGTCTAAACCACCCCTACGCTTAGGCTAGGGCACCCCTAGGTTTAGGCTAGGGCACCCCTAGGTTTAGGCTAGGGCACCCCTAGGCTAAGGCTACGGCACCTCTAGGCTTAGGCTAGGGCTAGGGGACCCCTAGGCTTAGACTAAGGCACCCCTAGGCTTAGGGTAGGGCACCCCTAGGCTTAGGCTTAGGCAAGGGCACCCCTAGGCTTAGGCTAAGGCTAGGGCTCCCCTAGTCTAAGGCTAGGGCACCCTTAGGCTTAGTCTAGGGCACCCCTAGGCTTAGGCTAGGGCTCCCCTAGGCTTAGGCTAGGGCACCCCTAGGCTTAGGCTAGGGCACCCCTAGGCTTAAGATAGGGCACCCGTAGGCTTAGTCTAAGGCTAGGGCTCCCCTCGCCTAAGGCTAGGGCACCCCTAGACTTTGGCAAGGACATCCCTAGGCTTAGGATCAGGAACTTCTAGGCTTAGGCTAGTGCACTCCTAGGCTTAGGCTAGGGCACCCCTAGGATTAGGCTAAGGCTAGGGCTCCCCTAGCCTAAGGCTAGGGCACCCCTAGGCTCTGGCTAGGGCACCCCAAGGCTTAGGCTAATGCACCCCTAGGCTTAGGCTAAGGCTAGGGCTCTCCTAGCCTAAGTCTAGGGTACCGGTAGGCTTAGGCTGGGGCACCCCTAGGCTTAGGCTAGGGCACCCCTAGGCGTAGGCTAGGGCAGCCCTTGGCTTAGGCTAGGGCAGCCCTAGGTTTAGGCTAAGGCTAGGGCTCCCCTAGCCTAAGGCAAGGCCACCCCTAGGCTTAGTTTAGGTCACCCCTAGGTTTAGGCTTTGGCTCCCCTAGGCTTAGGCTAAGGCTAGGGATCCCCTAGCCTAAGGCTAAGGCACCCCTAAGCTTAGGCTAGGGAACCCCTAGACTTTGGCTAGGGAACGCCTAGGCTTAGGCTAGGGCACCCCTAGGCTTAGTTTAAGGCACCCCTAGGCTTAGGCTAGGGCACCCCTAGGCTTAGGCTAGGGCACCCCTAGGCTTAGGCTAGGGCACCCCAAGGCTTAGGCTAGGGCAGCCCTAGGCTTAGGCTAGGGCAGCCATAGGCTTAGGCTAAGGCTAGGGATCCCCTAGACTAAGGGCTGGGCACCCCTAGCCTTAGGGTAGGGCACCCCTAGGCTTAGGTTAGGGCACCCCTAGGCTTAGGCTAGGGCTCGCTAGGCTTAGGCTAGGGCACCCCTAGGCTTAGGCTAAGGCTAGGGCTCCCCTAGCCTAAGGCTAGGGCACCCCTAGGCTTAGGCTAGGGCACCCCTAGCCTAAGGCTAGGGCACCCCTAGGCTTAGGCTAGGGCACCCCTAGGTTTAGGCTAGGGCACCCCTAGGCTTGGGCAAAGGCTAGGGCTCCCATAGCCTAAGGCTAGGGCACCCCTAAGCTCAGGCTAGGGCACCCCTAGGCTTAGGCTAAGGCACCCCTAGGATTAGGCTATTGCACCCCTAGGCTTAGGCTAAGTCTACGGCTCCCCTAGCCTCAGGCTAGGGCAGCCCTAGACACTGGCTATGGCACGCCTAGGCTTAGGCTAGGGCAATCCTAGGCTAGACTAAATCTAGGGCTCCCCTAGCCTCAGGCTAGGGCACCCGTAGGCTCAGGCTTGTGCACCCCTAGGCTCAGGCAAGGGCACCCCTAAGCTTAGGCTAGGGCACCCCTCGGCTTAGGCTAGGGCACCCCTAAGCTTAGGATAGGGCACCCTATGCGTAGGCTAAGGCTAGGGCTCCCCTAGCCTAAGGCTAGGGCACCACTATCCTTAGGGTCGGGCAACCCTAGGCTTAGGGTAGGGCTAGGGGACCCCTAGGCTTAGGCTAAGGAACCCCTAGGCTTAGGCTAAGGCACCCCTAGGCTTAGGCTAGGGCACCCCTAGGCTTAGGCTTAGGCAAGGGCACCCCTAGGCTTAGGCTAAGGCTAGGGCTCCCCTAGTCTAAGGCTAGGGCACCCTTAGGCTTAGACTAGGGCACCCCTAGGCTTAGGGTAGGGCTCCCCTAGCCTTAGGCTAGGGCACCCCTAGGCTTAGGCTAGGGCACCCCTAGGCCTAGGCTAGGGCACCCCTAGGCTTAGACTAAGGCTAGGGCTTCCCTAGCCTAAGGCTAGGGCACCCCTAGGCTTAGGTAGGGAACTCCTAAACTTAGGTTACGGTACCCCTATGCTTAGGCTAGGCACCCCTAGATGTAGGCTAGGGCACCCCTAGGCTTAGGCTGGGGCACCCCTAAGGTTAGGCAAAGGCTAGGGCTTCACTTGCCTAAGGCTAGGGTACCCCTAGGCTTAGGCTACGGCACCCCTAGACTTAGGCTAGGGCACCCCTAGGCTTAGGCTAGGGCACCCCAAGGCTTCGGCTAAGGCGAGGACTCCCCTAGCCTAAGGATAAGGCACCCCTAGGCTTAGGCTAGGGTACTTCTAGGCTTGGACTAAGGCTCGGGTTACCCTTGCCTAAGGCTAGGGCACCCCTAGGTTTAGGATAAGGCTAGGGCTCCCCTAGCCTAAGACTAGGGCACCCCTAGGCTTAGGCTAGGGCACCCCTAGGCTTAAGATAGGGCACCCGTAGGCTTAGGCTAAGGCTAGGGCTCCCCTAGCCTAAGGCTAGGGCACCCCTAGGCTTTGGCAAGGACACCCCTAGGCTTAGGATCAGGAACTTCTAGGCTTAGGGTAGTGCACTCCTAGGCTTAGGCTAGGGCACCCCTAGGATTAGGCTAAGGCTAGGGCTCCCCTAGCCTAAGGCTAGGGCACCACTATGCTTAGGCTATGGCACCCCAAGGCTTAGGCTAATGCACCCCTAGGCTTACGCTAAGGTTAGGGCTCCCCTAGCCTAAGGCTAGGGCAGACCTAGGCTTAGGCTAAGGCTAGGGCTCTCCTAGCCTAAGGCTAGGGTACCCCTAGGCTTAGGCTAGGGCACCCCTAAGCTTAGGCTAGGGCACCCCTAGGCGTAGGCTAGGGCAGCCCTAAGCTTAGGCTATGGCACCCCTAGGCTTAGTTTAGGGCACCCCTAGGCTTAGGCTAGGGCACCCCTAGGCTTAGGCTAGGGCACCCCTAGGTTTAGGCTAGGGTACCCCTAGGCTTAGGCTAGGGCAGCCATAGGCTTAGGCTAAAGCTAGGGATCCCCTATCCTAAGGGCTGGGCACCCCTAGGCTTAGGCTAGGGCACCCCTAGGCTTTGGCTAGGGCACCCCTAGGCTTAGGCTAAGGCAGCCCTAGGCTTAGGCTAAGGCTAGGGCTCGCCTAGCCTAAGGCAAGGGCACCCCTAGGCTTAGGCTAGAGTACCCGTAGGCTTAGGCAAGGGCACCCTTAGCCTTAGGCTAGGGCACCCCTAGGCTTAGGCTAGGGCACCCCTACGCTTGGGCAAAGGCTAGGGCTCCCATAGCCTAAGGCTAAGGCACCCCTAGGCTCAGGCTAGGGCACCCTTAGGCTTAGGCTAGGGCACCCCTAGGCTTAGGCTAAGTCTACGGCTCTCCTAGCATCAGGCTAGGGTACCCCCAGACACTGGCTATGGCACCCCTAGGCTTAGGCTAGCGCAATCCTAGGCTAGACTAAATCTAGGGCTCCCTTGGCCTCAGGCTAGGGCACCCGTAGGCTAAGGCAGGTGCACCGCAAGGCTCAGGCAAGGGCACCCCTAGGCTTAGGCTAGGGCACCCCTAGGCTTAGGCTAGGGCACCCCTAAGCTTAGGCTAGGGCACCCTAGGCGTAGGCTAAGGCTAGGGCTCCCCTAGCCTAAGGCTAGGGCACCCCTAGGCTTAGGGTAGGGCAACCCTTGGCTTAGGCTAGGGCACCCCTAGGTTTCGGCTAGGGCGCCCCAAGGCTTAGGCTAAGGCTAGGGCTCCCCTAGACTAAGGCTAGGGCACGCCTAGGCTTAGGCTAGGGCACCCCTAGGCTTAGGCTAGGGCAGCCCAAGGCTTAGGCTAGGGCACCCCTAGGCTTAGGCTAAGGATAGGGCTCCCCTAGCCTAAGGCTAGGGCTCCCCTAGTCTAAGGCTAGGGCAACCCTAGGCTTAGGCTAGGGCACACCTAGGCTTAGCCTAGGGCTAGGGCTCCACTAACCTCAGGTTAGGGCACCCCTAGACTCAGGCTAGGGCACCCGTAAGCTTAGGCTAGGGCAATCGTAGGCTTAGGCTAAGGCTAGGGCTCCCCTAGCCTCAGACAAGGGCAACCCTTTGCTTAGACTAGGGCACCCCTAGGCTTATGCTAAGGCTAGGGCTCCCCTCGCCTTAGGCTACGGCACCCCTAGGCTTAGGCTAGGGTACCCCTAGGCTTAGGCTAGGGCACCCCTAGGCTCAGGCTAGGGCACCCCTAGGCTCAGGCTAGGGCACCCCTAGGCTTAGGCTAGGGCACCTCTAGGCTTAGGCTAGGGAACCCCTAGGCTTAGGCTATGGCAGCCCAAGGCTTAGGCTAAGTCTACGGCTCCCCTAGCCTCAGGGTAGGGCACCCCAAACACTGGCTATGGCACCCCTAGGCTTAGGCTAGGGCAATCCTAGGCTAGAATAAATCTAGGGCTCCCCTAGCCTCAGGCTAGGGTACCCATAGGCTCAGGCTGGTGCACCCCCAGACTCAGGCAAGGGCACCCCTAGGCTTAGGCTCGGGCACCCCTAGGCTTAGGCTATGGCACCCCTAAGCTTAGGCTAGGGCACCCTAGGCGTAGGCTAAGGCTAGGGCTCCCCTAGCCTAAGGCTAGGGCACCCCTAGGCTTAGGGTAGGGCAACCCTAGGCTTAGGTTCGGGCACCGCTAGGCTTAGGCTAAGGCTAGGGGACCCCTAGGCTTAGTCTAAACCACCCCTACGCTTAGGCTAGGGCACCCCTAGGTTTAGGCTAGGGCACCCCTAGGCTTAGGCTAAAGCTAGGACTCCCCTAGGCTTAGGCTAGGGCACCCCTAGGCTAAGGCTACGGCACCTCTAGGCTTAGGCTAGGGCTAGGGGACCCCTAGGCTTAGGCTAAGGCACCCCTAGGCTTAGGGTAGGGCACCCCTAGGCTTAGGCTTAGGCAAGGGAACCCCTAGGCTTAGGCTAAGGCTAGGGCTCCCCTAGTCTAAGGCTAGGGCACCCTTAGGCTTAGTCTAGGGCACCCCTAGGCTTAGGCTAGGGCTCCCCTAGGCTTAGGTTAGGGCACCCCTAGGCTTAGGCTAGGGCACCCCTAGGCTTAAGATAGAGCACCCGTAGGCTTAGTCTAAGGCTAGGGCTCCCCTCGCCTAAGGCTAGGGCACCCCTAGACTTTGGCAAGGACATCCCTAGGCTTAGGATCAGGAACTTCTAGGCTTAGGCTAGTGCACTCCTAGGCTTAGGCTAGGGCACCCCTAGGATTAGGCTAAGGCTAGGGCTCCCCTAGCCTAATGCTAGGGCACCCCTAGGCTCTGGCTAGGGCACCCCAAGGCTTAGGCTAATGCACCCCTAGGCTTAGGCTAAGGCTAGGGCTCTCCTAGCCTAAGTCTAGGGTACCGGTAGGCTTAGGCTGGGGCACCCCTAGGCTTAGGCTAGGGCACCCCTAGGCGTAGGCTAGGGCACCCCTAGGCTTAGGCTAGGGCACCCCAAGGCTTCGGCTAAGGCGAGGACTCCCCTAGCCTAAGGATAGGGCACCCCTAGGCTTAGGCTAGGGTACCCCTAGGCTTGGACTAAGGCTCGGGATCCACTACCCTAAGGCTAGGGCACCCCTAGGTTTAGACTAGGGGACCCCTAGGCTTAGGCTAGGGCACCCCTGGGCTTAGGATAGGGCACCCCTAGGTTTAGGCTAAGGCTAGGGCTCCACTAGACTAAGGCTAGGGCACCCCTAGCCTTAGGCTAGGACACACCTATGCTTAGGCTAGGGCACCCCTAGGCTTAGGCTAGGGCACCCCTAGGCTTAGGCTAGGGCACCCCTAGGTTTCGGCTAGGGCGCCCCAAGGCTTAGGCTAAGGCTAGGGCTCCCCTAGACTAAGGCTAGGGCACGCCTAGGCTTAGGCTAGGGCACCCCTAGGCTTAGGCTAGGGCAGCCCTAGGCTTAGGCTAGGGCACCCCTAGGCTTAGGCTAAGGATAGGGCTCCCCTAGCCTAAGGCTAGGGCTCCCCTAGTCTAAGGCTAGGGCAACCCTAGGCTTAGGCTAGGGCACACCTAGTCTGAGCCTAGGGCTAGGGCTCCACTAACCTCAGGTTAGGGCACCCCTAGACTCAGGCTAGGGCACCCCTAAGCTTAGGCTAGGGCAATCGTAGGCTTAGGCTAAGGCTAGGGCTGCCCTAGCCTCAGACAAGGGCACCCCTTTTCTTAGACTAGGGCACCCCTAGGCTTATGCTAAGGCTAGGGCTCGCCTCGCCTTAGGCTACGGCACCCCTAGGCTTAGGCTAGGGTACCCCTAGGCTTAGGCTAGGGCACCCCTAGGCTTAGGCTAGGGCACCCCTAGGCTTAGGCTATGGCAGCCCAAGGCTTAGGCTAAGTCTACGGCTCCCCTAGCCTCAGGGTAGGGCACCCCAAACACTGGCTATGGCACCCCTAGGCTTAGGCTAGGGCAATCCTAGGCTAGAATAAATCTAGGGCTCCCCTAGCCTCAGGCTAGGGTACCCGTAGGCTCAGGCTGGTGCACCCCCAGACTCAGGCAAGGGCACCCCTAGGCTTAGGCTCGGGCACCCCTAGGCTTAGGCTAGGGCACCCCTAAGCTTAGGCTAGGGCACCCTAGGCGTAGGCTAAGGCTAGGGCTCCCCTAGCCTAAGGCTAGGGCACCCCTAGGCTTAGGGTAGGGCAACCCTAGGCTTAGGTTCGGGCACCCCTAGGCTTAGGCTAAGGCTAGGGGACCCCTAGGCTTAGTCTAAACCACCCCTACGCTTAGGCTAGGGCACCCCTAGGTTTAGGCTAGGGCACCCCTAGGTTTAGGCTAGGGCACCCCTAGGCTAAGGCTACGGCACCTCTAGGCTTAGGCTAGGGCTAGGGGACCCCTAGGCTTAGACTAAGGCACCCCTAGGCTTAGGGTAGGGCACCCCTAGGCTTAGGCTTAGGCAAGGGCACCCCTAGGCTTAGGCTAAGGCTAGGGCTCCCCTAGTCTAAGGCTAGGGCACCCTTAGGCTTAGTCTAGGGCACCCCTAGGCTTAGGCTAGGGCTCCCCTAGGCTTAGGCTAGGGCACCCCTAGGCTTAGGCTAGGGCACCCCTAGGCTTAAGATAGGGCACCCGTAGGCTTAGTCTAAGGCTAGGGCTCCCCTCGCCTAAGGCTAGGGCACCCCTAGACTTTGGCAAGGACATCCCTAGGCTTAGGATCAGGAACTTCTAGGCTTAGGCTAGTGCACTCCTAGGCTTAGGCTAGGGCACCCCTAGGATTAGGCTAAGGCTAGGGCTCCCCTAGCCTAAGGCTAGGGCACCCCTAGGCTCTGGCTAGGGCACCCCAAGGCTTAGGCTAATGCACCCCTAGGCTTAGGCTAAGGCTAGGGCTCTCCTAGCCTAAGTCTAGGGTACCGGTAGGCTTAGGCTGGGGCACCCCTAGGCTTAGGCTAGGGCACCCCTAGGCGTAGGCTAGGGCAGCCCTTGGCTTAGGCTAGGGCAGCCCTAGGTTTAGGCTAAGGCTAGGGCTCCCCTAGCCTAAGGCAAGGCCACCCCTAGGCTTAGTTTAGGTCACCCCTAGGTTTAGGCTTTGGCTCCCCTAGGCTTAGGCTAAGGCTAGGGATCCCCTAGCCTAAGGCTAAGGCACCCCTAATCTTAGGCTAGGGAACCCCTAGACTTTGGCTAGGGAACGCCTAGGCTTAGGCTAGGGCACCCCTAGGCTTAGTTTAAGGCACCCCTAGGCTTAGGCTAGGGCACCCCTAGGCTTAGGCTAGGGCACCCCTAGGCTTAGGCTAGGGCACCCCAAGGCTTAGGCTAGGGCAGCCCTAGGCTTAGGCTAGGGCAGCCATAGGCTTAGGCTAAGGCTAGGGATCCCCTAGACTAAGGGCTGGGCACCCCTAGCCTTAGGGTAGGGCACCCCTAGGCTTAGGTTAGGGCACCCCTAGGCTTAGGCTAGGGCTCGCTAGGCTTAGGCTAGGGCACCCCTAGGCTTAGGCTAAGGCTAGGGCTCCCCTAGCCTAAGGCTAGGGCACCCCTAGGCTTAGGCTAGGGCACCCCTAGCCTAAGGCTAGGGCACCCCTAGGCTTAGGCTAGGGCACCCCTAGGTTTAGGCTAGGGCACCCCTAGGCTTGGGCAAAGGCTAGGGCTCCCATAGCCTAAGGCTAGGGCACCCCTAAGCTCAGGCTAGGGCACCCCTAGGCTTAGGCTAAGGCACCCCTAGGATTAGGCTATTGCACCCCTAGGCTTAGGCTAAGTCTACGGCTCCCCTAGCCTCAGGCTAGGGCAGCCCTAGACACTGGCTATGGCACGCCTAGGCTTAGGCTAGGGCAATCCTAGGCTAGACTAAATCTAGGGCTCCCCTAGCCTCAGGCTAGGGCACCCGTAGGCTCAGGCTTGTGCACCCCTAGGCTCAGGCAAGGGCACCCCTAAGCTTAGGCTAGGGCACCCCTCGGCTTAGGCTAGGGCACCCCTAAGCTTAGGATAGGGCACCCTATGCGTAGGCTAAGGCTAGGGCTCCCCTAGCCTAAGGCTAGGGCACCACTATCCTTAGGGTCGGGCAACCCTAGGCTTAGGGTAGGGCTAGGGGACCCCTAGGCTTAGGCTAAGGAACCCCTAGGCTTAGGCTAAGGCACCCCTAGGCTTAGGCTAGGGCACCCCTAGGCTTAGGCTTAGGCAAGGGCACCCCTAGGCTTAGGCTAAGGCTAGGGCTCCCCTAGTCTAAGGCTAGGGCACCCTTAGGCTTAGACTAGGGCACCCCTAGGCTTAGGGTAGGGCTCCCCTAGCCTTAGGCTAGGGCACCCCTAGGCTTAGGCTAGGGCACCCCTAGGCCTAGGCTAGGGCACCCCTAGGCTTAGACTAAGGCTAGGGCTTCCCTAGCCTAAGGCTAGGGCACCCCTAGGCTTAGGTAGGGAACTCCTAAACTTAGGTTACGGTACCCCTATGCTTAGGCTAGGCACCCCTAGATGTAGGCTAGGGCACCCCTAGGCTTAGGCTGGGGCACCCCTAAGGTTAGGCAAAGGCTAGGGCTTCACTTGCCTAAGGCTAGGGTACCCCTAGGCTTAGGCTACGGCACCCCTAGACTTAGGCTAGGGCACCCCTAGGCTTAGGCTAGGGCACCCCAAGGCTTCGGCTAAGGCGAGGACTCCCCTAGCCTAAGGATAAGGCACCCCTAGGCTTAGGCTAGGGTACTTCTAGGCTTGGACTAAGGCTCGGGTTACCCTTGCCTAAGGCTAGGGCACCCCTAGGTTTAGGATAAGGCTAGGGCTCCCCTAGCCTAAGACTAGGGCACCCCTAGGCTTAGGCTAGGGCACCCCTAGGCTTAAGATAGGGCACCCGTAGGCTTAGGCTAAGGCTAGGGCTCCCCTAGCCTAAGGCTAGGGCACCCCTAGGCTTTGGCAAGGACACCCCTAGGCTTAGGATCAGGAACTTCTAGGCTTAGGGTAGTGCACTCCTAGGCTTAGGCTAGGGCACCCCTAGGATTAGGCTAAGGCTAGGGCTCCCCTAGCCTAAGGCTAGGGCACCACTATGCTTAGGCTATGGCACCCCAAGGCTTAGGCTAATGCACCCCTAGGCTTACGCTAAGGTTAGGGCTCCCCTAGCCTAAGGCTAGGGCAGACCTAGGCTTAGGCTAAGGCTAGGGCTCTCCTAGCCTAAGGCTAGGGTACCCCTAGGCTTAGGCTAGGGCACCCCTAAGCTTAGGCTAGGGCACCCCTAGGCGTAGGCTAGGGCAGCCCTAAGCTTAGGCTATGGCACCCCTAGGCTTAGTTTAGGGCACCCCTAGGCTTAGGCTAGGGCACCCCTAGGCTTAGGCTAGGGCACCCCTAGGTTTAGGCTAGGGTACCCCTAGGCTTAGGCTAGGGCAGCCATAGGCTTAGGCTAAAGCTAGGGATCCCCTATCCTAAGGGCTGGGCACCCCTAGGCTTAGGCTAGGGCACCCCTAGGCTTTGGCTAGGGCACCCCTAGGCTTAGGCTAAGGCAGCCCTAGGCTTAGGCTAAGGCTAGGGCTCGCCTAGCCTAAGGCAAGGGCACCCCTAGGCTTAGGCTAGAGTACCCGTAGGCTTAGGCAAGGGCACCCTTAGCCTTAGGCTAGGGCACCCCTAGGCTTAGGCTAGGGCACCCCTACGCTTGGGCAAAGGCTAGGGCTCCCATAGCCTAAGGCTAAGGCACCCCTAGGCTCAGGCTAGGGCACCCTTAGGCTTAGGCTAGGGCACCCCTAGGCTTAGGCTAAGTCTACGGCTCTCCTAGCATCAGGCTAGGGTACCCCCAGACACTGGCTATGGCACCCCTAGGCTTAGGCTAGCGCAATCCTAGGCTAGACTAAATCTAGGGCTCCCTTGGCCTCAGGCTAGGGCACCCGTAGGCTAAGGCAGGTGCACCGCAAGGCTCAGGCAAGGGCACCCCTAGGCTTAGGCTAGGGCACCCCTAGGCTTAGGCTAGGGCACCCCTAAGCTTAGGCTAGGGCACCCTAGGCGTAGGCTAAGGCTAGGGCTCCCCTAGCCTAAGGCTAGGGCACCCCTAGGCTTAGGGTAGGGCAACCCTTGGCTAAGGCTCGGGCACCCATAGGCTTAGGCTAAGGCTAGGGGACCCCTAGGCTTAGGCTAAGGCACCCCTAGGCTTAGGCTAGGGCACCCCTAGGCTTAGGCTAGGGCACCCCTAGGCTTTGGCTAGGGCACCCCTAGGCTTAGGCTAGGGCAGCCCTAGGCTTAGGCTAAGGCTAGGGCTCGCCTAGCCTAAGGCAAGGGCACCCCTAGGCTTAGGCTAGAGCACACGTAGGCTTAGGCAAGGGCACCCTTAGCCTTAGGCTAGGGCACCCCTAGGCTTAGGCTAGGGCACCCCTAGGGTTGGGCAAAGGCTAGGGCTCCCATAGCCTAAGGCTAAGGCACCCCTAGGCTCAGGCTAGGGCACCCTTAGGCTTAGGCTAGGGCACCCCTAGGCTTAGGCTAAGTCTTCGGCTCTCCTAGCCTCAGGCTAGGGCACCCCTAGACACTGGCTATGGCACCCCTAGGCTTAGGCTAGGGCAATCCTAGGCTAGACTAAATCTAGGGCTCCCCTGGCCTCAGGCTAGGGCACCCGTAGGCTAAGGCTGGTGCACCCCCAGGCTAAGGCTAGGGCTCCCCTAGTCTAAGACTAGGGCACCCTTAGGCTTAGACTAGGGCACCCCTAGGCTTAGGCTAGGGCTCCCCTAGGCTTAGGCTAGGGCACCCCTAGGCTTAGGCTAGGGCACCCCTAGGCCTAGGCTAGGGCACCCCTAGGCTTAGGCTAAGGCTAGGGCTTCCCTAGCCTAAGGCTAGGGCACCCCTAGGCTTAGGTAGGGAACCCCTAAACTTAGGTTAGGGCACCCCTATGCTTAGGCTAGGCACCCCTAGACGTAGGCTAGGGCACCCCTAGGCTTAGGCTGGGGCAACCCTAAGCTTAGGCTAGGGCGAGGAATCCCCTAGCCTAAGGATAGTCACCCCTACTCTTAGGCTAGGGTACCCCGAGGCTTGGACTAAGGCTCGGGTTACCCTAGCCTAAGGCTAGGGCACCCCTAGGTATAGGATAAGGCTAGGGCTCCCCTAGCCTAAGACTAGGGCACTCCTAGGCTTAGGCTAGGGCACCCCTAGGCTTAAGATATGGCACCCGTAGGCTTAGGCTAAGGCTAGGGCTCCCCTAGCCTAAGGCTAGCGCACCCTTAGGCTTTGGCAAGGACACCCCTAGGCTTAGGATCAGGAACTTCTAGGCTTAGTCTAGTGCACTCCTAGGCTTAAGTTAGGGCACCCCTAGGATTAGGCTAAGGTTAGGGCTCCCCTAGCCTAAGGCTAGGGCACCCCTAGGCTTTGTCTAAGGCACCCCTAGGCTTAGGCTGGGGCACCCCAAGGCTTAGGCTAATGCACCCCTAGGCTTACGCTAAGGTTAGGGCTCCCCTAGCCTAAGCCTAGGGCAGCCCTAGGCTTAGGCTAAGGCTAGGGCTCTCCTAGCCTCAGGCTAGGGTACCCCTAGGCTTAGGCTAGGGCACCCCTAGGCTTAGGCTAATGCTCCCCTAGGCGTAGGCAAGGGCAGCCCTAGGCTTAGGCTAGGGCACCCCTAGGATTAGGCTAAGGCTAGGGCTCCCCTAGCCTAAGGCAAGGGCACCCCTAGGCTTAGTTTAGGTCACCCCTAGGCTTAGGCTTTGGCTCCCCTAGGCTTAGGCTAAGGCTAGGGATCCCCTAGCCTAAGGCTAAGGCACCCCTAGGCTTAGGTAGGGCACCCCTAGACTTTGGCTAGGGCACCCCTAGGCTTAGGCTAGGGCACCCCTAGACTTTGGCTAGGGCACCCCTAGGCTTAGGCTAGGGCACCCCTAGGCTTAGGCTAGGGCACCCCTAGGCTTAGGCTAGGTTACCCCTAGGCTTAGGCTAGGGCAGCCATAGGTTTAGGCTAAAGCTAGGGATCCCCTATCCTAAGGGCTGGGCACCCCTAGGCTTAGGCTAGGGCACCCCTAGGCTTAGGCTAGGGCACCCCTAGGCTTAGGCTAGGGCACCCCTAGCCTAAGGCTAGGGCACCCCTAGGCTTTGGCTAGGGCACGCCTAGGCTTAGGCTAGGGCAGCCCTAGGCTTAGGCTAAGGCTAGGGCTCGCCTAGCCTAAGGCAAGGGCACCCCTAGGCTTAGGCTAGAGTACCCGTAGGCTTAGGCAAGGGCACCCTTAGCCTTAGGCTAGGGCACCCCTAGGCTTAGGCTAGGGCACCCCTACGCTTGGGCAAAGGCTAGGGCTCCCATAGCCTAAGGCTAAGGCACCCCTAGGCTCAGGCTAGGGCACCCTTAGGCTTAGGCTAGGGCACCCCTAGGCTTAGGCTAAGTCTACGGCTCTCCTATCATCAGGCTAGGGCACCCCTAGACACTGGCTATGGCACCCCTAGGCTTAGGCTACGGCAATCCTAGGCTAGACTAAATCTAGGGCTCCCTTGGCCTCAGGCTAGGGCACCCGTAGGCTAAGGCTGGTGCACCGCAAGGCTCAGGCAAGGGCACCCCTAGGCTTAGGCTAGGGCACCCCTAGGCTTAGGCTAGGGCACCCCTAAGCTTAGGCTAGGGCACCCTAGGCGTAGCCTAAGACTAGGGCTCCCCTAGCCTAAGGCTAGGGCACCCCTAGGCTTAGGGTAGGGCAACCCTTGGCTTAGGCTCGGGCACCCATAGGCTTAGGCTAAGGCTAGGGGACCCCTAGCTTCGGCTAAACCACCCCTACGCTTAGGTTAGGGCACCCCTAGATTTAGGCTAGGGCACCCCTAGGCTTAGGCTAAAGCTAGGACTCCCCTAGGCTTAGGATAGGACACCCCTAGGCTAAGGCTACGGCACCCATAGGCTTAGGCTAGGGCTAGGGGACCCCTAGGCTTAGGCTAAGGCACCCCTAGGCTTAGGCTAGGGCACCCCTAGGCTTAGGCTAGGGCACCCCTAGGCTTTGGCTAGGGCACCCCTAGGCTTAGGCTAGGGCAGCCCTAGGCTTAGGCTAAGGCTAGGGCTCGCCTAGCCTAACGCAAGGGCACCCCTAGGCTTAGGCTAGAGCACCCGTAGGCTTAGGCAAGGGCACCCTTAGCCTTAGGCTAGGGCACCCCTAGGCTTAGGCTAGGGCACCCCTAGGGTTGGGCAAAGGCTAGGGCTCCCATAGCCTAAGGCTAAGGCACCCCTAGGCTTAGGCTAGGGCACCCTTAGGCTTAGGCTAGGGCACCCCTAGGCTTAGGCTAAGTCTTCGGCTCTCCTAGCCTCAGGCTAGGGCACCCCTAGACACTGGCTATGGCACCCCTAGGCTTAGGCTAGGGCAATCCTAGGCTAGACTAAATCTAGGGCTCCCCTGGCCTCAGGTTAGGGCACCCGTAGGCTAAGGCTGGTGTACCCCCAGGCTCAGGCTAGGGCACCCCTATGCTTTGGCTAGGGCACCCCTAGGCTTAGGCTAGGGCAGCCCTAGGCTTAGGCTAAGGCTAGGGCTCGCCTAGCCTAAGGCTAGGGCACCCCTAGGCTTAGGCTAGAGCACCCGTAGGCTTAGGCAAGGGCACCCTTAGCCTTAGGCTAGGGCACCCCTAGGTTTAAGCTAGGGCACCCCTAGGCTTGGACAAAGGCTAGGGCTCCCATAGCCTAAGGCTAGGGCGCCCCTAGGCTCAGGCTAGGGCAACCCTAGGCTTAGGCTAGGGCACCCGTAGGCTTAGGCTAGGACACCCCTAGGCTTAGGCTAAGTCTACGGCTCTCCTAGCCTCAGGCTAGGGCACCCCTAGACACTGGCTATGGCACCCCTAGGCTTAGGCTAGGGCAATCCTAGGCTAGACTAAATCTAGGGCTCCCGTGGCCTCAGGCTAGGGCACCCGTAGGCTAAGGCTGGTGCACCCCCAGGCTCAGGCAAGGGCACCCCTAGGCTTAGGCTAGGGCACCCCTAGGCTTAGGCTAGGGCACCCCTAAGCTTAGGCTAGGGCACCCTAGGCGTAGGCTAAGGCTAGGGCTCCCCTAGCCTAAGGCTAGGGCACCCCTAGGCTTAGGGTAGGGCAACCCTAGGCTTCGGCTCGGGCACCCCTAGGCTTAGGCTAAACCACCCCTATGCTTAGGCTAGGGCAACCCTAGGTTTAGGCTAGGGCACCCCTAGTCTTAGGCTAAAGCTAGGACTCCCCTAGGCTTAGGCTAGGGCACCCCTAGTCTAAAGCAACGGAACCCCTAGGCTTATGCTAGGGCTAGGGGACCCCTAGGCTTAGGTTAAGGCACCCCAGGGCTTAGGCTAGGGCACCCCTAGGCTTAGGCTTAGGCAAGCGCACCCCTAGGCTTAGGCTAAGGCTAGGGCTCCCCTAGTCTAAGACTAGGGCACCCTTAGGCTTAGACTAGGGCACCCCTAGGCTTAGGCTAGGGCTCCCCTAGGCTTAGGCTAGGGCACCCGTAGGCTTAGGCTAGGGCACCCCTAGGCCTAGGCTAGGGCACCCGTAGGCTTAGGCTAAGGCTAGGGCTTCCCTAGCCTAAGGCTAGGGCACCCCTAGGCTTAGGTAGGGAACCCCTAAACTTAGGTTAGGGCACCCCTATGCTTAGGCTAGGCACCCCTAGACGTAGGCTAGGGCACCCCTAGGCTTAGGCTGGGGCAACCCTAAGTTTAGGCTAGGGCGAGGAATCCCCTAGCCTAAGGATAGTCACCCCTAGGCTTAGGCTAGGGTACCCCGAGGCTTGGACTAAGGCTCGGGTTACCCTAGCCTAAGGCTAGGGCACCCCTAAGTATAGGATAAGGCTAGGGCTCCCCTAGCCTAAGACTAGGGCACTCCTAGGCTTAGGCTAGGGCACCCCTAGGCTTAAGATATGGCACCCGTAGGCTTAGGCTAAGGCTAGGGCTCCCCTAGCCTAAGGCTAGGGCACCCTTAGGCTTTGGCAAGGACACCCCTAGGCTTAGGATCAGGAACTTCTAGGCTTAGTCTAGTGCACTCCTAGGCTTAAGTTAGGGCACCCCTAGGATTAGGCTAAGGTTATGGCTCCCCTAGCCTAAGGCTAGGGCACACCTAGGTTTTGTCTAAGGCACCCCTAGGCTTAGGCTAGGGCACCCCAAGGCTTAGGCTAATGCACCCCTAGGCTTACGCTAAGGTTAGGGCTCCCCTAGCCTAAGCCTAAGCAGCCCTAGGCTTAGGCTAAGGCTAGGGCTTCCTAGCCTAAGGCTAGGGTACCCCTAGGCTTAGGCTAGGGCACCCCTAGGCTTAGGCTAATGCACCCCTAGGCGTAGGCAAGGGCAGCCCTAGGCTTAGGCTAGGGCACCCCTAGGATTAGGCTAAGGCTAGGGCTCCCCTAGCCTAAGGCAAGGGCACCCCTAGGCTTAGTTTAGGTCACCCCTAGGCTTAGGCTTTGGCTCCCCTAGGCTTAGGCTAAGGCTAGGGATCCCCTAGCCTAAGGCTAAGGCACCCCTAGGCTTAGGCTAGGGCACCCTTCGACTTTGGCTAGGGCACCCCTAGGCTTAGGCTAGGGCACCCCTAGACTTTGGCTAGGGCACCCATAGGCTTAGGCTAGGGCACCCCTAGGCTTAGTTTAGGGTACCCTTAGGCTTAGTTTAGGGCACCCGTAGGCTTAGGCTAGGGCACCCCTAGGCTTAGGCTAGGGCACCCCTAGGCTTAGGCTAGGGCAGCCATAGGCTTAGGCTAAGGCTAGGGATCCCCTAGCCTAAGGGCTGGGCACCCCTAGGCTTAGGCTAGGTCACCCCTAGGCTTAGGTTAGGGCACCCCTAGGCTTAGGCTAGGGCACCCCTAGGCTTAGGCTAAGGCCAGGGCTCCCCTAGCCCAAGGCTAGGGCACCCCTAGGCTTAGGCTAGGGAACCCCTAGCCTAAGGCTAGGGCACCCCTAGGCTTAGGCTAGTTCACCCCTAGGCTTAGGCTAGGGCAGCCCTAGGCTTAGGCTAAGGCTAGGGCTCGCCTAGCCTAAGGCTAGGGCACCCCTAGGCTTAAGCTAGGGTACCCCTAGGCTTAGGCTAAGGCTAGGGCTCGCCTAGCCTAAGGCTAGGGCACCCCTAGGCTTAGGCTAGAGCACCCGTAGGCTTAGGCAAGGGCACCCTTAGCCTTAGGCTAGGGCACCCCTAGGTTTAAGCTAGGGCACCCCTAGGCTTGGACAAAGGCTAGGGCTCCCATAGCCTAAGGCTAGGGCACCCCTAGGCTCAGGCTAGGGCAACCCTAGGCTTAGGCTAGGGCACCCGTAGGCTTAGGCTAGGACACCCCTAGGCCTAGGCTAAGTCTACGGCTCTCCTAGCCTCAGGCTAGGGCACCCCTAGACACTGGCTATGGCACCCCTAGGCTTAGGCTAGGGCAATCCTAGGCTAGACTAAATCTAGGGCTCCCGTGGCCTCAGGCTAGGGCACCCGTAGGCTAAGGCTGGTGCACCCCCAGGCTCAGGCAAGGGCACCCCTAGGCTTAGGCTAGGGCACCCCTAGGCTTAGGCTAGGGCACCCCTAAGCTTAGGCTAGGGCACCCTAGGCGTAGGCTAAGGCTAGGGCTCCCCTAGCCTAAGGCTAGGGCACCCCTAGGCTTAGGGTAGGGCAACCCTAGGCTTCGGCTCGGGCACCCCTAGGCTTAGGCTAAACCACCCCTATGCTTAGGCTAGGGCAACCCTAGGTTTAGGCTAGGGCACCCCTAGTCTTAGGCTAAAGCTAGGACTCCCCTAGGCTTAGGCTAGGGCACCCCTAGTCTAAGGCAACGGAACCCCTAGGCTTATGCTAGGGCTAGGGGACCCCTAGGCTTAGGTTAAGGCACCCCAGGGCTTAGGCTAGGGCACCCCTAGGCTTAGGCTTAGGCAAGCGCACCCCTAGGCTTAGGCTAAGGCTAGGGCTCCCCTAGTCTAAGACTAGGGCACCCTTAGGCTTAGACTAGGGCACCCCTAGGCTTAGGCTAGGGCTCCCCTAGGCTTAGGCTAGGGCACCCGTAGGCTTAGGCTAGGGCACCCCTAGGCCTAGGCTAGGGCACCCCTAGGCTTAGGCTAAGGCTAGGGCTTCCCTAGCCTAAGGATAGGGCACCCCTAGGCTTAGGTAGGGAACCCCTAAACTTAGGTTAGGGCACCCCTATGCTTAGGCTAGGCACCCCTAGACGTAGGCTAGGGCACCCCTAGGCTTAGGCTGGGGCAACCCTAAGCTTAGGCTAGGGCGAGGAATCCCCTAGCCTAAGGATAGTCAGCCCTAGGCTTAGGCTAGGGTACCCCGAGGCTTGGACTAAGGCTCGGGTTACCCTAGCCTAAGGCTAGGGCACCCCTAAGTATAGGATAAGGCTAGGGCTCCCCTAGCCTAAGACTAGGGCACTCCTAGGCTTAGGCTAGGGCACCCCTAGGCTTAAGATATGGCACCGGTAGGCTTAGGCTAAGGCTAGGGCTCCCCTAGCCTAAGGCTAGGGCACCCTTAGGCTTTGGCAAGGACACCCCTAGGCTTAGGATCAGGAACTTCTAGGCTTAGTCTAGTGCACTCCTAGGCTTAAGTTAGGGCACCCCTAGGATTAGGCTAAGGTTAGGGCTCCCCTAGCCTAAGGCTAGGGCACACCTAGGTTTTGTCTAAGGCACCCCTAGGCTTAGGCTAGGGCACCCCAAGGCTTAGGCTAATGCACCCCTAGGCTTACACTAAGGTTAGGGCTCCCCTAGCCTAAGCCTAAGCAGCCCTAGGCTTAGGCTAAGGCTAGGGCTTCCTAGCCTAAGGCTAGGGTACCCCTAGGCTTAGGCTAGGGCACCCCTAGGCTTAGGCTAATGCACCCCTAGGCGTAGGCAAGGGCAGCCCTAGGCTTAGGCTAGGGCACCCCTAGGATTAGGCTAAGGCTAGGGCTCCCCTAGCCTAAGGCAAGGGCACCCCTAGGCTTAGTTTAGGTCACCCCTAGGCTTAGGCTTTGGCTCCCCTAGGCTTAGGCTAAGGCTAGGGATCCCCTAGCCTAAGGCTAAGGCACCCCTAGGCTTAGGCTAGGGCACCCCTCGACTTTGGCTAGGGCACCCCTAGGCTTAGGCTAGGGCACCCCTAGACTTTGGCTAGGGCACCCCTAGGCTTAGGCTAGGGCAGCCATAGGCTTAGTTTAGGGTACCCTTAGGCTTAGTTTAGGGCACCCCTAGGCTTAGGCTAGGGCACCCCTAAGCTTAGGCTAGGGCACCCCTAGGCTTAGGCTAGGGCAGCCATAGGCTTAGGCTAAGGCTAGGGATCCCCTAGCCTAAGGGCTGGGCACCCCTAGGCTTAGGCTAGGTCACCCCTAGGCTTAGGCTAGGGCACCCCTAGGCTTAGGCTAAGGCCAGGGCTCCCCTAGCCCAAGGCTAGGGCACCCCTAGGCTTAGGCTAGGGAACCCCTAGCCTAAGGCTAGGGCACCCCTAGGCTTAGGCTAGTTCACCCCTAGGCTTAGGCTAGGGCAGCCCTAGGCTTAGGCTAAGGCTAGGCCTCGCCTAGCCTAAGGCTAGGGCACCACTAGGCTTAGGCTAGAGCACCCATAGGCTTAGGCAAGGGCACCCTTAGCCTTAGGCTAGGGCACCCCTAGGCTTAGGCTAGGGCACCCCTAGGCTTGGGCAAAGGCTAGGGCTCCCATAGCCTAAGGCTAGGGCACCCCTAGGCTCTGGCTAGGGCACCCCTAGGCTTAGGCTAGGGCACCCCTAGGCTTAGGCTAGGGCACCCCTAGGCTTAGGCTAAGTCTACGGCTCCCCTAGCCTCAGGCTAGGGCACCCCTAGACACTGGCTATGGCAGCCCTAGGCTTAGGCTAGGGCAATCCTAAGCTAGACTAAATCTAGGGCTCTCCTAGCCTCAGGCTAGGGCACCCGTAGGCTCAGTCTGGTGCACCCCTAGGCTCAGGCATGGGCACCCCTAGGCTTAAGCTAGGGCACCCCTAGGCTTAGGCTAGGGCACCCCTAGGCTTAGGGTAGGGCAACCCTAGGCTTAGGCTCGGGCACCCCTAGGCTTAGGCTAAGGCAAGGGACCCCTAGGCTTAGGCTAAACCACCCCTACGCTTAGGCTAGGGCACGCCTAGGTTTAGGCTAGGGCACCCCTAGGCTTAGGCTAAAGCTAGGACTCGCCTAGGCTTAGGCTAGGGCACCCCTAGGCTAAGGTTACGGCACCCCTAGGCTTAGGCTAGGGCTAGGGGACCACTAGGCTTAGGCTAAGGCACCCCTAGGCTTAGGCTAGGGCAGCCCTAGGCTTAGGCTAGGGCACCCCTAGGCGTAGGCTAGGGCAGCCCTAGGCTTAAGCTAGGGCACCCCTAGGATTAGGCTAAGGCTAGGGCTCCCCTAGCCTAAGGCTAGGGCACCCCTAGGCTTAGTCTAGGACACCCCTAGGCTTAGGCTAGGGCACCCCAAGGCTTAGGCTAATGCACCCCTAAGCTTACGCTAAGGTTAGGGCTCCCCTAGCCTAAGGCTAGGGCAGCCTTAGGCTTAGGCTAAGGCTAGGGCTCTCCTAGCCTAAGGCTAGCGTACCCCTAGACTTAGGCTACGGCACCCCTAGGCTTAGGCTAGGGCACCCCTAGGCGTAGGCTAGGGCAGCCCTAGGCTTAGGCTAGGGCACCCCTAGGATTAGGCTAAGGCTAGGGCTCCCCTATCCTAAGGCAAGGGCACCCCTAGGCTTAGTTTAGGTCACCCCTAGGCTTAGGCTTTGGCTCCCCTAGGCTTAGGCTAAGGCTAGGGATCCCCTAGCCTAAGGCTAAGGCACCCCTAGGCTTAGGCTAGGGCACCCCTAGACTTTGGCTAGGGCACCCCTAGGCTTAGGCTAGGGCACCCCTAGACTTTGGCTAGGGCACCCCTAGGCTTAGGCTAGGGCACCCCTAGGCTTAGTTTAGGGTACCCTTAGGCTTAGTTTAGGGCACCCCTAGGCTTAGGCTAGGGCACCCCTAGGCTTAGGCTAGGGCACCCCTAGGCTAAGGCTAGGGCAGCCATAGGCTTAGGCTAAGGCTAGGGATCCCCTAGCCTAATGGCTGGGCACCCCTAGGCTTAGGCTAGGTCACCCCTAGGCTTAGGTTAGGGCACCCCTAGGCTTAGGCTAGGGCACCCCTAGGCTTAGGCTAAGGCCAGGGCTCCCCTAGCCCAAGGCTAGGGCACCCCTATGCTTAGGCTAGGGAACCCCTAGCCTAAGGCTAGGGCACCCCTAGGCTTAGGCTAGGGCACCCCTAGGCTTAGGCTAGGGCAGCCCTAGGCTTAGGCTAAGGCTAGGGCTCGCCTAGCCTAAGGCTAAGGCACCCCTAGGCTTAGGCTAGAGCACCCATAGGCTTAGGCAAGGGCACCCTTAGCCTTAGGCTAGGGCACCCCTAGGCTTAGGCTAGGGCACCCCTAGACTTGGGCAAAGGCTAGGGCTCCCATAGCCTAAGGCTAGGGCACCCCTAGGCTCTGGCTAGGGCACCCCTAGGCTTAGGCTAGGGCACCCCTAGGCTTAGGCTAAGTCTACGGCTCCCCTAGCCTCAGGCTAGGGCACCCTTACACACACTGGCTATGGCAGCCCTAGGCTTAGGCTAGGGCAATCCTAGGCTAGACTAAATCTAGGGCTCTCCTAGCCTCAGGCTAGGGCACCCGTAGGCTCAGTCTGGTGCACCCCTAGTCTCAGGCATGGGCACCCCTAGGCTTAAGCTAGGGCACCCCTAGGCTTAGGCTAGGGCACCCCTAGGCTTAGGGTAGGGCAACCCTAGGCTTAGGCTCGGGCACCCCTAGGCTTAGGCTAAGGCAAGGGACCCCTAGGCTTAGGCTAAACCACCCCTACGCTTAGGCTAGGGCACCCCTAGGTTTAGGCTAGGGCACCCCTAGGCTTAGGCTAAAGCTAGGACTCGCCTAGGCTTAGGCTAGGGCACCCCTTGGCTAAGGTTACGGCACCCCTAGGCTTAGGCTAGGGCTAGGGGACCCCTAGGTTTAGGCTAAGGCACCCCTAGGCTTAGGCTAGGGCAGCCCTAGGCTTAGGCTAGGGCACCCCTAGGGGTAGGCTAGGGCAGCCCTAGGCTTAAGCTAGGGCACCCCTAGGATTAGGCTAAGGCTAGGGCTCCCCTAGCCTAAGGCTAGGGCACCCCTAGGCTTAGTCTAGGACACCCCTAGGCTTAGGCTAGGGCACCCCAAGGCTTAGGCTAATGCACCCCTAAGCTTACGCTAAGGTTAGGGCTCCCCTAGCCTAAGGCTATGGCAGCCTTAGGCTTAGGCTAAGGCTAGGGCTCTCCTAGCCTAAGGCTAGCGTACCTCTAGGCTTAGGCTAGGGTACCCCTAGGCTTAGGCTAGGGCACCCCTAGGCGTAGGCTAGGGCAGCCCTAGGCTTAGGCTAGGGCACCCCTAGGATTAGGCTAAGGCTAGGGCTCCCCTAGCCTAAGGCAAGGGCACCCCTAGGCTTAGTTTAGGTCACCCCTAGGCTTAGGCTTTGGCTCCCCTAGGCTAAGGCTAAGGCTAGGGATCCCCTAGCCTAAGGCTAAGGCACCCCTATGCTTAGGCTAGGGCCCCCCTAGACTTTGGCTAGGGCACCCCTAGGCTTAGGCTAGGGCACCCCTAGACTTTGGCTAGGGCACCCCTAGGCTTAGGCTAGGGCACTCCTAGGCTTAGTTTAGGGCACCCCCAGGCTTAGGCTAGGGCACCCCTAGGCTTAGGCTAGGGCACCCCTAGGCTTAGGCTAGGGCACCCCTAGGCTTAGGGTAGGGCAACCCTAGGCTTAGGCTCGGGCACCCCTAGGCTTAGGCTAAGGCAAGGGACCCCTAGGCTTAGGCTAAACCACCCCTACGCTTAGGCTAGGGCACCCCTAGGTTTAGGCTAGGGCACCCCTAGGCTTAGGCTAAACCTAGGACTCGCCTAGGCTTAGGCTAGGGCACCCCTAGGCTAAGGTTACGGCACCCCTAGGCTTAGGCTAGGGCTAGGGGACCCCTAGGCTTAGGCTAAGGCACCCCTAGGCTTAGGCTAGGGCAGCCCTAGGCTTAGGCTAGGGCACCCCTAGGCGTAGGCTAGGGCAGCCCTAGGCTTAAGCTAGGGCACCCCTAGGATTAGGCTAAGGCTAGGGCTCCCCTAGCCTAAGGCTAGGGCACCCCTAGGCTTAGTCTAGGACACCCCTAGGCTTAGGCTAGGGCACCCCAAGGCTTAGGCTAATGCACCCCTAAGCTTACGCTAAGGTTAGGGCTCCCCTAGCCTAAGGCTATGGCAGCCTTAGGCTTAGGCTAAGGCTAGGGCTCTCCTAGCCTAAGGCTAGCGTACCCCTAGGCTTAGGCTAGGGCACCCCTAGGCTTAGGCTAGGGCACCCCTTGGCGTAGGCTAGGGCAGCCCTAGGCTTAGGCTAGGGCACCCCTAGGATTAGGCTAAGGCTAGGGCTCCCCTAGCCTAAGGCAAGGGCACCCCTAGGCTTAGTTTAGGTCACCCCTAGGCTTAGGCTTTGGCTCCCCTAGGCTAAGGCTAAGGCTAGGGATCCCCTAGCCTAAGGCTAAGGCACCCCTATGCTTAGGCTAGGTCCCCCCTAGACTTTGGCTAGGGCACCCCTAGGCTTAGGCTAGGGCACCCCTAGACTTTGGCTAGGGCACCCCTAGGCTTAGGCTAGGGCACCCCTAGGCTTAGTTTAGGGCACCCCCAGGCTTAGGCTAGGGCACCCCTAGGCTTAGGCTAGGGCACCCCTAGGCTTAGGCTAGGGCAGCCATAGGCTTAGGCTAAGGCTAGGGATCCCCTAGCCTAAGGGCTGGGCACCCCTAGGCTTAGGCTAGGGCACCCCTAGGCTTAGGCTAGGGCACCCCTAGGCTTTGGCTAGGGCACCCCTAGGCTTAGGCTAGGGCAGCCCTAGGCTTAGGCTAAGGCTAGGGCTCGCCTAGCCTAAGGCAAGTGCACCCCTAGGCTTAGGCTAGAGCACCCGTAGGCTTAGGCAAGGGCACCCTTAGCCTTAGGCTAGGGCACCCCTAGGCTTAGGCTAGGGCACCCCTAGGCTTGGGCAAAGGCTAGGGCTCCCATAGCCTGAGGCTAAGGCACCCCTAGGCTCAGGCTAGGGCACCCTTAGGCTTAGGCTAGGGCACCCCTAGGCTTAGTTTAGGGCACCCCCAGGCTTAGGCTAGGGCACCCCTAGGCTTAGGCTAGGGCACCCCTAGGCTTAGGCTAGGGCAGCCATAGGCTTAGGCTAAGGCTAGGGATCCCCTAGCCTAAGGGCTGGGCACCCCTAGGCTTAGGCTAGGGCACCCCTATGCTTAGGCTAGGGCACCCCTAGGCTTTGGCTAGGGCACCCCTAGGCTTAGGCTAGGGCAGCCCTAGGCTTAGGCTAAGGCTAGGGCTCGCCTAGCCTAAGGCAAGTGCACCCCTAGGCTTAGGCTAGAGCACCCGTAGGCTTAGGCAAGGGCACCCTTAGCCTTAGGCTAGGGCACCCCTAGGCTTAGGCTAGGGCACCCCTAGGCTTGGGCAAAGGCTAGGGCTCCCATAGCCTAAGGCTAAGGCACCCCTAGGCTCAGGCTAGGGCACCCTTAGGCTTAGGCTAGGGCACCCCTAGGCTTAGGCTAAGTCTACGGCTCTCCTAGCCTCAGGCTACGGCACCCCTAGACACTGGCTATGGCACCCCTAGGCTTAGGCTAGGGCAATCCTAGGCTAGACTAAATCTAGGGCTCCCTTGGCCTCAGGCTAGGGCACCCGTAGGCTAAGGCTGGTGCACCCCCAGGCTCAGGCAAGGGCACCCCTAGGCTTAGGCTAGGGCACCCCTAGGCTTAGGCTAGGGCACCCCTAAGCTTAGGCTAGGGCACCCTAGGCGTAGGCTAAGGCTAGGGCTCCCCTAGCCTAAGGCTAGGGCACCCCAAGGCTTAGGGTAGGGCAACCCTTGGCTTAGGCTCGGGCACCCATAGGCTTAGGCTAAGGCTAGGGGACCCCTAGGCTTAGGCTAAACCACCCCTACGCTTAGGCTAGGGCACCCCTAGGTTTACGCTAGGGCACCCCTAGGCTTAGGCTAAAGCTAGGACTCCCCTATACTTAGGATAGGACACCCCTAGGCTAAGGCTACGGCACCCATAGGTTTAGGCTAGGGCTAGGGGACCCCTAGGCTTAGGCTAAGGTACCCCTAGGCTTAGGCCAGGGCACCCCTAGGCTTAGGCTAGGGCACCCCTAGGCTTTGGCTAGGGCACCCCTAGGCTTAGGCTAGGGCAGCCCTAGGCTTAGGCTAAGGCTAAGGCTCGCCTAGCCTAAGGCAAGGGCACCCCTAGGCTTAGGCTAGAGCACCCCCAGGCTCAGGCAAGGGCACCCCTAGGCTTAGGCTAGGGCACCCCTAAGCTTAGGGTAGGGCACCCTAGGCGTAGGCTAAGGCTAGGGCTCCCCTAGCCTAAGGCTAGGGCACCCCTAGGCTTAGGGTAGGGCAACCCTTGGCTTAGGCTCGGGCACCCATAGGCTTAGGCTAAGGCTAGGGGACCCCTAGACTTAGGCTAAACCACCCCTACGCTTAGGCTAGGGCACCCCTAGGTTTAGGCTAGGGCACCCCTAGGCTTAGGCTAAAGCTAGGACTCCCCTAGGCTTAGGATAGGACACCCCTAGGCTAAGGCTACGGCACCCCTAGGCTTAGGCTAGGGATAGGGGACCCCTAGGCTTAGGCTAAGGCACCGCTTGGCTTAGGCTAGGGCACCCCGAGGCTTAGGCTAGGTCACCCCTAGGCTTAGGCTTAGGCAAGGGCACCCCTAGGCTTAGGCTAAGGCTAGGGCTCCCCTAGTCTAAGGCTAGGGCACCCTTAGGCTTAGACTAGGGCACCCCTAGGCTTAGGCTAGGGCTCCCCTAGGCTTAGGCTAGGGCACCCCTAGGCATAGGCTAGGGCACCCCTAGGCTTAGGCTAAGGCTAGGGCTCATCTAGCCTAAGGCTAGGGCACCCCTAGGCTTAGGCTAGGACAGACCTAGGCTTAGGCTTGGGCACCCCTAGGTATAGGCTAGGGAAGCCCTAGGCTTAGGCTAAAGCTAGGGCTCGCCTAGCCTAAGGCTAGGGGACCCCTAGGCTTAGGGTAGGGCAACCCTTGGCTTAGGCTAGGGCACACCTAGGCTTAGTCTAGGGCACCCCTAGGCTTAGGCTAGGGCACCCCTAGGCTTAGGCTAGGGCACCCCTAGGCTTAGGCTAGGGCAGTCCAAGGCTTAGGCTAAGGCTAGGGCTCGCCTAGCCTAAGGCTAGGGCACCCCTAGGCTTAGGATACGGCAGACCTAGGCTTAGGCTAGGGCACCCCTAGGCTTTGGCTAGGGCACCCCTAGGCTTAGGCTAGGGCACCCCTAGGCTTAGGCTAAGGCTAGGGCTCCCCTAGCCTAAGGCTAGGGCACTCCTAGGCTTATGCTAGGGCACCCCTAGGCTTAGGCTAGTGAACCCCTAGCCTAAGGCTAGGGCACCCCTAGGCTTAGGCTAGGGCACACCTAGGCTTAGGCTAGGGCACCCCTATGCTTAGGCTAAGGCTAGGGCTTCCCTAGCTTAAGGCTAGGTCACCACTATGCTTAGGCTAGGGCACCCCTAGGCTTAGGCTAAGGCTAGGGCACCCCTAGGATTAGGCTAAGGCTAGGGCTCCCCTAGGCTTTGGCTAAGGCACCCCTAGGCTTAGGCTAAGGCTAGGGCTCACCTAGCCTAAGGCTAGGGCACCCCTAGGCTTAGACTAGGGCACCCGTAGGCTTAGGCTAGGGAACCCCTAGCCTAAGGCTAGGGCACCCCTAGGCTTAGGCTAGCGCACCCCTAGGCTTAGGCCAGGGCACCCCTAGGCTTAGGCTAAGGCTAGGACTTGCCTAGCCTAAGGCTTGGGCACACCTAGGCTTAGGCTAGGACAGACCTAGGCTTAAGCTAGGGCACCCCTAGGCTTAGACTTGGCACCCCTAGGCTTAGGCTTGGGCACCCCTAGGCTTAGGCTGGGCAGCCCTAGGTTTAGGCTAGGGCACCCCTAGGCTTAGGCTAGGGCACCCCTAGGCTTAGGCTAGGGCACCCCTAGGCTTAGGCTAGGGCACCATAGGCTTAGGCTAGGGCAGCCCTAGTCTTAGGCTAGGGCTAGGGATCGCCTAGCCTAAGGCTAGGGCACCCCTTGGCTTAGGCTAGGGCACCACTAGGCTTAGGCTAGGGCACCCCTAGGCTTAGGCTTGGCAACCCTAGGCTTATACTTGGGCACCCCTAGGCTTAGTCTAGGGCAGCCCTAGGCTTAGGCTAAGGCTAGGGCTCGCCTAGGCTAAGGCTAGGGCACCCCTAGGCTTAGGTTAGGGCACCCAGAGGCTTAGGCTAGGGCAGCCCTAGGCTAGGGCACCCCTAGGCTTAGGCTAGGGCACCCCTAGACTTAGGCTAGGGCACCCCTAGGCTTAGGCTAAGGCTACGGCTCCCGTAGCCTCAGGATACGGCACCCCTAGACTCAGGCTATGGCACCCCTAGGCTTAGGCTAGGGCACCCCTAGGCTTAGGCTGGGGCACCCCTAGGCTTAGGCTAGGGCACCCCTAGGCTTAGGCTAGGGCACCCCGAGGCTTTGACTAGGGCACCACTAGGCTTAGGCTAAGGTTAGGGCTCCCCTAGCTTAAGGCTAGGGCACCCCTAGGCTCAGTCTAGGGCACCCCTAGGCTTAGGCTAAGGCACCCATAGGCTTAGGCTAAGTCTAGGGCTCCCCTCGACAAAGGCTAGGACACCCCTAGGCTTAGGCTAAGTCTAGGGCTCCCCTAGCCTAAGGCTTGGGCACCCCTAGGCTTAGGCTAGGGCACCCCTAGGCTTAGGCTAGGGCACCCCTAGTCTTAGGCTAGGGCACCCCTAGGCTTAGGCTAGGGCAGCCCTAGGCTTAGGCTAAGGCTAGGGCTCGCCTAGCCTAAGGCTAGGGCACCCCTAGGCTTAGGCTAGGGCACCCCTAGGCTTAGGCTAGGGCACCCCTATGCTTAGGCTTGGCACCCCTAGGCTTAGCCTTGGACACCCCTAGGCTTAGGCTAGGGCAGCCCTAGGCTTCGGATAAGGCTAGGGCTTGCCTAGCCTAAGGCTATGGCAGCCCTAGGCTTAGGCTAGGGCACCCCTAGGCTTAGGCTAGGGCACCCCTAGTCTTAGGCTAGGGCACCCCTAGGCTTAGGCTAGGGCACCCCTATGCTTATGCTAAGGCTAGGGCTCGCCTAGCCTAAGGCTAGGGCACTCCTAGGCTTAGGCTAGGGAACCCCTAGCCTAAGGCTAGGGCACCCCTAGGCATAGGCTAAGGCACCCCTAGGCTTAGGCTAGGACAGACCTAGGCTTAGGCTTGGGCACCCCTAGGTATAGGCTAGGGTAGCCCTAGGCTTAGGCTAAAGCTAGGGCTCGCCTAGCCTAAGGCTAGGGGACCCCTAGGCTTAGGCTAGGACAGACCTAGGCTTAGGCTAGGGCACCCCTAGACTTAGTCTAGGGCACCCCTAGGCTTAGGCTAGGGCACCCCTAGGCTTAGGCTAGGGCACCCCTAGGCTTAGGCTAGGGCAGCCCAAGGCTTAGGCTAAGGCTAGGGCTCACCTAGCCTAAGGCTAGGGCACCCCTAGGCTTAGGATACGGCAGACCTAGGCTTAGGCTAGGGCACCCCTAGGCTTTGGCTAGGGCACCCCTAGGCTTAGGCTAGGGCACCCCTAGGCTTAGGCTAAGGCTAGGGCTCCCCTAGCCTAAGGCTAGGGCACTCATAGGCTTATGCTAGGGCACCCCTAGGCTTAGGCTAGTGAACCCCTAGCCTAAGGCTAGGGCACCCCTAGTCTTAGGCTAGGGCACACCTAGGCTTAGGCTAGGGCACCCCTAGGCTTAGGCTAAGGCTAGGGCTTCCCTAGCCTAAGGCTAGGTCACCACTAGGCTTAGGCTAGGGCACCCCTAGGCTTAGGCTAAGGCTAGGGCACCCCTAGGCTTAGGCTAAGTCTAGGGCTCCCCTAGCCTAAGGCTAGGGCACCCCTAGGCTTCGGCTAGGGCACCCCTAAGCTTAGGCTAGGGCACCCCTAGGCTTAGCTTGGCAACACTAGGCTTAGGCTTGGGCACCCCTAGGCTTAGTCTAGGGCAGCCCTAGGCTTAGGCTAAGGCTATGGCTCGCCTAGCCTAAGGCTAGGGCAGCCCTAGGCCTTAGGCGAGGGCACCCCTAGGCTTAGGCTAAGGCAGCCCTAGGCTTAGGCTAGGGCACCCCTAGGCTTATGCTTGGGCACCCCTAGGCTTTGGCTAAGGCACCCCTAGGCTTAGCTAAGGCTAGGGCTCACCTAGCCTAAGGCTAGGGCACCCCTAGGCTTAGACTAGGGCACCCGTAGGCTTAGGCTAGGGAACCCTAGCCTAAGGCTAGGGCACCCCTAGGCTTAAGCTAGCGCACCCCTAGGCTTAGGCCAGGGCAACCCTAGGCTTAGGCTAAGGCTAGGACTCGCCTAGCCTAAGGCTTGGGCACACCTAGGCTTAGGCTAGGACAGACCTAGGCTTAAGCTAGGGCACCCCTAGGCTTAGACTTGGCACCCCTAGGCTTAGGCTTGGGCACCCCTAGGCTTAGGCTGGGCAGCCCTAGGCTTAGGATAGGGCACCCCTAGGCTTAGGCTAGGGCACCCCTAGGCTTAGGCTAGGGCACCCCTAAGCTTAGGCTAGGGCACCCCTAGGCTTAGGCTAGGGCAGCCCTAGTCTTAGGCTAGGGATAGGGCTCGCCTAGCCTAAGGCTAGGGCACCCCTCAGCTTAGGCTAGGGCACCACTAGGCTTAGGCTAGGGCACCCCTAGGCTTAGGCTTGGCAACCCTAGGCTTAGACTTGGGCACCCCTAGGCTTAGGCTAGGGCAGCCCTAGGCTTAGGCTAAGGCTAGGGCTCGCCTAGCCTAAGGCTAGGGCACCCCTAGGCTTAGGTTAGGGCACCCGGAGGCTTAGGCTAGGGCAGCCCTAGGCTAGGGCACCCCTAGGCTTAGGCTAGGGCACCCCTAGACTTAGGCTAGGGCACCCCTAGACTTAGGCTAGGGCACCCCTAGGCTTAGGCTAAGGCTACGGCTCCCGTAGCCTCAAGCTACGGCACCCCTAGACTCAGGCTATGGCACCCCTAGGCTTAGGCTAGGGCTATCCTAGGTTAGACTAACGCTAGGGCTCCCCTATCCTCAGGCTAGGGCACCCGTATGCTCAGGCTAGTGTACCCCTAGGCTTAGGCTAGGGCACCCCTAAGCTTAGGCTAGGGCATCCCTATGGTTAGGCTAAGGCACCCCTAGGCTTATGCTAGGGCACCCCTAAGCTTAAGCTTAGGCTAGGGCTCCCCTAGCCTAAGGCTAGGGCACCCCTAGGCTTAGGCTAGGGCACCCCTAGGCTTAGGCTGGGACACCCCTAGGCTTAGGCTAGGGCACCCCTAGGCTTAGGCTAGGGCACCCCGAGGCTTCGACTAGGGCACCACTAGGCTTATGCTAAGGTTAGGGCTCCCCTAGCTTAAGGCTAGGGCACCCTAGGCTCAGTCTAGGGCACCACTAGGCTTAGGCTAGGGCACCCATAGGCTTAGGCTAAGTCTAGGGCTCCCCTCGACAAAGGCTAGGACACCCCTAGGCTTAGGCTAGGGCACCCCTAGGCCTAGGCTAGGGCACCCCTAGGCTTAGTCTAGGGCAGCCCTAGGCTAGGGCACCCCTAGGCTTAGGCTAGGGCACCCCTAGACTTAGGCTAGGGCACCCCTAGACTTAGGCTAGGGCACCCCTAGGCTTAGGCTAAGGCTACGGCTCCCGTAGCCTCAGGCTACGGCACCCCTAGACTCAGGCTATGGCACCCCTAGGCTTAGGCTAGGGCTATCCTAGGTTAGACTAACGCTAGGGCTCCCCTATCCTCAGGCTAGGGCACCCGTATGCTCAGGCTAGTGTACCCCTAGGCTTAGGCTAGGGCACCCCTAAGCTTAGGCTAGGGCACCCCTATGGTTAGGCTAAGGCACCCCTAGGCTTATGCTAGGGCACCCCTAAGCTTAAGCTTAGGCTAGGGCTCCCCTAGCCTAAGGCTAGGGCACCCCTAGGCTTAGGCTAGGGCACCCCTAGGCTTAGGCTGGGACACCCCTAGGCTTAGGCTAGGGCACCCCTAGGCTTAGGCTAGGGCACCCCGAGGCTTCGACTAGGGCACCACTAGGCTTATGCTAAGGTTAGGGCTCCCCTAGCTTAAGGCTAGGGCACCCCTAGGCTCAGTCTAGGGCACCACTAGGCTTAGGCTAGGGCACCCATAGGCTTAGGCTAAGTCTAGGGCTCCCCTCGACAAAGGCTAGGACACCCCTAGGCTTAGGCTAGGGCACCCCTAGGCCTAGGCTAGGGCACCCCTAGGCTTAGGCTAGGGCACCCCTAGGCTTAGTCTAGGGCACCCCTAGGCTTAGGCTAGGGCACCCCTAGGCTTAGGTTAAGGCTACGGCTCCACTAGCCTCAGGCTAGGGCACCCCTAGACTCACTATGGCACCCCTAGGCTTAGGCTAGGGCAGCCCTAGGCTTAGGCTAAGGCTAGGGCTCGCCTAGCCTAAGGCTAGGGCACCCCTAGGTTTAGGCTAGGACAGACCTAGGCTTAGGCTAGGGCACCCCTAGGCTTAAGCTTGGCACTCCTAGGCTTAGGCTAGGGCAGCCATAGGCTTAGGCTAAGGCTAGGGCTCCCCTAGCCTAAGGCCTGGGCACCCATAGTCTTAGGATAGGGCACCCCTAGGCTTAGGCTAGGGCACCCCTAGGCTTAGGCTAAGGCTAGGGCTCACCTAGCCTAAGGCTAGGGCACCCCTAGGCTTAGACTAGGGCACCCGTAGGCTTAGGCTAGGGAACCCCTAGCCTAAGGCTAGGGCACCCCTAGGCTTAGGCTAGCGCACCCCTAGGCTTAGGCCAGGGCACCCCTAGGCTTAGGCTAAGGCTAGGACTTGCCTAGCCTAAGGCTTGGGCACACCTAGGCTTAGGATAGGACAGACCTAGGCTTAAGCTAGGGCACCCCTAGGCTTAGACTTGGCACCCCTAGGCTTAGGCTTGGGCACCCCTAGGCTTAGGCTGGGCAGCCCTAGGTTTAGGCTAGGGCACCCCTAGGCTTAGGCTAGGGCACCCCTAGGCTTAGGCTAGGGCACCCCTAGACTTAGGCTAGGGCACCATAGGCTTAGGCTAGGGCAGCCCTAGTCTTAGGCTAGGGCTAGGGATCGCCTAGCCTAAGGCTAGGGCACCCCTTGGCTTAGGCTAGGGCACCACTAGGCTTAGGCTAGGGCACCCCTAGGCTTAGGCTTGGCAACCCTAGGCTTAGACTTGGGCACCCCTAGGCTTAGGCTAGGGCAGCCCTAGGCTTAGGCTAAGGCTAGGGCTCGCCTAGGCTAAGGCTAGGGCACCCCTAGGCTTAGGTTAGGGCACCCAGAGGCTTAGGCTAGGGCAGCCCTAGGCTAGGGCACCCCTAGGCTTAGGCTAGGGCACCCCTAGACTTAGGCTAGGGCACCCCTAGGCTTAGGCTAAGGCTACGGCTCCCGTAGCCTCAGGATACGGCACCCCTAGACTCAGGCTATGGCACCCCTAGGCTTAGGCTAGGGCACCCCTAGGCTTAGGCTGGGGCACCCCTAGGCTTAGGCTTGGGCACCCCTAGGCTTAGGCTAGGGCACCCCGAGGCTTTGACTAGGGCACCACTAGGCTTAGGCTAAGGTTAGGGCTCCCTAGCTTAAGGCTAGGGCACCCCTAGGCTCAGTCTAGGGCACCCCTAGGCTTAGGCTAAGGCACCCATAGGCTTAGGCTAAGTCTAGGGCTCCCCTCGACAAAGGCTAGGACACCCCTAGGCTTAGGCTAAGTCTAGGGCTCCCCTAGCCTAAGGCTTGGGCACCCCTAGGCTTAGGCTAGGGCACCCCTAGGCTTAGGCTAGGGCACCCCTAGTCTTAGGCTAGGGCACCCCTAGGCTTAGGCTAGGGCAGCCCTAGGCTTAGGCTAAGGCTAGGGCTCGCCTAGCCTAAGGCTAGGGCACCCCTAGGCTTAGGCTAGGGCACCCCTAGGCTTAGGCTAGGGCACCCCTATGCTTAGGCTTGGCACCCCTAGGCTTAGCCTTGGACACCCCTAGGCTTAGGCTAGGGCAGCCCTAGGCTTCGGATAAGGCTAGGGCTTGCCTAGCCTAAGGCTATGGCAGCCCTAGGCTTAGGCTAGGGCACCCCTAGGCTTAGGCTAGGGCACCCCTAGTCTTAGGCTAGGGCACCCCTAGGCTTAGGCTAGGGCACCCCTAGGCTTATGCTAAGGCTAGGGCTCGCCTAGCCTAAGGCTAGGGCACTCCTAGGCTTAGGCTAGGGAACCCCTAGCCTAAGGCTAGGGCACCCCTAGGCATAGGCTAAGGCACCCCTAGGCTTAGGCTAGGACAGACCTAGGCTTAGGCTTGGGCACCCCTAGGTATAGGCTAGGGTAGCCCTAGGCTTAGGCTAAAGCTAGGGCTCGCCTAGCCTAAGGCTAGGGGACCCCTAGGCTTAGGCTAGGACAGACCTAGGCTTAGGCTAGGGCACCCCTAGACTTAGTCTAGGGCACCCCTAGGCTTAGGCTAGGGCACCCCTAGGCTTAGGCTAGGGCACCCCTAGGCTTAGGCTAGGGCAGCCCAAGGCTTAGGCTAAGGCTAGGGCTCACCTAGCCTAAGGCTAGGGCACCCCTAGGCTTAGGATACGGCAGACCTAGGCTTAGGCTAGGGCACCCCTAGGCTTTGGCTAGGGCACCCCTAGGCTTAGGCTAGGGCACCCCTAGGCTTAGGCTAAGGCTAGGGCTCCCCTAGCCTAAGGCTAGGGCACTCATAGGCTTATGCTAGGGCACCCCTAGGCTTAGGCTAGTGAACCCCTAGCCTAAGGCTAGGGCACCCCTAGTCTTAGGCTAGGGCACACCTAGGCTTAGGCTAGGGCACCCCTAGGCTTAGGCTAAGGCTAGGGCTTCCCTAGCCTAAGGCTAGGTCACCACTAGGCTTAGGCTAGGGCACCCCTAGGCTTAGGCTAAGGCTAGGGCACCCCTAGGCTTAGGCTAAGTCTAGGGCTCCCCTAGCCTAAGGCTAGGGCACCCCTAGGCTTCGGCTAGGGCACCCCTAAGCTTAGGCTAGGGCACCCCTAGGCTTAGGCTTGGCAACACTAGGCTTAGGCTTGGGCACCCCTAGGCTTAGTCTAGGGCAGCCCTAGGCTTAGGCTAAGGCTATGGCTCGCCTAGCCTAAGGCTAGGGCAGCCCTAGGCTTAGGCGAGGGCACCCCTAGGCTTAGGCTAAGGCAGCCCTAGGCTTAGGCTAGGGCACCCCTAGGATTAGGCTTGGGCACCCCTAGGCTTTGGCTAAGGCACCCCTAGGCTTAGGCTAAGGGTAGGGCTCACCTAGCCTAAGGCTAGGGCACCCCTAAGCTTAGACTAGGGCACCCGTAGGCTTAGGCTAGGGAACCCCTAGCCTAAGGCTAGGGCACCCCTAGGCTTAAGCTAGCGCACCCCTAGGCTTAGGCCAGGGCAACCCTAGGCTTAGGCTAAGGCTAGGACTCGCCTAGCCTAAGGCTTGGGCACACCTAGGCTTAGGCTAGGACAGACCTAGGCTTAAGCTAGGGCACCCCTAGGCTTAGACTTGGCACCCCTAGGCTTAGGCTTGGGCACCCCTAGGCTTAGGCTGGGCAGCCCTAGGCTTAGGCTAGGGCACCCCTAGGCTTAGGCTAGGGCACCCCTAAGCTTAGGCTAGGGCACCCCTAGGCTTAGGCTAGGGCAGCCCTAGTCTTAGGCTAGGGATAGGGCTCGCCTAGCCTAAGGCTAGGGCACCCCTCAGCTTAGGCTAGGGCACCACTAGGCTTAGGCTAGGGCACCCCTAGGCTTAGGCTTGGCAACCCTAGGCTTAGACTTGGGCACCCCTAGGCTTAGGCTAGGGCAGCCCTAGGCTTAGGCTAAGGCTAGGGCTCGCCTAGCCTAAGGCTAGGGCACCCCTAGGCTTAGGTTAGGGCACCCGGAGGCTTAGGCTAGGGCAGCCCTAGGCTAGGGCACCCCTAGGCTTAGGCTAGGGCACCCCTAGACTTAGGCTAGGGCACCCCTAGACTTAGGCTAGGGCACCCCTAGGCTTAGGCTAAGGCTACGGCTCCCGTAGCCTCAAGCTACGGCACCCCTAGACTCAGGCTATGGCACCCCTAGGCTTAGGCTAGGGCTATCCTAGGTTAGACTAACGCTAGGGCTCCCCTATCCTCAGGCTAGGGCACCCGTATGCTCAGGCTAGTGTACCCCTAGGCTTAGGCTAGGGCACCCCTAAGCTTAGGCTAGGGCACCCCTATGGTTAGGCTAAGGCACCCCTAGGCTTATGCTAGGGCACCCCTAAGCTTAAGCTTAGGCTAGGGCTCCCCTAGCCTAAGGCTAGGGCACCCCTAGGCTTAGGCTAGGGCACCCCTAGGCTTAGGCTGGGACACCCCTAGGCTTAGGCTAGGGCACCCCTAGGCTTAGGCTAGGGCACCCCGAGGCTTCGACTAGGGCACCACTAGGCTTATGCTAAGGTTAGGGCTCCCCTAGCTTAAGGCTAGGGCACCCCTAGGCTCAGTCTAGGGCACCACTAGGCTTAGGCTAGGGCACCCATAGGCTTAGGCTAAGTCTAGGGCTCCCCTCGACAAAGGCTAGGACACCCCTAGGCTTAGGCTAGGGCACCCCTAGGCCTAGGCTAGGGCACCCCTAGGCTTAGTCTAGGGCAGCCCTAGGCTAGGGCACCCCTAGGCTTAGGCTAGGGCACCCCTAGACTTAGGCTAGGGCACCCCTAGACTTAGGCTAGGGCACCCCTAGGCTTAGGCTAAGGCTACGGCTCCCGTAGCCTCAGGCTACGGCACCCCTAGACTCAGGCTATGGCACCCCTAGGCTTAGGCTAGGGCTATCCTAGGTTAGACTAACGCTAGGGCTCCCCTATCCTCAGGCTAGGGCACCCGTATGCTCAGGCTAGTGTACCCCTAGGCTTAGGCTAGGGCACCCCTAAGCTTAGGCTAGGGCACCCCTATGGTTAGGCTAAGGCACCCCTAGGCTTATGCTAGGGCACCCCTAAGCTTAAGCTTAGGCTAGGGCTCCCCTAGCCTAAGGCTAGGGCACCCCTAGGCTTAGGCTAGGGCACCCCTAGGCTTAGGCTGGGACACCCCTAGGCTTAGGCTAGGGCACCCCTAGGCTTAGGCTAGGGCACCCCGAGGCTTCGACTAGGGCACCACTAGGCTTATGCTAAGGTTAGGGCTCCCCTAGCTTAAGGCTAGGGCACCCCTAGGCTCAGTCTAGGGCACCACTAGGCTTAGGCTAGGGCACCCATAGGCTTAGGCTAAGTCTAGGGCTCCCCTCGACAAAGGCTAGGACACCCCTAGGCTTAGGCTAGGGCACCCCTAGGCCTAGGCTAGGGCACCCCTAGGCTTAGGCTAGGGCACCCCTAGGCTTAGTCTAGGGCACCCCTAGGCTTAGGCTAGGGCACCCCTAGGCTTAGGTTAAGGCTACGGCTCCACTAGCCTCAGGCTAGGGCACCCCTAGACTCACTATGGCACCCCTAGGCTTAGGCTAGGGCAGCCCTAGGCTTAGGCTAAGGCTAGGGCTCGCCTAGCCTAAGGCTAGGGCACCCCTAGGTTTAGGCTAGGACAGACCTAGGCTTAGGCTAGGGCACCCCTAGGCTTAAGCTTGGCACTCCTAGGCTTAGGCTAGGGCAGCCATAGGCTTAGGCTAAGGCTAGGGCTCCCCTAGCCTAAGGCCTGGGCACCCATAGTCTTAGGATAGGGCACCCCTAGGCTTAGGCTAGGGCACCCCTAGGCTTAGGCTAAGGCTAGGGCTCACCTAGCCTAAGGCTAGGGCACCCCTAGGCTTAGACTAGGGCACCCGTAGGCTTAGGCTAGGGAACCCCTAGCCTAAGGCTAGGGCACCCCTAGGCTTAGGCTAGCGCACCCCTAGGCTTAGGCCAGGGCACCCCTAGGCTTAGGCTAAGGCTAGGACTTGCCTAGCCTAAGGCTTGGGCACACCTAGGCTTAGGCTAGGACAGACCTAGGCTTAAGCTAGGGCACCCCTAGGCTTAGACTTGGCACCCCTAGGCTTAGGCTTGGGCACCCCTAGGCTTAGGCTGGGCAGCCCTAGGTTTAGGCTAGGGCACCCCTAGGCTTAGGCTAGGGCACCCCTAGGCTTAGGCTAGGGCACCCCTAGACTTAGGCTAGGGCACCATAGGCTTAGGCTAGGGCAGCCCTAGTCTTAGGCTAGGGCTAGGGATCGCCTAGCCTAAGGCTAGGGCACCCCTTGGCTTAGGCTAGGGCACCACTAGGCTTAGGCTAGGGCACCCCTAGGCTTAGGCTTGGCAACCCTAGGCTTAGACTTGGGCACCCCTAGGCTTAGGCTAGGGCAGCCCTAGGCTTAGGCTAAGGCTAGGGCTCGCCTAGGCTAAGGCTAGGGCACCCCTAGGCTTAGGTTAGGGCACCCAGAGGCTTAGGCTAGGGCAGCCCTAGGCTAGGGCACCCCTAGGCTTAGGCTAGGGCACCCCTAGACTTAGGCTAGGGCACCCCTAGGCTTAGGCTAAGGCTACGGCTCCCGTAGCCTCAGGATACGGCACCCCTAGACTCAGGCTATGGCACCCCTAGGCTTAGGCTAGGGCACCCCTAGGCTTAGGCTGGGGCACCCCTAGGCTTAGGCTTGGGCACCCCTAGGCTTAGGCTAGGGCACCCCGAGGCTTTGACTAGGGCACCACTAGGCTTAGGCTAAGGTTAGGGCTCCCCTAGCTTAAGGCTAGGGCACCCCTAGGCTCAGTCTAGGGCACCCCTAGGCTTAGGCTAGGGCACCCATAGGCTTAGGCTAAGTCTAGGGCTCCCCTCGACAAAGGCTAGGACACCCCTAGGCTTAGGCTAAGTCTAGGGCTCCCCTAGCCTAAGGCTAGGGCACCCCTAGGCTTAGGCTAGGGCACCCCTAGGCTTAGGCTAGGGCACCCCTAGTCTTAGGCTAGGGCACCCCTAGGCTTAGGCTAGGGCAGCCCTAGGCTTAGGCTAAGGCTAGGGCTCGCCTAGCCTAAGGCTAGGGTACCCCTAGGCTTAGGCTAGGGCACCCCTAGGCTTAGGCTAGGGCACCCTATGCTTAGGCTTGGCACCCCTAGGCTTAGCCTTGGACACCCCTAGGCTTAGGCTAGGGCAGCCCTAGGCTTCGGATAAGGCTAGGGCTTGCCTAGCCTAAGGCTATGGCAGCCCTAGGCTTAGACTAGGGCACCCCTAGGCTTAGGCTAGGGCACCCCTAGTCTTAGGCTAGGGCACCCCTAGGCTTAGGCTAGGGCACCCCTAGGCTTATGCTAAGGCTAGGGCTCGCCTAGCCTAAGGCTAGGGCACTCCTAGGCTTAGGCTAGGGAACCCCTAGCCTAAGGCTAGGGCACCCCTAGGCATAGGCTAAGGCACCCCTAGGCTTAGGCTAGGACAGACCTAGGCTTAGGCTTGGGCACCCCTAGGTATAGGCTAGGGTCGCCCTAGGCTTAGGCTAAAGCTAGGGCTCGCCTAGCCTAAGGCTAGGGGACCCCTAGGCTTAGGCTAGGACAGACCTAGGCTTAGGCTAGGGCACCCCTAGACTTAGTCTAGGGCACCCCTAGGCTTAGGCTAGGGCACCCCTAGGCTTAGGCTAGGGCACCCCTAGGCTTAGGCTAGGGCAGCCCAAGGCTTAGGCTAAGGCTAGGGCTCACCTAGCCTAAGGCTAGGGCACCCCTAGGCTTAGGATACGGCAGACCTAGGCTTAGGCTAGGGCACCCCTAGGCTTTGGCTAGGGCACCCCTAGGCTTAGGCTAGGGCACCCCTAGGCTTAGGCTAAGGCTAGGGCTCCCCTAGCCTAAGGCTAGGGCACTCATAGGCTTATGCTAGGGCACCCCTAGGCTTAGGCTAGTGAACCCCTAGCCTAAGGCTAGGGCACCCCTAGTCTTAGGCTAGGGCACACCTAGGCTTAGGCTAGGGCACCCCTAGGCTTAGGCTAAGGCTAGGGCTTCCCTAGCCTAAGGCTAGGTCACCACTAGGCTTAGGCTAGGGCACCCCTAGGCTTAGGCTAAGGCTAGGGCACCCCTAGGCTTAGGCTAAGTCTAGGGCTCCCCTAGCCTAAGGCTAGGGCACCCCTAGGCTTCGGCTAGGGCACCCCTAAGCTTAGGCTAGGGCACCCCTAGGCTTAGGCTTGGCAACACTAGGCTTAGGCTTGGGCACCCCTAGGCTTAGTCTAGGGCAGCCCTAGGCTTAGGCTAAGGCTATGGCTCGCCTAGCCTAAGGCTAGGGCAGCCCTAGGCTTAGGCGAGGGCACCCCTAGGCTTAGGCTAAGGCAGCCCTAGGCTTAGGCTAGGGCACCCCTAGGATTAGGCTTGGGCACCCCTAGGCTTTGGCTAAGGCACCCCTAGGCTTAGGCTAAGGCTAGGGCTCACCTAGCCTAAGGCTAGGGCACCCCTAGGCTTAGACTAGGGCACCCGTAGGCTTAGGCTAGGGAACCCCTAGCCTAAGGCTAGGGCACCCCTAGGCTTAAGCTAGCGCACCCCTAGGCTTAGGCCAGGGCAACCCTAGGCTTAGGCTAAGGCTAGGACTCGCCTAGCCTAAGGCTTGGGCACACCTAGGCTTAGGCTAGGACAGACCTAGGCTTAAGCTAGGGCACCCCTAGGCTTAGACTTGGCACCCCTAGGCTTAGGCTTGGGCACCCCTAGGCTTAGGCTGGGCAGCCCTAGGCTTAGGCTAGGGCACCCCTAGGCTTAGGCTAGGGCACCCCTAAGCTTAGGCTAGGGCACCCCTAGGCTTAGGCTAGGGCAGCCCTAGTCTTAGGCTAGGGATAGGGCTCGCCTAGCCTAAGGCTAGGGCACCCCTCAGCTTAGGCTAGGGCACCACTAGGCTTAGGCTAGGGCACCCCTAGGCTTAGGCTTGGCAACCCTAGGCTTAGACTTGGGCACCCCTAGGCTTAGGCTAGGGCAGCCCTAGGCTTAGGCTAAGGCTAGGGCTCGCCTAGCCTAAGGCTAGGGCACCCCTAGGCTTAGGTTAGGGCACCCGGAGGCTTAGGCTAGGGCAGCCCTAGGCTAGGGCACCCCTAGGCTTAGGCTAGGGCACCCCTAGACTTAGGCTAGGGCACCCCTAGACTTAGGCTAGGGCACCCCTAGGCTTAGGCTAAGGCTACGGCTCCCGTAGCCTCAAGCTACGGCACCCCTAGACTCAGGCTATGGCACCCCTAGGCTTAGGCTAGGGCTATCCTAGGTTAGACTAACGCTAGGGCTCCCCTATCCTCAGGCTAGGGCACCCGTATGCTCAGGCTAGTGTACCCCTAGGCTTAGGCTAGGGCACCCCTAAGCTTAGGCTAGGGCACCCCTATGGTTAGGCTAAGGCACCCCTAGGCTTATGCTAGGGCACCCCTAAGCTTAAGCTTAGGCTAGGGCTCCCCTAGCCTAAGGCTAGGGCACCCCTAGGCTTAGGCTAGGGCACCCCTAGGCTTAGGCTGGGACACCCCTAGGCTTAGGCTAGGGCACCCCTAGGCTTAGGCTAGGGCACCCCGAGGCTTCGACTAGGGCACCACTAGGCTTATGCTAAGGTTAGGGCTCCCCTAGCTTAAGGCTAGGGCACCCCTAGGCTCAGTCTAGGGCACCACTAGGCTTAGGCTAGGGCACCCATAGGCTTAGGCTAAGTCTAGGGCTCCCCTCGACAAAGGCTAGGACACCCCTAGGCTTAGGCTAGGGCACCCCTAGGCCTAGGCTAGGGCACCCCTAGGCTTAGTCTAGGGCAGCCCTAGGCTAGGGCACCCCTAGGCTTAGGCTAGGGCACCCCTAGACTTAGGCTAGGGCACCCCTAGACTTAGGCTAGGGCACCCCTAGGCTTAGGCTAAGGCTACGGCTCCCGTAGCCTCAGGCTACGGCACCCCTAGACTCAGGCTATGGCACCCCTAGGCTTAGGCTAGGGCTATCCTAGGTTAGACTAACGCTAGGGCTCCCCTATCCTCAGGCTAGGGCACCCGTATGCTCAGGCTAGTGTACCCCTAGGCTTAGGCTAGGGCACCCCTAAGCTTAGGCTAGGGCACCCCTATGGTTAGGCTAAGGCACCCCTAGGCTTATGCTAGGGCACCCCTAAGCTTAAGCTTAGGCTAGGGCTCCCCTAGCCTAAGGCTAGGGCACCCCTAGGCTTAGGCTAGGGCACCCCTAGGCTTAGGCTGGGACACCCCTAGGCTTAGGCTAGGGCACCCCTAGGCTTAGGCTAGGGCACCCCGAGGCTTCGACTAGGGCACCACTAGGCTTATGCTAAGGTTAGGGCTCCCCTAGCTTAAGGCTAGGGCACCCCTAGGCTCAGTCTAGGGCACCACTAGGCTTAGGCTAGGGCACCCATAGGCTTAGGCTAAGTCTAGGGCTCCCCTCGACAAAGGCTAGGACACCCCTAGGCTTAGGCTAGGGCACCCCTAGGCCTAGGCTAGGGCACCCCTAGGCTTAGGCTAGGGCACCCCTAGGCTTAGTCTAGGGCACCCCTAGGCTTAGGCTAGGGCACCCCTAGGCTTAGGTTAAGGCTACGGCTCCACTAGCCTCAGGCTAGGGCACCCCTAGACTCACTATGGCACCCCTAGGCTTCGGCTAGGGCAGCCCTAGGCTTAGGCTAAGGCTAGGGCTCGCCTAGCCTAAGGCTAGGGCACCCCTAGGTTTAGGCTAGGACAGACCTAGGCTTAGGCTAGGGCACCCCTAGGCTTAAGCTTGGCACTCCTAGGCTTAGGCTAGGGCAGCCATAGGCTTAGGCTAAGGCTAGGGCTCCCCTAGCCTAAGGCCTGGGCACCCATAGTCTTAGGATAGGGCACCCCTAGGCTTAGGCTAGGGCACCCCTAGGCTTAGGCTAAGGCTAGGGCTCACCTAGCCTAAGGCTAGGGCACCCCTAGGC